>NC_067140.1:61207009-61510759 GCF_903995435.1 Acomys russatus
TTGTAACACATCGACAGAGAAGCAAACTAGACCATTGAGACCCTGTATTGGGGGTTAAAAAAAGAAGAAGAAAGATAAAGCTGGACCAGCAAATAATAATAATAATAATAATAACAATAATGAAGTCAGATGGAACATATGCCCAATTAAAGGCCTGAATTGAGAAGCACTAAAATTCTAAACTTTCTAGATGTCTTCATCATTAGAAGCCTGAAAAGATCTTAAAGATCTAAGAACATATCTAAGGGGTAGAGCTTTTGTCTAACAAGATTCATTCTGCAAGCCAGCTATGGTGGCGCACGCCTTTAATGCCAGCACTTAGGAGGCAGAGGCAGGTGGATCTCTGTGAGTTCAAGGCCAGCCTAGTCACAAAGCAAGTCTAGGACAGCCAGGGCTATAACACAGAGAAACCCTGAAAAAACAAAAACAAAAACAATTAAAAAAAAAAAAAAAAGGCACCATAGGGGCTAGAGAGATGGCTCAGTGATTAAGGGTACTGACTGCTATTCCGGAGGACTGGGGTTCAAATCCCAGCACCCACCTGGCAGCTCACAACTATCTGTAATCCCAAGATTTAACACTCTTCCATAGACGTGCATGCAGGAAAACACCAATGCACATAAAATACAGATAAATAAACTTTTTTAAAAAAAGATTAAATTTGTACTACTGTACACTGCTCTGTTTTGCAGTTTGTCCCATGATGAAAATATAGATATTTATTACTGAATAATAGGAAGAAACATTTCAACCAATGTCTGATTCCTTAGTCATCTCCCTGCCTTTGCCTCCAGGAAGAGACACTCCTTCTCCTTAGTACGTGAAGAATTCAGATTCCTCTATTCAAAGCCATGAGTAGTAAATGCTAATCTTTTAACTGTCCTCAGTTTGGCACCCTCACTCTAAGAGTACCAAGAGGATTACCTTGTATTCATTTAAATATTTATTAGTTTGCAGCATTGTTCTCAAGGTTTCTTTGGTTGAGTGGGTCAGGGGAGGTTTTTGGTTTTTGGTTTTTGGTTTTTCAAATCAGGGCTTCGCTGTGTAGCCCTGGCTGTCCTGGACTCGATTTGTAGACCAGGCTGGCTTGGAACTCACAGGAGATCTACCTGCCTCTGCCTCCCCAAGTGCTGGGATTAAAGACGTGAGCCACCATGGCTGGCTCAAGTTTTAATTATAATATTTGGAAGAGAAAATAGATTTCTTAGGACGATGAGTTGCAAGGTTCCCTCGGGAGCCGATAGAAAGGATAGCTAACAACACCAAAGGTCTTCTGTCTATTTGCTGATAGGAAATGCACTGACAATGATAATTACTAAAACACATACGTCCTCCTCTACTTGCAGCCGCATATAGGCATATTTCTGGTCAGTAAAGTCTAACTGAAATGTTGAATGGGCTGCATAGGAGATTCTTAAGGAGAGCCATTTAGCAAGGTGCATGGCCTTTCCATCTTCCTTTGACTCTTCCTGTTACTGTCTTAGAATAGAGAAATCAGGTTTACAGCAGCAATTGCCATGTAGGACCCTGAAGTGACCTCGTAACTGGAAGTAGCTGCAGTAACTACCCTGCATTCTGCTCCCAGCCCACCTTGCTTTCTATGAGAACTAACAAATGCCCACCCTGACTAAGTTGCTGCTTCTTGGCATCTTCCTCTTACATACAACTGAGCTTGACCATGATGAAAATAACCTTCAATAGAAAGGACTGACTTGCTTAATAGTTTCTTCTATACGATGGTCATACAAATACAACTTTAAAATGTTTCTCTGACAACACCGTTCACCTTTGGTTTTGACCTGCCCTTCACTCTATGCTGGAGAGCACTGCTAGTTTCCTGTCTCACATCCATTCTCTACTTTCCTTGTTGACCAAGTCTTGCTTAGGGCCGCAATGTGCCTAGGTAAATGATGTGACCACATGACACATATCTATCTACAAGTCCTGAGGAATAGCATTTGAGGGATTCTGGGCGTGCTTAATTTCCTGCTGAATTCTTTGCTTTTCTTCCTCCCTAGGAGACTAGAAAGCTGAGTGTGCAGGTGGAAACCATGATTCAACAAACCCAAGGGCAGAGCTACATGCAATCCTGAAAATGCTGACCCCAGAAAACCACTGCAGGGCTGGAGAGATGGCTCAGAGGTTAAGAGCACTGACCGTTCTTCCAAAGGTACTGAGTTTGCCGGGCGGTGGTGGGGCATGCCTTTAATCCCAGCACTCCAGAGGCAGAGGCAGGTGAATCGCTGTGAATTTGAGGCCAGCCTAATCTACAAAGTGAGTTCCGGACAACCAAGGCTAACACAGAGAGACCCTGTCTCAAAAAAAACTAAAAAGAAAAAAAAAAAAACAAAACAAAAAAACAAAAACAAAGGTCCTGAGTTCAATTCCCAGCAACCACATGGTGGCATACAACCAACTATAGTGTATTCTTATTCCTTCTTCTGGCCTGCAGGTGTACATGCAGGCATAATAAATAAACCTTCAAAGAAAAAAAAAGAAAGAAAAAACAAGAAAAGAAAAGCACTGTATAAGCCTTCTACTATTAATATCCAACCCTCATGTTTTAGGAGTAAAATAGCTTCTCTTTCACCAGTGCAGTTGGATTTCTGTAGCTATTTAGCTCCTTTGCAGAGGCGTTCATTATTGACAAATGCTTATCAATATTGTTTGTTGAAAGCAATAGTTTTACAGTAGTTTACAGATGTAATTTATCTTGTCATTATATGTTACAGAAGAGTAGACTGAATTTATTTCATGTCAGTGTATTTTAATTCACAATTTAAACATGATAAAAAAAAAATATATGAACCTCTTAGTGTGAATAGAAACAAACCTGATAGCCTGTCAAAAAAAAAAAAAAAAAAAAAAAAAAAAAAAAAAAAAGCTTTTAGCTATTTCCTAAGAGAAAAGACCTTACACAGGGATCTATACTCTTTCATAACACCTACTTGGCCTATGAGAGCAGACACTGAGGCATTACTGCTAGAGTTTGAAAAGTTAGGAAGGGCAGAAACTGAGAGAAACTACCAGCATTAGTCTCTTTGAGTTGAAAAAATTTGAAGACTCCTAGTGCCCAGTGTTGGTGCAAAACCCTGTCAGCCCTTTGCTGAGACTCACTATCTTAGTTAGGGTTTTATTATTGTGAAGAGATACCATGACCAAGGAAACTTTCATAGGGGAAAACATTTCACTGAGGCTGGTTTACAGTTTCAGGAGTTTAGTCCATTGTCATCATGACAGGAAGCATGTCAGCATGTAGGCAGACATGGCGCTGGAGAAGGAGCTGAAAGTTCTACACCCTTTTTTAAAAAAGATTTACTTATTACTTATACAGTATTCTGCCTACATGTGTGCGTGCACACCAGAAGAGGGCACCAGATCTCATTAGAGATGGCTGTGAGCTGCCATGTGGTTGTTGGGAATTGAACTCAGGACCTTTGAAAGAACAGCCAGTGCTCTTAACCTCTGAGCCATCTCTCCAGCCCCAAGTTCTACATCTTGATAAGCAATTGACATTCTAGGCTTAGCGTGAGCACATGAGACCTTAAAATCTGTCTCCACAGTGACACGCTTCCTCCAACAAGGCCACACCTACTCCAGCAAGGCCACACCTACTCCAGCAAGGCCACACCTACTCCAGCAAGGCCACATCTCCTAGTGCCACTCCCCATGGGCCAAGCACTCACACACACACACACACACACACACACACACACACACACACACACACACACACACGCCTATGGGGGCTATTCCTATTCAAACCAACACATCCACCAAATTACCTGCAGCAGCTGCTGAGACAAATGGCTTCTCCTCTGCATCCTCAAAAGTTTGCAGTACTGTTCCTCACTGGCAGAATTTAGGTTGGAATTCAGCTGGAAGGGGGTTTTGAAGAATGGGAAGTTAGAAGGGTGAAGACAACGCTGAATAGTCAAAGGTCATACATAATGCAATGTTCAAGCCACTTATAAAAACTACTACAAAGGCATTTACAATCCTAAGGCAAATGGTAGCATAATGAAAGCATACAATATATGTTTTATGATATGTTTAGACTTCACAAATTTGACTAAGATCAAAAATCATGGTGAGAATATGAGGGAGGATTGAGTTATGAAAATTTCATACAAAGATCAGGGAAAAAAATCACAAAATGAGAATTTTCAAGATAGCGGAGGCACTCTATCTGAGCCAAGGGGAAGGAGGAAGGGTGCATGAATGTGCCCTGGGCATCAGACTGCTATCCTCGGCTTGCCTCCTTCAGTTGTGTGACTGTGTACCTGGATTAGAGTTTAGCTACCTTTTTTTTTTTTTCTTAATTTGGTAGTCAAAACATCACATACTGAAGAAAACCAAGTATAAAACAATGGTTTGTCTCAATCTGTTGATATTCCCATTCGTTTGTTATGTATTAACTGACTGGTATTACAGAATCATATCGTGTAACAGAAAACGAGATTGGTTTTTGACATAATTTAAGTCAGTTCCTATATATTATACTGTTCACAGCTCAAAAGTTTGTGAAGACTGTGCTGAGAGTAATATGTTCTACTAACCGGCTTGAATTTGGTTTCAGTAAAACTACTTAGAAGTGTGTGGACAGTAAAATTAAAGCCAATTAAAGGCAACTTCATTTTAATAATCACTCAGAGCTGAAACATTGGGCGCATCTTCCTTTGCAGAAAAATTTTTCCAGCGAAGTCTAATGTTACCAAATGAGACTCATCAAACAGGCCAGCATTAGTCCATTATCCACGCTGGAGCATCGTCAGCTCAATTCACTTCTCAGCCCACTCAGATAATTTCCTCACTGTTGACAAAACCCAACACAGTCATTTTATAATCCAATCCAATCATCTCATTACCAAACTCTCCCACCCCATTTCAGCGCACTCAGCACCAGCTACGCTTGAGATCACAGATGATATGAGTGACCTGGGTGGCGGTGGAGGATCGTTAAGGAGGAAAGGGAAGAAAGGAGGCTGATAGTGTGATTTTTAAGAAAACAAAGCCAACCAGACCAACCCACCACAGAACTTTAAGGCACTCGAGACTGAGCTGCAACACTGGAGAGGAGACCCTGCTCCATTCATTCGTTGCAGAAGCTTTTAACTGGGCTCCTTGAATGACCTTGGGATGCTAGAAATGAATCTCTAGGGAGGACAGGATGTTGGCTGCGTTGGGGAGCAGAATATCTGCGGTTGTGACTCTGATGGAAAAGTGGCAGATTTTTTTTTTTTTTTTTTTTTTTTTTTTTTTTTTTTTTTACTAAAATGTCAAAAGCATTTCTTAACCCTCCCTCCAAAGACATGAAAATAACTGGCGGGGTGCGAACGCAAAAATGACATTCACGATTGATAGGGGATGTTTTAAAAAAGCAATCAACTTCAAAGTACAAATAATTGTGTAATATATTCTAAAATCACTAGATTATTAAAAATCTTAAGTGTAAAAAATAAACCAATCTGATTGAGTCATCACACCAAAATTATTCTATGTTTTTCTTCAACATATTAATTTTGTTACCCAATGTTTTGAGTCAAAAGGCCCAATCACATTAGAAGATTATACCTCAGTCAGCCATCAACCAGACAAGATACATATTCCTCAGAAAAGAAGAAAGCAACATTTTGGACTTATTCTGACTTTAGGAAATTATCCCAATATAAAAAACTTGAGAGGAGGAAAGGGAAGAAAGGAGGCTAATAGTATGATTTTAAAAAACAAAGCCAACCAGAACAACCAACCACAGAATTTTAGGAAATTATCCCAATATAAAAAAACTTGAGAGCAAAAATCACCAGTGAAGAGGCCCCAGGCAAGCAAAACCTCCTCTGGAATGGTTCCTACTTTGACTCACCAGAGGAAGATTTTGCTATCTGTCTCATTGTAATATACAGTCTTTCCAGAGTATATCCATGGGTGAGGCTGTCTGCCGTGCTTTCTAAAGAGTTTCCACATCTTCTTACAAAGGAAGTTAGAAATGAACACATGCAGAGATGGGGAGATAGCTCAGTTACACAGTCCTGCTACGGAAGCATCAAGACCTGAGTGTAAATCCTTGGGGCACAAGTAAAAGCAGGGTGTGGTGGCACATGTCTGTGGCCACAGTGCTAAGAGGTGGAGTCAGGAGGGCACCTCAGGCACATTCCCCAGTCAGTCTAGCTGAATCTGAGCTCCAGGTTCAGTAAGAGATTCTGTCTCTAATTAACAACAATAATAATGTGGACAGTAATTAATGTTTCTGATTTATAACTTACATAAAAGATCTTGTCATAAAGGACACAATATTTAGGCTATAGAAGAAGAAATGGAGTACACTGTGCTTTGTCAAGCTAGTTAAAATATATATACATTTTTCTGCCAATGTAACATTTTAATATTTAGTTATAATTTAGATTTTAATCTCCATAATAATTAGGATATATAGTTTTCTATCTTAGTGTCCCATTAAAATAAGAATAAATTAATACATAAAACTGTCATATGCATTCACCCAACTGTCATCATTTTGGTTGTGAGTGAATGCCATCAGGTTATTTACTCCACTTTTCATTTTATAAGATCATTTTTAGAGGGCTGGAGAGATGGATCAGAGATTAAGAGCACTGCCTGCTCTTCCAAAGGTCCTGAGTTCAATTCCCAGCAACCACTTGGTGGCTCACAGCCATCTATAATGTGATCTCATGCCTTCTTCTGGCCTGCAGGGGTATAAGCTGGCAGAGCACTGTATACATAATAAATAAATAAATCTTTAAATAAATAAATAAATAATTAAAAAAAAAATAAAAAAAGATCGTTTTTTACAGGTGACCATAATCTAAATGAAAAAACAAATTAAAAACACATAAATAAATAGAGAAAAGAAACAAATTTAAAAGCACCTATGAAGTGATTCATTTTTAGCTATTAATTTGATGCTGGGAAGTAAAAAAAAAAAAAACAATAAATGTGAGCAGTCACATGGTCTTTACTTGTATATGAGAAAAAAGCACACTCGATGCTCTGGTTTCAATGCAATAGTGTGTGTGAGAGTTCCATTTGCATTGCAGGCAGCACTTCCTAGAAAACATCCAAAGTTTCTAAATTGATCAACATCTTAGAGAAAAAATAGTAGGTGATGTGTTGCCTAGCTACTAATGTGTGTGTGTGTGTGTGTGTGTGTGTGTACTATTATATAGTGCATCACATGTATGTATGTGTGTGTATACACACACACACACACACACACACACACATATATATCACTAATATAACAACTCTATAAAAATGTCAAGCACTTTGTATAAACCAGGAGTCCTTCTAGTAGGACATTTCAAGATAAGGTCAGTGTAGCACCAAGGAATGTTGTTAAGGACAGGCTTGTCTGGGGTTGTGCAAACAATGCCAATCACATGCTTGGATTTTTACTCTGAGAGTAAGGCATGACTTCTGAGAGCACAGGGGAACCTCTTTGCTTTAGAAAGCCATTAGTGAGTTTCATATCTTTCAATGGTTTCTATGGAAGTTGTGCATGAGTTTGAAGGGCACGTGATCATTGCAAGTCACAGTGCTCCACCAGTCCTTTGGCAATGGAAAATAAAACGTAAGTAGATATTAAATTTCTGCACCAGTATAGTTTTTTAGAAGTTTCTACACTGCTTTACAATAACAAATCTCCTCAAGGGCAGAGAACAAATCTAATTTATCTTTGGATCCCAGCACCCAGCCCAACCCCCCCAAAAAAGGGGAGAGTGGAACATAATAGATTTTTAATCCATCACACACTCCTGAATGAGCCACTTCTCAGGCTTTGGACAGCACCACTGCCTTCCATACAACTTGAAAGGCCACGGTCATCACTAATTAACACCAAGGAATCTAACTTACAGTTAAAGTGTTCCTTTGGCATGGATTCAAAAGCACTAAGTGGAAGGACTATATTAAATGATGTGTTTTTAAAAATAGAAAACCAGGGAGCTGGAGAGATGGCCCAACAGCCAAGAGCACTTGTGTCCCTTGAACAGGTCCTGAGTTTGATTCTCATCATCCACGTGGCGGTTTACAACCATCCACAAGTCCAGTTCCAGAGAAACCCAAGCCCTCTTTCAACCTCTGTGAGCACCAGGCGTGCGTATGGTGCATGTTCATCCATTTGGCAAAACGCTCATTCACGTAAAATAAATCTTTTAAAAACATAGAAAACCACCCAAAGAAACCTTCAGTATCTACGTGTGGACTTGTGACATCAATGGTCAAACAATGACACTGTTACATTTTTCTAAACTGAGTGAGAATTAGATGTGTAACACCCAAGTATTTTTAAAGATTTGCATGTGTGTGTGTGTGTGTGTGTGTGTGTGTGTGTGTGTGTGTATGACACCTGCATATGGGTGACCACAGAGGCCAGAATAAAGTATCAGATCCCCTGGAGTTCAACTCTCAGGTGCTTGTTAGCTGCAGTACACACTTTAACTGCTGAACCATCTCCTTAACCATAGCACCCAGGTGTTTAAGATTAGGCTTTATAGTTGGGCAGTGGTGCTGCACCCCTTTAATCCCAGAACTCAGGAGGCAGAAGCAGGCAAATCTCTGAGTTAGAGGCCAGCCTGGTCTACAGAAGTAGTTCCAGGACAGCCAGGGATACACAGCTGAAACCCTATCAAGAAAAAAGAAAAAGGAAAGAAAGAGAGAAAACAGAGAAAGAAAGAAATCGATTAGACTTCATGATTATTTACCATGGAGCCATATTTAAGGTCATAAAATGACAATTTAAAAATTTCTAGCTATGAAAATGACTCCTGAAATGAGGTTCATGTCTATAGCAGATTCATGTCATTTGATTCTGACTTCTTCAGCAAGGCTTTTTTAAAAATGATTGCAGATAACAGTAAGAAAATACAGAATGGGCTGGCAGGATAGTTCCGTACTTAAAGCTACTTGCTCCCAAACCCGAATACCAAGCTTCAATCTCCAGGACTCACATGACAGAAGAGAACTGACTCCTGCAACTTGTCTGCTGACCTCTAAGCATGTGCCATGGGACATTTGCTCCCACCACACACATACACATGGGGCGAGGGAGGTGGTGGTGTCAAACATAGCGTGGATCCACATAACACCAAAGTTAGAATGAAATCAATCAGATTAACAAATATTTTATTAATGCTGTGCAAACTAATTGCTTACATGAGTCATTTCGGGCTTATTTAAATAGACTAGTTTTTACAGCAGCCCCTTCCTTAATATTTGTTTTTATTTTTTATTTATGTGTAGTATGTGTCCCTATCCATGTAGACCATGTGTGTCCTGGTATCCTAAGAGGCAGATTCTGATCCCCTGAAACTGGAGTTACAGTTGACTATGAGCTTTCACTAGGGTGCTGGGAACCAAACTAAAGCCTTCTGACAGAGTCTGACAGAGCAGTGTCTTAGTTTTTTCTACTGCTGTGATAAGAGCCATATGTGATCTTAGGCAACACTATGACCAAGGCAACTCATAACAGAGAGTACGTAATTCGGTGCTTACAGTTTCAGAGTGTTAGAATCCAAGACCATCACAGGAAGAAGCATGGCAACAGGCTGGCAGGCATTGACGCTAAAGCAGTAGCTGAGAGCTCACATCTTGATCCACAAGTATGGGCCAGAGAGACACTGCTAATAGAAAGAATCCTTTGAAATCTCAAAATGAGCCCCAGTGACACACCTCCTCCAAGAAGTGACACACCTAATAGTCCTTCCCAAACCCCAGAAAGCAACTGGGGACCATGTTTTCAAATATATGAGCCTGTGGGAAACATTCTCACTTAAACCACCACAGACAGCAAGTGCTCTTAACCACTGAGCCTTCTCTCCAGCCAGTGCAACAATCCTAGATTATAGATGGAAGAAAATCACATCATTTCTTGGACTCGGTAAGGAACTGAATTGCTAGCACACAATGCTTCTATAGTTGAAGTGTGGTCACAAGGCTAGCAGCCTCTACCATCAGTTCAGATGTTAGAAATGAGTAATCTGAGATGTGTCCTCACACCTAGTGAATTAGCATCTTCGGATTCTCCCAAATGTGAATTTCACAACTACATTATAACTCAAGCAACTGTTTTAGTCCATTGTACTAAGAAAGGATACAGCCCTTAACACATTTGAAAAGTCAGTAAAGTTATGAGCATGCCACTGGAAGAAGATACATCCTCCATTCTTTCACAGCAGTCAATTAGGTCAGCTACTCCTTAAGATGCTTTAATAGTTTTAAATAGTTTTACATTTAAAAGGGGAACAACTTTTTTAAAAGGTTGTCTCTATTTTGTGCAACTTGAAAATATATAATGCTTTTATTATGTATTTGAGAATTTTATATAATATGTGATCATATTCATCTCCCTCCCCAGCTCCTCCCAAGTCCACCACCCATAACATCCACACTTCCTCTCAACTACATGCCTCCCTTTTTTAATAATCCACAGAATTCAATGTGTAGTGCTCATATGATCATATACTTCTTCCCTTAGTATCCACAGAAAATGTATCATCCCACCAGAGGACACACGTTTAAAAATGTCTATTCCTCCTCCCCCCACCCCGCCCCAGCTATCAAATGTTAATAACCCCTCAGTTAAGTGCGGGTGCTCATGATCCCCTCCCCCTCCGTGTTAGTATGCTGACTGGCTTGATCTTGCGCAGGTCTTGTTGCCTGTACAGTGAGTTTATGAGTGAAGCAGACTTGTCCAGAAAACACCGTTTCACTGGGGTCTGCCTTCTAGTTCTTACCATCTTTCCTCCTGCTTTTGCTCAGTGGTCTCTGAGATTTGAAGGCAGTGAGCACTCTCCTGACATTCTCCGTGCAACTGTTTTTGCAAGGCCACTGAATTGCCTAAGTAATAATACTTGAGGTAACCATAAAATTTGTCTTCCTTATTAAATCTAGCCGTGCTCGTACTATGCGTTCTCGGCTAAACAGCAATAATAATGTCCAAGTTCTTTATCCACATGCTCCTCAAATGTTAGCAATTCAATAGCTCATCATATTAGCAATTAAGTTTGGAGGGAATCTACAGGTGCTTGCCAAGGATAGCTTCTGGGAATAGTGTCAAAACATCATCACAGTTAAGAAATATTAAAACTGAGTGTGGAAAACCCTCTCGAGGATGGGTGGGAAGAGCAGTGTCTGTTGCTCAGATGTGCTCTGCTTTGCTTCTAGCGGGGTCTGTTTACAACGTGTATATTCAACACGTTTTAGAAAACCTGCATCGCGTCTCTCTAATGGGTTTGTCACTGGTTGTTAGGAGTCTTCTGGCAGGAACCGGGTCAGCCTCAGCGTTTCAGCACTGCGGACAGCTCCAAGGCGTCAGCGGGAAGGGGTGGGGTGGGGTTTATGTAGAAAGGGGCGTGGGTGGTGGAAAGGAACACCAAATGACTAAGTGACGCATCAGTCCTCAGTTAAACCAGTACACCTTTCACTCCGTTTTTCCTTTGTCTGATCAAACATAACAATGTAGCGCCCTTCTAACAACCCCAGACTGCTGTTTTCTCTTCACAGCGAAACGCCTTCGGCGCAGCTGGCGACACAGCCGAGGCAAGAATTTTCGCAATGAATTAATTAAATCCTAAATATCCTGGGAAGCAAAAATAGTGATGAACCCTGATTGTTAAGCTCCGGGGTGCGATGTCAGTGAAAATGAGCCCTTGTCTCTGCTCTTTCTAACGACCTGAAGAGCAGACCCTGTTGCTGCTCTGAAGAGTCCCTTGCCCATCTCACGTCCCACCTCCTTTGCTCGCACAGAGACATGTTCACAAATATTTACACATTGCCAGACCGGAGAAATGCACACACGCACACACGTTTTCCTGCAAACACTCGCGCGCACGTCCTTCCGCGGCTGCCCGTGTCCTGTCTCTCACCCAAACACAGACATTTATACACGTAGGCCAGGAAAGCGCTACCCACGGTCCTGTGACTCCACGCGGGTCCTCAGAATACTCCGTTTACACTGCAACGATCAGCGACCACAGACAAACCTACCAACAAGTCTACTGGCTGGAATTCATCTCCATGGCAACAAACATGGAAGGTGAGGCCATCCATCCCTGCTGCCTGCTAAGTAACTTTCTCCCCTTTCCTTGGCATTCACCAACAGGGGTCCAGGCGCCAGCTCCCTAGGAGAAGGTGTCCTTATTTTCTTGAATTTCAGAAGCAAGAGAGCCAGCCGAGTGGGGGGCAGGGAGAGTCTGTAGGTTTGGTGAGCTCAAATTCTGAAAAGGAAAGGATGCCTCTGCAGTTGCTGGTGCTGTCAAAAAAGAAAAAAGAAAGAAAATATGTTGTTTGTATACAGACTGCTGATGTCTCTCCCATAATGTCTTGTAGGAAGTTTCCACGCTTCCTGCAGCTTAATATGTTGGAGACAACACAAGGTAGAATATTAACGATGGTCTAGGTGAGAATTTTCAGATCAAGCTTACCAGTGCTTTGAAAGGAATGGGGTCTGAGGAGCCACCCAGATATCCTCTTAAGGAAAACCTCTCAAGGTTGACGTCTCCGGGGTTTGGGGACAGATTCTTGAAGATCCCGAGGTTTTGGAACTCTAGGAAACCAAAATGCATGGTGAAGACATCTGGGTTTGTAATTTACGGTTTTCCTTTCATTCCAACGCATCCGTTCCTAAACGACAGCTCTGTGCAGATGTGGCCTCAATAATGCTTTCTGCTGTTCCTTATTTAAATAGGATTTAACGTCTGTGTTTGAAGAAGAGTCTGTTGTCTGTGTACAGAAGGGCTCATTATTTTTTTAAGCTTGACTTTGCATGTCTCATTTCATAAAATTACAAGCATTCTCTCATTAGAGACTTTTGTCTAGTGACTAGTGCTAAAATGCATTTTATTTAGAATATCATTTTGTACTTCAATTGTAACTGTTTCAAATTTGTCATGTTTGTGATGTTATTGTGAGATAAATAAACAAGAGGGGGGAACCTGTTGATTAAAATAAAGGCATAGGAGGTTCTTGTGCATTTTTTGGAGGTGCCTATATTTTACCATTGGTTTCTGCAATTACATGTTATTGTGTACCAATTAAATAGCTGTTTTTGAAAAGAGGATTTGATAGTTCCTAGTCAGTAAATAATTCACAGAGGAAAAAACATTCCCTACTACATTTACTCATGAACATGAAAGGCTACATACAGGTATGAAAATATACCTTGGTGTCACTGGCAATGATACGATTTAAATAACTGAGCACAGAGGACTTTGTTGTCGATATCAGTTATTTGTTGCTAACTACAAAGCAACTCCATGACACTGGGCCTTTTGATAGCTACAAGTACTGCCATGGCCCAATGCTGTGACTCATCAGGACTCATAGAGCCCTGTATCTGACGTTTGCCACGAGCGAAAAGCAACCCACTGAATCCAGGTGCTTACTACCAAAGTATCTAATCATTAATGGAGCTGCAAGCAGTGTTTTATCAGTAGCAGAAGTCATACAAAAATACACCTGAGTATTTCAGTCATTATAGAGAGAGAGTCTAGTGCTTCATCCGAGCTGTGTTGATGATGCTGTGCATTTTATGGTGCATCACATTTAACATGAATTTTACCTGGATTCAGCTTTACATTCAAGTCTCTTTCTAAAAAATTCACTTATTCTTTTCACAACTATTTTTTTATATAGGCTTTTAAAAATTCAGTTCACAGTTTTGTTCCTTTGTAATCTATCTCTCATATTTCATTCCTTTTATATTTCTCAGTGAACATGGTATTAAAATACATTTCCCTCTTGACATAAGCTTTACAAGAACTGTTCTATAGGACCTAATGAGTCTTTACTTTCCTGTGTCTTCCAGTTATAGAAAATGAAAAATGGGTTTTAATCCCTAGGGGAAAGTGTTTTTGAGACCTTATTCATCAGGAAGAAGTCAGGGTTGTAGCTGAAGACTTCTGTTTGTTTATGATATTGTTGCTGGCAATCTTTTATATAATATGCTCCATAGCAATGGAAAGGCACAGGAAATAGTGCTATATTCTCGGAAGTTTCAGATCTGGTTGGTATTGAAATGAGGTATTCATTTTATATCTCAAATGACACGTAAAAGTTTGGGAAATTACTGAAAAAATATCTAGGCCTCAAATGCCAGCGTTTCAAGTGCTCAGTGCGTGCCTTGAATATGAAGGCTAGTCAGCTTCCATTTCTGCTTTTATCTACCTAGTTAGACAGAGCTGGCCTCAGTGGGCACCCTTCTTTTGAACCTTTGTGTATCTCTTTTTTAACCATTTTTCCAGATCAACTCTTTGTTTAAAGAAGAGCATTAAAGTATCCTTTTTCCTTTTAAGATATTAACAAAACTGTCCTTTCTCAACTCAATTTTTGTTTGAAAATGGAAACTACAATAGTTATTTAAACATTAAATGAATTGACTTAGCTTTCCTTTGAAAAATCAAATATCTGGTTAAGTCCTTCTTATTGGAAATGATTCAAATTTGAACGCATTATCCTTAGGTGCCTTTACCTTCTATGCAAATAAAACCTGTTTTGTCAAATTTTATTACCATCCAATTCCATTTTCTCTTTAACCATTATATCACATTTCCTTCAATTCATTAACTTCTAGAAATTTCTGTAATGATGAAATAATTCTGTTATCAGGCCTTGTTTGTCAGTGCTTAGTTTTCTCTGAGAAGTACAAAGGTTTTTAATGCTTCACATAGAAAACATAGCTTCCATAGCTTTGTATGAATCCCTACTGTGGATTTATTCGTGATCCTAAGCACTTATGAGTCCACTGGGAGATTTTATTTTCCCTCTGCAAGAGAGACATGTTCTATGGTTTATTGATAGTTTTTTCTCCCCTGCATTTAATGTCACCTGGCAATAGCAAACAGCATCTTGCTGGACTTGCAACAACATTGTCTTGGCTTCCACGTAGAAGACCTTTATCCTTGAAAACGCTTCAGATGTCTGATGAATCAACTGTCTTCTTTAGTGTTCCCTTTCAATACTATTTCCCTCTCTCAAGTTGAAGGTTGCAAATACTTCTATGCGCTGTCCTTCATTTATTCATCTATGTCAGTCTCACTCAATGATCACACTTAAAGCATTATCCCCACTAGGAATTTCATGTTTCACAAGATTACCTGGGTTGACTCTCTACAAAAGAACCACAAGTGGGCAATGCCCAAATTAACATTTACTTTGTAAATCTGTAATGCTTCCTATTCTCTTCATTCTGCTTAGTGAAAATACTGTTTTTACATTTGTTCAAGCTTAGTAGAGTGGGGCTATCACTGATGGGTCTCTTTGCCTGGCTCACTGCATTTCATCAGATGCCAAATCCCAACTTCATAAATAACTTTCAAAGCCACACCCTCTTCCACATACTCACTCATACAGCCCTTATTGCTTCTCATCTGAAACATTGTTTTCTATCTCTTCTAAATATGTAGAAGATAATAAAATTAATCAATATGGCTGTTGAGATCAAATCCGTATAAATCACTACTACATAAGAGAAATGCCGTAAATGTTGAGTGTTGTTTGCTTTCTTTTTCAATATCCATGTAGAAGACTGAATTGCCTTATTTTTCTTTGAACATGGCTCCCCTCCCTTGCTACCTGAAAGATCTTTGACAGAAGAGGTCATATCTACTACCATGTAACAATAATGGAATCAATATCTTAAATGCAAATATACTGACTACCTATCAAGTCATTTGTATTTGACTGGGGTATAATAATGATATTACCATACTGGATCCTTTGTTCCCATTCAAAATAAGATTTTCTTTGCTTTTCAAGCAACCACTTTATATCTTCAACTTACATAAATTTTTGATGAATTGCAATTTAAATATTTATTTCATGTAAATTATCAAACAATATCTATCCCATTTTCAAGTGAGACATTTCTGTCCTTCATCTTCAAACACAGGACCTCTGTAAATGTTTTTACTAATCTCAGGATTTAAGTCATTAGAATTGATTTGAATCTCAACTCTCATAGCTACATGTATTTTCAGCCAAATTTTGTGTCAGAGTGAGTAATCGTCACTTCAATGTCTTCAGTCTAGGCACTGTCCTGAAGCCGTGTATGAGTGTGTAGGTAAGGCTAGACCTTTGCGATACTACACTGAAGACCTTTCTTTATGTTCAGAGAGCCCAGTATTTATTAGGATAGCCCAGTGTTTTGTAGATAGTGAATCCATGTAAAACACTATATGCCAGGCATATCTCACATCTTCCTCACAAGGGGATTATAAAAGAAGGTCTGTGAATTGCTAATGTCACTAAGCCCTGCTGTACCATGTCCCCAGTTCATGTTAGCAGCAAACTATCAAAAAAAAAGGGGGGGAGCTAATTTACATGAAGTTTTCCTCAAAGAGCCATCTGTTAGGGCCTGGATCATAGTCACCTGCTATTGGGAGAGAGTGAAACCTTGGGAAGAGACATGCCTTGTCAAAAGAAGTTAAGTCTGTAGAGATGATCTTAAAAGGGATGGTTAGACCCTGACACTTTCTTGTTGGAGGTTGGGCTCATGTATTTTAATGCTAATTACCGCTTGCTGTCTCTGAGCCCCACCTTGTACCTTGCTTAAGAGCCTAACCTGTTTGACCAATAAAAGGCCATCACACCTGGGCAGGGCAAATGGGATAGGAGTGGCTACGGTTCCTGGACTTTTGGGAGACAGAGAGAATCTTGGGAGAAGAGACCAGAGGAGAGGAGAGGAAGAAGAAGGCTGCACCATGGGTTATAGGTGGAGAAGAAGCACGTGGCCAATGTGGATAGAAATTTAGTCCAGATGATGATAATTAGCAAGTAGTTGGGATTATGGATGGGAGGTAGCTTGACAGAAACTATAAGAAACACATGTCATGGGATTGGGGCAAGTATCTCATACCTGCCCCACTATGGGAAGTAGTTTAGCAGATTAATATCTGCCTTGGCTAACTAAGCCCCAGGTTAACTAAAGTTATTTTAAAATAAAACAGGTGTCTATGTCTTTATTGATTGTTAGTGGGGTTAGAAAATACTGCTGTAATAATTATAGGCCTGATAATAAATATTATTAGGCCATGATGATAAATTAACCACAATACTTCCTTCCTTTCAACCACCAAGTGAACAGCTCCTCTGGACCACACTCCAGAACCTAATGCAGGGTCACATGACCATGGCTGAACCTGCCAAAGCATAGAGCCAAGACGAACTTTTTCTCTTTTAAATTGATGATGTGATATTTGCCTACAACAAAAGGCAGAGGACTAAAGCATCACCTCCCACCCATGTTCTCATCAGTGCCTCTCTAGCACTAGCAATTACCTAGTAATTGTCTATTAGTCCCACATTACCAACATATAATTTCCATAATTTCCTCTTCCACCTTTTGAAAAGTGAAGCATTTGTCTGAACTCATAACTCCGGTAGCTTTTCCATGGTCAGTCATTTCTGAAAGCATTTCTCCAAGCTATAAAAACCAGAGTAGGTTAAGGAGTCATGTCTTTGTCATTTATGATTTTAAAATAGTTATGTCTGCCTCTTCCATAAAGGCATAATGCTCAGTATGGTACACTTCTACCAAGTTCACCAGTACCTAGCGCCAAGAAAAATGCTGACATACTTCAGTGTCTTTTTTTTTTTTTTTTTTTTTTATGATCAATGAATAAGTTAAGAAAATACTCTAGTCACTGGTTGCAGTGGCACACACCTGTAATCCCAGCACTCAGGAGGCAGAGGCAAGTGGATCTACAAAGTGAGTCCAGGATAGCCAAGGCTACACAGAGAAACCCTGTCTCTAAAGCAAAACAAAACCAAACAATACAAAACTCTATGTTGCCTTAATCTCATTCAATCTTTAGACTTCCTGACTTCCTGACATTCTCAAAGTGTTGGATCACTTTTCAGCATTTGTTCTGTATTTGTTTTAGTAATAGAGAGATAGAGTACTACAAATTAGGTTGTCATGGTAACCTTTTTCATTTACTGAGCAATTCTTTATTCACACACTGGTCACATCCTTACTCAATTTGTAAGATTTTGAGGTTTCGCTCTCTCTCTCTCTCTCTCTTTTTTTTTCTTCCAGTTTTTCAAGACAGGGTTCTGTCCTGGACTTGCTTTGGGGACCAGACTGGCCTTGAACTCACAGAGATCCACCTGCCTATGCCTCCCAAAGTACTGGGATTACCAGTGTGTGCCACTATGCCTGGGGTAAACCAGAAATTTTAAGCTAACTATAAATAAATAAATAAATTAATTAATTAATTAATTAAATCAATCAGAGATCAAATATAAAATTGACACCTGTACTTTCTGGTACATATTAATGTTAAAATAAGATGATATAGTAAAGCTTCCTTAGAAAACACAGGGAAATTTACAATTACTAGGAAAAATCCACATTCTCCATCTCTGAACAAGAAAAACATGTCTTTTTTAGAATGCTGCATTAATCAGTTTAGTGGGTGAGAGTGAGAACACTAAAAGAACTTTGGTGCTTATCTTCAAGGCCAGTTTCTGAAACCAAATGGAAGTTCTCTTGATCATGCATGTCAACTACTAACAAATGAGAAGTCAAGTTCTCTAGATATTTAAGAATTAGATTTAAAAAATAATTTTACTCTTCAAAGATTGTATCCATAGACATATTTGTATTTATTTATTAGTTTTTTCAAGACAGGATTTTTCTGTGTAGCCTTCGCTATCCTGGACTTGCTTTGTAGAATAGGCCAGCCTTGAACTCACAGTGATCCACCTGCCTCTGCCTCCCAAGTGCTGGGATTAAAGGTTTGTGCCATCATGCCTGGCTGAAATATTTAATTTATTCCAGGCCAAATGCTTACTGAATAAAGATGATATGCCAATTTGGAAATGGTTATTTCTCCATTAGTTCATTAATTCATTTACTTTCTAAGAATCAAAGAACAAAGCACTATGCAGGTTATGTTAGATGCATTATTTACAAAAGGAGGCTTCAGATCTCTAGCCAGGGAGGGGCTTTGGTTAAGTTTAGTAGAAATGCCTGAGCTGCATGCTTCGTTGCTGCTTCTGGAAAGTGCCGATTTTGTTGGTTTGCTTGTTTAGTTGCCTGATAGGTTTTACTAAGAATAACAAAGTCTATAGGTTAATTACTAGCCCGTAGCCAAGATTGGCTTCTCCTGTGACCAGCTACAATCCTGAGTATATGTTTATGCTATGATGTTTTTAAAATACCAAGATGTTCTAAACTGATTTGATAATGCCAGTCTGCTTAGGCCAACTCTATGGCAAGATGAACAAAGAATGAAAATTGTTCAGTTGTTTTATCTTTTGTGACATTAATTATTGCAGTAACCAGACTCTGAGGCAGAGTTTAGTGGCCTGGGTATTTATTAAGAAATGCCCTTGGACTCAGGAGTTCGAGGCCAGCCTGGTCTACAAAATGAATCCAGGACAACCAAGGCTACACAGAGAAACCCTCTGGGAGTGGGGAGGAAGAAATACCCTTGGAGTCCAAACCTGGAGAAGCTGACACCATGTGGACCTCCAGAGCAAGACACTTCCTTATTTTCCCTTTCGGGTTGAGATGGTCAGAGCCGCATCCCTAACTCCCTGAAGAGCATCCTTCCCAGGAGGAAACATAGCCATGGTGGGGCAGTTCTTTGCCTCTGAGGCAAACTCATCACCAAAGGAGGAGATGATAACAAGTGCTGGGAACACTGCCCACTACTAGGCAACAAGTCCTGCACTATGGGGACCCCATAGCATCCTCCAGTAAACCATTGTTTTTGCCCCACTGTTTTTAGAGGCTTATTTTCATTATTTAAGCCATGTGCATGTGTATGGGTGCTGCTTCCTTCAGAGCACTGGGTGCCCTGGAGCTGGCCTTTCCCACCCCCCACCCCACCCTGACTCCCCCACCTGTGTTTATGAGTTGCTGGGAGCTGGGAACTGAACTTTGATATTCTGCAAGAGAAGCACCCATTCTTAACCACTGAATATTGTTGGTTCCTATTACCTACACACTCCCAAAAATGTTAAATATAGCTTACAAGGACCATTAATTTCACAATTAAAAAAAAGAAAAACAAAACAAAAAGAAAGAGAAGCAGAAAATATTGTTTGATTCTGTTCCCCACACCTCCTACAGGATAAATAACAAAAGAACTCAGCCTTTGGCAAGATCACTCTGGGTTACTTCAGTAAGCCTTTTAAAAAACAATTATTTAAATGCAAAGCACACGTTTCTTTGCTAGAGCATTAAAACAATTTGGTGGAAAGATGTTCCACGAAGGGAATTAAAAATGTTTTCCCTCTTATTGAACAAAAAAAAAAAAAAAAAAATCAACCAACATGCCAGAAGTAGGAAGCATTTCTGCTCCAGGTAGTTTGAAGATAGAGCTCGTTTGTAATTTAAAACGGTAAAATACAGTGTTTATCACTATGCTTTATAAGTTTGAGAGCTACAAGCATTCATACTACTCTCCCTACTCCTTCTTACCCAGATCTTGTTCTAGCTTGGGGGAGGGGTTGTTTGTTTATTTCATTTTATGCATAGAAGTGGTTTGTACACCTATATGTCTATATACCACGTGCATGCCTGGTGCACTCCAAGGCCAGAGAGGGAGTCAGATCCTCTGGAACTGGGGTTATAGACATTTGTGAGCCACCATGTGGGTGCTGGGAATTTAACCCCCATCCTCCACAAGAACAAATACTTTTAACCACTGAGCCGGCTCTCCAGCGGCCCTGGGTTGTTTTCTGAAAATGGACAAGGAGCTCCATTTTATTTAAAGTCAACTTTCTTAAACTTTTAGCTGTACTTTTAGAATATCAACCATAGATGGCGCGTGGGAATGAGACTCTGGTTAGAAGGAGGACTAAGGCACTTGTCTTCAAGTTAGCTGACCTCCAAAGAACACAGCTTTAACTTGGATTGTATGTTTATTTAGGGCAGTGGTTCTCACCTTTCCTGATGCTTCGACCCTTTAACACAGCTCCTCATGTTGTGGTGACCTCTCTCCCCTACACACACCACAAAATTATTTTTTGCTACTTCATCACTATAGTTTGTTACGGTTATGAATCATAGTGTAAATATTTGAAATTTTCAACAGTCTTAGGGGACCTCTGTGAAGGGTCGTGACCCACAGGTTGAGAACCACTGATTAGGCTTTTCTGAACCTGAATGCTGATGGTGGGGAAAGTGGCTAATGTCCACGGATTCTGTGCTTATCTCTCCGCAGCTGTGATGTTGGCCATTGCCTGTATTCATATAGTTTTTTTTTTTAAAACATGCTTTTATCTTTGAGATGTTGACATTTAAACCAAGTGTGATGGCTCTTGCTTGTAATCCCAGCATTCAGGAAAGCTGAGGCAGAGGGATTGCCATGAGTTCCAGGACAGCCTGGACTATCGAGCAAGAATTTCTCTCTTACACACACACACACACACACACACACACACACACACACACACAGGCTGCACACACACAGTGGAGAAGAAATTGTGACTATGAAGCCATGAAAATAGGATTTGAAACAAAGTGTATATCACAGCTTTTTAAAGAATCAGATTTTATTTCAAACAAAATAGCCACCCTGGAGAAAGACCTTGAAGGTAGGACTTTATACAATGGGAACACCTTACACTCTTTTTGTTTGTGCTATTATTTCCACACACAAAAATGAAGGGAAAATTAGATGAAAATTCAGATCAAAGAAGTGGTGGCAACTGCCTACCACCAAATCAAAGGCATTTTGTGCTAATGGCACATTCATTCCCATGCGTGGCTTTCTATTTATGCATGCAGGCATGGATTCCTGGGTCCATAAACAGTGCTGCCCTTACTGCCATGGAATACACACCTCCAGGGCTGACTTCATCCTGACCTATATCTGATATCTTTAAACATCTTTAGTGAGTCAAGAGGGCTTGAAAAATCCCGGATTTTTATCATTTCTAGCCCAATGCCTCACAAGGATGAAACTAAACTGGGTTCCTTCTGTGCCTAGGCGGAGAACTGACTCCTGCAGGAACCCGGAAGAGCCACCACAATGCACCAGTGAATGATGAATAGCGCCCACTGCAGCAATTCTTCAGCCAAGATGAGCGTCAACGAGGTCTCCGACTCCCTGACTCTGGAGCAACAGGCCGGCTTTGCCTTTGTGGGAGTCTTGTGCATTTTCTTGGGACTTCTCATTATCAGATGCTTCAAGATCCTGTTAGACCCTTATAGCAGCATGCCCTCTTCCACGTGGGAAGATGAAGTCGAAGAGTTCGATAAAGGGACCTTTGAGTATGCACTTGCCTGATGGGGGTGGTTCCAGCTTCATGCTTTTCCCAGCAGCCATTGCGACACACGGTAGACACACTCGAAATCAGCTTGCCGGTGCCGCGGGAGAGAGGATTATCCCATTTGCAAAATTCAATAAACACCCGCGATTGATTTGTCCACCATGCAGTGTACGGATCTCGTGTTCTCCCTGGTGTCTCTCTCTCTCTCTCTCTCTCTCTCTCTCTCTCTCTCTCTCTCTCTCTCTCTCTCTCTCTCTCTCTCTCTCTCTCTCTCTCTCTCTCTCTCTCTCTCTCTCCTTAGTGGAGCTTTCTAGGCACAGAGCAGAAACCAGATCTCTGCCACCATATTCCTTCCTCTATTATCTGCTCCTGCTCTCTGCTCCTTTTGACATGCTGACGTTCGAGCTGAGGACTTCTGCAATGCAAACTTACCTGTCCCCTCCACGCTCTAGACCGGAGCCACAGCATAGCTTTACTGAGTCCTGGGTTGTATGACACTACACTTGGGGAGACATGATATCGCGTCTACTCACCACACATAGAGAACTAGTGATGGGCTAGGGTTACTTCTAGGAATATGGGTGAGGAGTTACCTAAAGGAGCAGAACTCACTCAACAACAGCTGTATCACCAAAACACACCCCAATATGAGTGACTGTTCACAAAAGCTGGGGACCTGAAGCTCACGACACAGCCTTCAGGCACTTCCACAAGTTGGAGAGTGACTCTTTGAGGCAGTTCAGTGGTCTGAGCCTCTTCCAGGCAGCTCGGCTTGTCGGAGAGCGCCTCTCAGCGTCTTTACTGCATATGTACATCCAGGGAAGGAAGGAAGGAGCTAGGGTATCTGGTCAGTTTCAGAGACTCTGAAGGAGTTGTTTATTCCTTAAACGCAGCAACACTTGGGCTCAAAGGCCACTGCGCCCAAAAAGGAAAGAATATGATTTCTTGAACAGGCATCACAGGTCAGAGTTCACAGCAGAGCAAATTCAGAAAACTAATACCCAAACCTTCCAAGTTTGCAGAGATGTGAAGGGTCTCAGAATTCCCAGTGTTATTCTGGGCCTTGAAGGATCTCCTGTAGTCTAGAGTCCCAGCCAGTCTTGCCTCATAGGGACACTGGCTGGACCACCCTCCTTTATGGCTAGCACTAAAGAGAGAGCTCCAGCATCTCCCAGTAGGATGGATGATTGTACTGAGACAAGGTGTCCAGCCTGCCACCCCTGGAGCTGTGCTGCTGGGAGCCAGTTGTCTAATCTCGGAGGGCCTCAGGGCGGGAGATAACCTTAGGGTCTGAACACCCCTTTAAACTCCAACAGCCTAAAAATAGTGCGAGTGTGCCTGGAAAGCCAGAGGGCTCAGGAGAGGAGTAGGGGAGCCATTAGGTTCATTTTCCTGGTCAGTAATCAGGATTCTGATGTTGGCTCACCCAGCAACCAGCTTCTTCACAACTTAGACAGTGATCTCACAGCAGACAGTTTCCACATCTGTGAAAGAAGGATGAGACGCCTATGCTGTGTCTTTCAGGAATGCTGATGAGAGGACAGAAGTGTGAGGGGTGGAAAGGCACTTTGAAAAACCACAGAACGGGGGAGGGGGGGTGGTGTCTGCTCAAACTATTGCACTAACCAAGGACAATACAAGGAGTAAACATCAAACCCCTACTCTGATCTACCCAATGGACAGGACATTCTCCCCAGTTGTGTGGAGAGTGGGGACTGACTCTGACATGAACTCTGGTGCCCCATATTTGACCACCTCCCCTTGATGGGGAGGCCTGGTGGCACTCAAAGAAAGAATAAGCAGGGTGCCAAGATGAGACTTGATAGCATATGACCATATAGTGGGGGAGGAGGGCCCACAAGGTCATAGACCTAGGGGAGGGGAATAGGATGAAAGTGGGGGGGGTAGAAATGGGAGAATACAAGTGATGGGATGGCAATTGAATTGTAATCTGAATAAATTAATAAAAATTTTAAAAAATGGGCATAAGATAAAAAAAGAAAAAGAAAAACCACAGCACGCATAAATATACCGTGCTCTCTGTCTGTCTCCACACCACCCGGAGCCCAGCACAGCGAGGTACCTGATAGAATTTGTTATTTGTTTCCTCCTAGTGAGTTGATAAAACACCTGTGTCAGCTATGGCTCTACTGTTCTAAGCCTTGACATCCGGGAGGCTCTTGGTGCCCCAGGTGGTACAGGAACACCTCATACCCAGTTAGTGATCTGGCCCAAGGACAACTCAGTAAGTTGAGCTCAGCTGGCCTTGCTGGGAGGCATCTGCGCCTGACCACAGAATGCCATCTCTGTGACATGGCCTTCCAACGTGCTTGCTCCCTAAGATTCGTGACCAACTCAAGCAGGTTCTGTTTGCACCAGGGGGAACAATCACAAAGACATTCCGTTTCACCAGATTAGATTTTTATTTCAAAAAGAAAAAAAAAAGCATCTAAAGAATGGAAGAAAAAAGGAAAAAGAGGAAAGGGAGAAAAAGATGATACATGTTCACAAAGAACGCACCATTTCAGATCATCTCCCAACACACCCCCACTCCCAGTATCACTAAGAAGAGCACACACTGACAGAAAGTGCTTGATCCATGGCTTTTATTTATTTATTTATTTATCTTTATTATTTGTGCACCTTGGTCTTTTGTGTATGTGCGGGGGGGGGGGGCTGGGGTAGAAGAATGGTCATTATGTATTTTCAGAGCAAGAAATGATAATGATAAAAGGCTGGTTATAGTTGAGATGCAAAATGTTAATGTATCTAAGAATAGGTGGCCAATAGCATACGCAGATTAACCCTATTGCCACATCCAAGAGCTTCTTTAGGGGGAATAGGAAGAAAGGTGGTGCCTGGACCTCCAGACACTTTGTTCTGTTCCTGGCCCACTTGCCTCAAAGGCTTGAATTAAGCTCACCATCCAAGCTTGACTTTACGGATGTTGTCATCTTCTCCGGATGCCCTGACTGTCTCCCAGCCACTCTAGGAGGTTGGAATCCCCTTAATAAAGAACAAAGGCCATCATTCCCCGCTGGAGATAACAGCTTCAAATGAAAACGTCTCCTTGACGGAAGACTGAGACTGAACCTAATTCATACACACTGAAGTCAGACAGGCATGCAGCAAGGAAAAGAGACTGGCCTTAGAGGCACTCACAGCCTCTGCAGGGGAGGAGGAAGGCTGAAGAATGAGTAAGCTATTCCTGAAGGCAAGTGAGGGCTGGCTGGTGCCAATCATCCTGGTACCTGCAACAGACCTTGATTTGGGTCCCAGCATCATCCATCTCAGCAGTCTGTTCATCTATTAAGTAGCCCAGTACCCCAGCTGAACCTGACACTTGACTTCCGGTACAGAATGGCCCTCTTAAGTAAGGGCTGCAACACCTCATTGAGTAAATAAACTGCTTCTATTAAAGTAGTCTTTATGAGAAGACTAGAGCTGACGGGATTGCTCGGTGGGTAAAGGTACTTACGGCTAAGCCTGACACTTTAGTCTAAGCCCTGGGATAGACACAGTGGAAGAAGAGAACCGACTCCCCAGAAGTTGTCCTCTGATCCCCATATATATCCTCTCACATGGGCAGGCACCCTCTCCCCGACACCATACACACAAATAAATAATTGGGGTGAGTTGTTTGTTTGTTTGTTTGTGTTTTGAAACAGGGTTTCTCTGTGCAAATAAATCATTGTAAAGCCAGAAAAAGAGAGAGGATTGAGTTACAGCTGCCTCTTTGTAATTCTACTTCTGACAGGACCTTATAACATTACCTTGATTAAGTGCCAAGGCATTCACCCAGCTAAGAACATAGGAGTTTTCCTTTGGCACCTGCCTGTGCCTTTGTATAATCCTGCGTCCGGTCAACAATTTACCTTTCCTTTTATTTTAATAGATATGATTCCTATCCCTGTCATCTTTAATGGTTGGTCTTGGAATCATGAGTGTAAGTTTAAACAAAAAAACAAGTTACAAATGGATATTAAATATTGCTGACATAGGTTAAGCAAGGACCATGTTGACACTGGCGCTGTTTAGAAGCAGGCCTAAATAGCTCATTTAATCCTCACAAGAGCTCAGCAAGCTACATGCCATTATCGTCTGCATCCACGTTTGCATATGAGGGTATTAAAGTGCACACAGTGGCCTTGTCTCGGGAACTCGCCCAGACAGGAAACGGCAGGAGCAGAACTGAAATCGAGAGCTCGTCCGTCCGTCCGTCACAGCTCACACTTAATCACTATAGCACAGCACAGCAGAGCAACCCGGGCGACTGGAAATCACTCCGATGGCCTCTCTTATTAGACACAAAGAGGACTCATTCAATCATCCTGATTGAAAACCGATGGCAGAACCTGCGTGGAGGAATCGTATGTGCTGTCTTAATCACCCACTCGCAGATTGGAGCAGAGTCTTCATCTGAGCAAGCCTCAGAAACTAGATGTGATAAAACTGCCCCTCCACATGGAGACAGAAAAGCCATTTAGTAGTGCCACTGGGAAGTGCACCCAGTTTGACTCTTAAAGCGGCTTAAAGTGGTTTTCTCACCAGGCAGAAATCTTTTCAATATGTCACCGATTCTATCCTCAGTCTGCTCACTTCCTCTGCAGAGAAGAGGCAAGGTAATTAAGATAAAGTAATTTCAGGTGACATTTCTTAGCTACAAAATATGGAGACCATCTCTTGGTATTTTGGTTCCTGTACCGAGCAATATGAGGTCACCGGGTCTCAACAAAAATAAGATGATGAGCTAGGCCTGGTGGTACAGGCATACTTCCTGCTGCTTGGGAGGCAGAGGCCAGAAGGATGGAGACTTCAAGGCTGCCTAAAGTACAGAGTGAGCTCCGGGCCAGCCTGGACAATTAGCAAGATCCTGTCTCAAAGTAAAATGTTTAGAAGTGGGGTACAGGCACTCACTGGTAGAGTACTTACTTAGCATGTGTAAGGCCCTGGGTCCAATTCAATCTGTATTCAGGGAGAGAGACAAAGAGAGACAGAGAGAGAGACAGAGAGAGAGAGAGAGAGAGAGAGAGAGAGAGAGAGAGAGAGACAGACAGAGAGAGACAGACAGAGAGACAGAGAGAGAGAGAGAGAGACAGAGAGAGAGAGAGACAGAGAGAGAGAGACAGAGAGAGAGAGAATAGAGACACACACAGAGAGAGAAAGGCAAGCTGTGGAACTAAATTTATCTATTCCCAAACAACTGAAGCAATTATTTTTGAAGGCTTTGCTGTTGAGCAACCTGTGAATTAAAGACCCTTTGTTTTGTTTCCTGTCTAAAAGGATTAATGATTTACTACGAGTTACTAGTTGATGTGGTACTTATGGTTCCCCAGGGCTAATGACTGGCAGGGCTTCTCCTTCTATTCCAAGCCAATGACTGAAAAGTCATCTCTTTCAAGAAAGTTTTTAACCAATGAGCAGAAGTCTAAGGTTGTGGCCTGGAAGCTAAGGCTCCATATATGCCTGCGAGATGCTGACATGGGTTACACTTCCTCGGAGGAAGGCTGCTGGATGGAAGGTAAGTGTCTGGGCTGGGCTGGGCAAAAACCTCACTTCACACCATGCCAAAATCAGATCCCAAGGACTGGACTGAAGATGTGAGGGACTATGACAAGTTAGCTGTTCCAATAAGCTAAGAGATATGGGCGTCACTGATCATTTCGTCAGCGAAGTTTATTTAAGAGTTTCAAGAATGTGTGTGGGTTTTTGCTTTTCATTCAAAGAAATGCCTTAAATCACTGTACAAGAGGTTTCTTTTTTTTTTTTCTTTCTTTTTTTTTTTTTTTTTTTTTTCTTGTATTGTTCTCATTTACTAGTTTTCTTTGGGAGGAAATCAAATCTTAAGATATTTATAAAGAAATAATACTCCAAATTCAGTATTCAAGGTTGGCACATACTGTAGAATTCTGAAAATTATCTGGTGGTCTACTGAATTCTCAAAACACTTCATTAAAAGGAACCGGTAGGACAGAAGCCCTTACTGGGAGCTAGGATTTGTTTTCATATCCAAAACACTCATTTTTTTAAAGGTTTCCATAATAGCATTTATGAAAAAGCACAAATATGTGAACAAATAAAATGTTTCAAAGGCTACGAAAAATTCTTAAAATTCACAGATCATCATCTTGACAGACTTTTTTTTTAAATTTCACATGCTAAATATAACTTTTTACTTGTTACACAGACTAAAGTTTTTTGGGGACAAATTTTTCACCAATGATCTGTGGGTTTTTGTAACTAGCAAAACTCTCTTTTCCGAGTTCCAGACTCTGTAATTTGTGTGTCAGTGTATAGTACTATCCACATAAAATAAAATGCAGGCTCAGCATTTAGACTCTCTGTGAACGCTCTTCCATCCTCACTCACTAACATGCTTCCTAAAAGTCCCAGTGACTTCCAAGCAAACATGACAAACAGTCATATGTTGATGACTTCACTGGAATTTCTGTTTGCAGAAACCAGTCCCAGGCTATTTGTTAGGATTTCATTGCTCAGGTAGCAAGGGTTCCAGGACAGGTACTTTTTAGTGAAACAAACTAAAAATTGTACATCTCATGAAAGAAAACTGTACCTCAAACCCCAGTCCTTCTCAAATGTATTTGCATTGCCTGGAACAAATATAATTTTCTTTCCTAATAACAGCTTTGAAGATCCTTCTGAAGATGACGCGGGGGGGCAGGCAATTCACCAACAGCACATCCGGAATCTAATTACTGAGTCATCTAGAACCAAAGCCAAGCACTCCGTATTGTAACCACGTCACTGTCTCTTTTGAAGCAGAAATACATAGATTAAAACAACAACAGCAACAACTGTACAACAGGTAGTTCCAAAATAGATTTTGGAAGATGTCAGTAAACACCCCATCCAGCTCAGTACCCAGTAGCACCAGTCGTTTTCAAGTCCATGTCATAAGTGAGGACCACGGCAGCTGTGCAGCTGTGAGTGAGAGCCCAGACCCCCCACATTATGAGGAGACCTCTTTCGGGGACGAAGCCCAAAACAGACTGAGAATCAGCTTTAGACCTGGGACTCAGGAGTGCTATGACAACTTCCTCCAAAACGGAGAGACTGCTAAGACAGACACCACGTTCCATGCCTACGACTCGCACACAAACACGTACTACCTACAAACCTTTGGCCACAACACCGTGGACGCCGTCCCAAAGATTGAGTACTACCGCAACACAGGCAGCGTGAGCGGGCCCAAGGTCAACCGGCCCAGCCTGCTGGAGATCCACGAGCGGCTGGCTAAGGTAAGCTTGAAGGGTACGGTGAGCATCCTTCTAAGCCATTCCATCCGGGTAATACCACACTGCCCCTGCAGCGGTCAAAGGAAGAGAGGGCGGCCCCATCCCGTCCATCTTCCCTGAGCGGCTGCCTCTAGAGCCCAAGAAAGGAAAACTGTACAGGCGCTTAGCAAATGTTTGCTGCCCTGGGAGAGAAGTGCAGACTGAACTCAGGGAAGTTAGGCAACGTGTCTTACGGTGTTTGCAGTAAGGTTACTCAAGCCCGCACTTAAGTTAGCAGTGGGGCGCTGAATCCTAACATGCTCCACAGCACTCCTTAAGCAAATCTCTGTGCTTTTGTAGTTCACACTGTGAAGGCCAGCCTGCGGTTCAGCCGGAGTGTGGCCCTTAAGACACAGGTATCCTGGGAGCTGAGGCTGAGATATGACTAGCTTTAATATTCTTTAAAGAAAGATCAGAAGCTGGGCGTGGTGGCGCACGCCTTTAACCCCAGCACTCTGGGAGGCAGAGGCAGGCAGTTTTCTGTGAGTTCGAGGTCAGCCTGGCCTACAAATAGTTCCAGGACAGCCACAGCTACCCAGAAAAACCCTGCCTTGAAAAAACAAAACAAAAACCAAAAAAATGAAAAAGAAAAAGAAAGAAAGAAAGACGAGAAATGTGAGAGACTCAGGCCTGGTGTCCCTCCTCTTCACGCCTTTGCCTGAGGCCCCTGGCTCCTCTAAGTTTAAGCCCAGAAGGCCAGTGGCCAAACTTCCTATTTAAAGAACGCATGGTGGATCTGGGTGCTGTGGTGCACACCTGTAACCCCAGCATTCAGGGAGGCAGAGGCAGGGGAATCACTGTGCATTCCAAACTAGTTACGTAGCAGGTCCAGGACAGGACAGCCAAGGCTACACAGAGAAACCGTGTCTCAAACAAAACAAAACAAAACAAACAACAACAACAAAGCACAATCGTCCCAGAGTCTCTGCAAGACTCTAACCTCTACTTCATCGTTTAACAGCTTAGATTGCTTCTATGACTTCCTCCGAGAGATGTTGGCAGATGCTATCCTCCTGCCTTTCTGCCGGTCTGTAATGACTATCACTCCTTTTTGTATGTCTCTGGGTGTGATGCTCTGTGCGTGTGTGCCTGTTTGCACGTGCTTGCCACATCAGGTGTGTGTGGAGGTGCGGGCACGCTCCTTTAGTGTCTCCACCTTACGCACTGAGGTAGGCTTGCTTTCTCACTTGAACCCAGGGCTCGGCGATTGAGGTATTCTAGCTAGCCAGCCTCCTCTGGAGATCTCCTGGCTCCACGTGTGTAGGGCTGAAATCACAGGTGGGACATCTTTACCAGCCTATTGCTGCGAGTGCAAGGGAATCAAACTCTGGCCCTCCCCCTTACCAGCAAGTGCTGTACTCACTGAGCCATCTCCACAGGCCTGTCAGTCTGTGCAACGTGGTTACTCTCTGGGACAGGACCTAAATGTAACATGTTCAAATGTTTACTTGTGACTGCCAAGCTTTCAGGAGAACAAAGAATGCATAGTTTCTTTCATAATCATGCAAGTATTCATTCTGGTTCTTAAAAGTTAAACAGACCTTTATCCTAGCACTCTGAAAGCAAAGGCTGGAGGATCTCTGAGTTTGAAGACAGACTGGTGTGCAGAGTAAGTTCTTGGGCAGCCAGGACTACATAGAAAAAATTGGTCATAAAAACAAAAAGAAACAGAGGGGGGGGAAGAGAGAAAGAGAGAGAGAGAGAGGGAGAGAGGGAGAGAGAGAGAGGAAAAGATAGAGTAAATAGTCTCCCATTGCCCCAACCCTGCTCATGACGGGTTCTCTCAGGAATGATTCTGGTAAATTCCCTGCCTCTTCCTTTAGTTTCTTTTCACCTTTTTCTTTCCAGAGGAAATACATCTCCAAAATGTACTCTCGGAGCTGCCTGGGGCCCAATTACTAGGGTATCTAGAGGAAGGCCCCAAGCTCCCACCCTGTTCTCTTAGACCCTCACCTCAGAAGCCTCCTCCTCCTCCATCCCATGTGCAGAGTCGGTGGCAATCTGCTAACTTTAGACTTTGAGATATCTGGTACTTTAATCAAAAGAAAAAAAAATAGTGTCATGGCTAGTTCAAAGGAAGGTAATTTGAAGCTTCAGACAAACTGCCTGTCAGTTTCTCTAAATGAAAGGAAGGAGTGGGGACTGAAGGGGACAAGAAAAGGGGGGAGGAGGAAAGCATGGGTTGACAGGAGGACATGATGCAGTGATTCCAAGCTACAGAAGGAGCAGAAAGAGAAGCTAAATATCCCAAGAAGTAGAAAGAGGCAGAAAGGTCCAGCAGGAGCCATGCGAGTCTACCCCACCAAGTCCTGCACACCACATGTAACTTGTAAAGCTGCCCCCCTCATTAAAAGTAATACAAAAAGTTAAATGCTCATTCATCCATTCCCACAATTTATAACAAAGAAAAAGAATACCTTAGCCCCCATGAGGAGGAAACTGGAAGCAAGACCTCATAGTTCAGGCCAGTAATCCCAGTTTTCCCTGGACATGATTTCCAAGTCAGATAATTATATGACAAGGGCTGTCTTAATAGGTAAAATACAGGCAGAGAATTAAGAGGTCAGGGCCAGACTGGCTTACAGAATGAGATCCAGATCAGCTAGGGCGACGCTGTAAGACTTTGTCTCCGAAGTAAATCCTAAATTTAAAACAAAATTAAGCAGACGAATGAGAAGGCTTAGTAATGGTGCCCTTGCCCAAAATATATAAAACTGTAGGCTCAGTCCCCAGCATCACTAAGGAAAATGGTTAGAAGAAATTTTGCTCTTACCACCATCATTCTAGAGAGAAAGGTAGCTTATTTGTAAGTTATAAAACCCTGGCTTATGAAGATTTTTACACTGGGGGAGTAAACTCAGAAGCAACAGATTTTTCCGTGTGCCATCCGAGTGGGCTCACAGTTAGCTGCCTTTGACGTGCACATTGGGAGCTGTTTGGCGCGGCTTATCATGTTTTGAACAGATAATATGAGACTAAGGCGTTCCCATTGTTCTGTGCTCTGCTCTCTCCACCGTACAATAGACCTTGGTGATCTCTCACATCAGAGCACACACAGTGATTCCCTGGCTTCTGATAACGATTAACCTTGCCAATTTTACTTCACAGAAAGAATTCTGTTTTCACTTCCCCTTAAATTGCCTGTGACTGAAGATGTATTACTCTCTCTCTCTCTCTTTCTCTCTCTCTCTCTCTCTCTCCCTTCCTCCTTCCCTCCCCCCGCCCCCTCTCTCTGGGGTTTTCTGTTTTTGGAGACAGAGTTTCTCTGTGTAGCCTTGGCTGCCCTGGACTCACTTTGTAGACCAGCCTGGCCTCATATTCACAGCAATCCACCTGCCTCTGCCTCCCGAGTGCTGGGATTAAAGGTGTGCGCCACCACGCCCGGCTGTTTTCCTTTCTCTTTAAGTGCACTTTATTTTCTCTTCGCTGAGTCTGTAATACACAAATAGAAACTTTGGTGAATGGATGATCATTCTTTAGAATTAAAAATGCATTTAGGAAAGATTAAAGGTCATCGTTTGTGGAAATGGAGTGCAAACAAACAAATTAATTCAAATTGGAAAGAAAGAAAGAAAGAAAGAAAGAAAAGGAAGGAAGGAAGCTACACGAAGGATGGAGTTACAGAACTTTCCAGCTTTGAGACATTGTCAGGGTCCAGATGTCTGTAAACCCCTCAGAGGAGCTTAGCAACCTTCAGGTCCCCACAAACTCCCACTCAAGGCATGTTCAATATTTGGATGAGACTTTGAATTTGCTGTTGTCCTGGTGTACAGAGGAAGCGTTTATCAAAGAGTGAAACCAATATTTGCTTTACTACATAAAAGATGATTTTTGTCTTAAACTACTACATATATATGTATATATATCATATATTTACATATATTATGTATATATGTACACATATATATTAGATGTGTTCTCATCTCCATTTCCTAAGGAAGCAAAAGTAGCTTGCTAGAGGACATGGCCTGGATGAATTTCATGACAAAATTAGATTCCATGTGTACAGAGGCTTTCTGTTCCTATATATTACAGTGAGCCAAGAAAATGGCATCAATTCTTGTAAACTCACTATTAAACATTAGTCACAAAAATTCAAGGTCACTGGCCTCCAGCCTTTGGCATAAATACACAAAACTTTAAAACTCTAGTAAGTTCCGTATGTCTATGAAAAGAGAGTTGTCGGTCCTCCATTGACGCTGCTTTTGAGTAATTTAGAACATTATTGCCCCACTGACTTCCATGTGTGGTGGTTTCTCTGCCCGGCACTCGCAGAATGTTCTCTTTGTATCATGTTCTGAAGTCTAAGTGATGAACTGAAGAACTGTGAAACTGTGATCAGAAGTGGCATCCATCAAGGGGGAAAACACTTTGTGTAAAGGGAAGTTTTAAATACGCAATTTATTCTTTATCCTACTTTATAGCTTGCTTTTGCAAGTTATTAATGCTCTCATTCTCCAACTCTAAAGGTTAGAGTCACTACTGAAGTTCAGTAGCGAGCACAGTGATCTCCTAGACCAAACCCTCATCAGGTTTTCTAGAAAACATAAGTTTTACCATTTCCAAAACCTCGTCTAAAAAGGCAAGTGAGTAAGGCTTTCTCATGGGACCCCAGACAGGAACAGTGGTTAACTAGAATACGGGCGGCAGGGGGGGGGGCGGGGGGCAATTGTAAAGGAATATTCTCCAACTAAGCTGAAGAAATAAATTCTCTTAACCATACAATCTCTTCATTCATATGTGCCCACCCGTAACTTCCACACTTTTCAAGACTGTAAGATTTAGTCTTGGGAAGCCAAAGCTGTGGTTGGGAGATGATGGCTCTAGGTGGAAAGCACTCATGTTACCTGGCAAGAGAGAGAGAGAAATAGGAAGAGGAGACTGGCTCTCCAGGAGCTCTGGGGCCAGTCGGCCTGGAAGACACATCGTCGAACAAGGAAACCCTTCTTCAGTGAAGGTGGAAGGCGAGAACCAACACCCAAGGTCATCCTCTGCCCTTCACACAAGAGGCTCAACAAGTTCTTGTCTGCATCAAACACACAAGCATGTGCACATGTCACACAAGTCATACCCAACACAAACACACACATCATACATACACCTGCACTCATTCATACAAAATCATATGTACACGCATGCACACACATCACATCCACACAACACACAGGCGTGCATCGTACTAATTCATGCACACAAACGCATACACATATGTTCACACATCATACATAACACAAATTCATACACCATATACCCATTCACCGCACATCATAAATACAGACGCATATTAATGTATGCTGTATATAAGCCTGGGTTGATCTAACCCATACGTGACCCCTGGCTACTGACCAGGGGAAATGAGGCTAGTGTAAGCCAAGATGTGCTGTCGATGAAAAATGCACACTGAAGTTTTTAAATGTAGTATGAAAAACACTTATATAAAACCTTCCTGATACTTTATTCTGCCGATGGGTTTGACTGGTAATATTTTGTACAGACTGAAGGAAGTAAAGCACAATTTAGAGCTCCTTATGATTCCAACCCCTTCTATAAAGTGAGGGACTGTGACTGCTAATGTATCTTTACAAACAGCAGTAACACAATTTTCTATAAGAATTTTAAACCTGGGCTGGAGAAATGGCTCAGTGGCTAAAGAGCACCTGAGGTCAATTCCCAGCAACCACATGGTGGCTCGCAACCATCTATAATGGGATCTGATTGCCTCTTCTGGTGTGCATGAAGACAGAACACTCATACATAAAATACATGAGTGAGTAAGTCTTTTAAAAAAGAATTATAAAAAAAAGAATTTTTAAACTTTGATTATCTATTTCTAAACCTAAACCATTTCACCTGAGGATTTTTTTTTCTCTTTCATAGCAGCCTTTGAATCTATCATCTTGTTTTTATCTTTTTGCATTTTAAACCCATTTAAATCTGACCACTTTTGCATTGTTAGTGGCAGGATGGCCCAGATTCTATCTACCGTCCTACAGCCTTAGCCATGGCTGGAAATGATTCACAAAGAGAACCCATTAGCTCCTAGGGTAAGATACAATAACAACATTATTTGCTGAAGTTATTGAAATACTTTTTTCCCCCTAGAGTCTTACGGCCATTGTTTTGATTTGGTTTTGAAAGTTTTAAACGGTTTGCTGATCCACTACTATGTTTGGTTTTGCTTTTTCTTTGTGCAGAATGTGACTGTGGCCCCTGGTTCAGCGGACAGGGTTGCTAATGGTGACGGGATGCCAGGAGATGAGCAGGCAGAAAACAAGGAAGAAGACACAGCTGGTGTTGTAAAGTTCGGATGGGTGAAGGGTGTGCTGGTGAGAACACTTCTGTGTTTACAAAAGAGAGCCATGCCCTAGGTGATCTGATGGGATTCACGAGCCAACGCCGCCCCCCCACCCCATGGCAGAGTTACTAAGAGGGTTAGCTGTCTTTGGCCCAGCATCACTTTCCGTTCTCCTTCGTCCACAGGTGAGATGCATGCTGAACATCTGGGGAGTCATGCTCTTCATCCGCCTCTCCTGGATTGTGGGAGAAGCTGGAATTGGTGAGCAATCTCCCCCCTCCCCCAATAATTTTATGTAAATTGCAAGCTTAATAACCAACTTGCTTAGCCTTCAGTGCTGCAGGATGAAGGTCATAGAAGTCATTTACACTTGAGCACATTTTGTTGTTGTTGTTGTTGTTGTTTGCCTCTGACAATGTCAGGGAGGAGAGATGGGGTGCTAACTCCTATGAGACTGGAATTTTCCAGTTTTCCCAGTGGGTGAACGGTCAAGTGAATAATTCTATCTTTCTATAAAGTTTCAAGCATATGGGTTAAAAAAAAAAACCATATTCATTTCAAATAACAGTGGTCACACTTTGGGATATATTGACATTTGCATTTTATTTGCCCCAGACTTCCCCACTCACGAAGACTAGCAAAACTTCATTAAGCAAAAACAACTTGTGGGAAACTGATAAAAAATGTATATACAAATATAGATATACATATATATACACACACATACATATATATCTATGACCTGATTAATAAAATGTTATATTATTCAACATTTTACAAAGAAAATAACTGTTACTATCAGATACCAGTAGTAAAAAAAAAAAAAAGCAAACACTCGTAAAGTACTCCCAACTACAAGCTTAAAACAATCACTGGAATGACCAGTCATTGTAAATGATTACTTCTTACAATGTAGATAACCATTTTTTTGAATAGAAAATAAATAGTATCATTCCAGCATGTGACTTAATGCTTTTCAACCTAAATATTTGGTTGCATGAGGTTTAGTTTTTTGTTTTGTTTTTTTTAATTAAGGGTGTAAATTTTATTTGGAAAACTTATATGAGTTTTTACCAAAGTTCTTAGCTTACTGTGATAAAAATCAACAGTGTTCTGTTCTAAATACCTGAAAACATTATGGCTTGAGTTTTGAGGGGAGCCTCAGAGTGAGTACTGACACGGAGAACACAAAAAGGTCAGCTGTGCCTTCTCATGCTCTTCTGGAAGACATCTCAATTTGTGTATGAAAAGTACCTGGTGGCTCTGCTCCTTCAACACACCCTTTGAGGCAGCAGTTGAGGACTAGAGCAGGAAGGCTCCCTTCTAACAGGGAACCAGCCCCATCCTGCTTTCCATGTTTCTTGTTCAGCAGCTGCTATGTTCCTGACAGAAAGGCTGCTTGCCGGCTTGATGGTGCGTAGCAAATGAATGCCTACAGCCGCGGGGCCCAAAATAAGTATATGCCGTTCCATGGAAAATCTGTAGCTTAGTATTGCCAAGGCTTTGCTTCAGGGCGTCATGCAAAATTAGGTTTTTAAGGGCAGTTTAGTAACTTATTGAGATCATCAAGACGCAGTTCTTTGTGTGGAGGTGTGAGCACAGACAGCCCAAAGGCAAGAGTAATTCTTTCTAATGTATGTATTTAACACCCATATGTTTGGGCAACAATCTGAACGTTAATCAGATCTTAGTCTGCTCTTCACAGTCAACCCAGTTTCATGTTTATTATGAAGGAATCAAGGATCATCTCTCTGCTAAGTCATTTGCTTCGCTTTTAGACATTAGTGTATAAAAACAAAATAGTTTTGTTTGTGTAGTTGAATCACGCATAGAAGTCAGGGGAGATCACTCTAACCGGATGGTGCACTTTGGGTTTTCTGTTGATTGGAGTTGTTTTTTTTTTCTCATGCTCTTTTAAGGCTCAGAACAGAATTTAGTGAGTAGTAAAAACATCTTATCAGCTTACAGTGTTATAAACCTAAAGCTAAGTGGATGAAGTCACCATTCGCTCCCATTTGGGTTTTTGTGTGTTGCTGGTTTTCTCATGCATTTTGCTGGCTTTCCCGCTCAGCGTTGTAGATGTTCCTTTCTCAGGTCTGGGTAGACTTCATAACCTCCTTCAGGACTTGAATCATTTTTGCCAAAACTTTTGAAATCTCCATCTGGTACTTTCCCACTGTCAGCATCTTTGAGTTCAGGACTGATGGTCTTGATAACTCTTCTTTGTATTTCCTACTCTTTAAAACTCCATCTCTGGGACCATTTGATGAGGCAACTTGTGTCACACACACACACACATACACTTTGCCAGGGAACTGTCCAGCTGACACTGTGTTTGGTTTACTTCTCTCTATATTGAGGAAGAAAAGACACAAATATGAGTATTTTCTTCTTGCTTTAGGCGTGGTTTAGAGGATGGGGAACGATGGACCCAGGGGAATCAGGTGGAATCTGGTGACAGTAACTACAGCGCATGAGCAGCCAATCTGGGACTCTTCGTCTCGGCTGCCTCTTTCCTAAAAACATGTGATAGACTGAGCTGATAATGATGTCCAGTTGTTCCCCTCTGTTGGATGCCTTGTGTGGGCAGAATGGTTTTCAATTCACTTAACAATTAGGCAGGGAAGTTGGGTGTGAAAAGTGGATGTGACCTGAAGCAAGTCTTGTACACTCTAAGTTTCGCTTTGCAGATACAACAAAACAAACAAACAAAGTTAATTCTCCCCCAGTAGCTTATTTGAAAATATAGCTTTAAAAAAATATTGCTAATGGGCAGACACGAGTTGAGATGGGATAATGCTGAACTACTCATCTTGCTGCAGGATGGGCAAGAATTATCTAAGAGTGGAACAGAGAAGACTGCAGAAGCCTGGGACTCACTGTCAAAGCCCTAACCGAACAAAGGCGGGCATATTTGCCCCAGCACTTCCTTCAGCAAGCCATGCATAGGCCACATTTTGGGGAATCAACAAACTGAGTGAATGCTCTTTCAGATGCCTTTCACCCTAGGACCTTTTGTTTACTTGCTTGCTTGTAAGAAAGAAGCTGGCTTCTTGCTGTTTTAAAGTAGAAAGAGGTGTTGAAAGAATTTGAAGAAACGTATGCCGCGCAGTAGGGTAAGGCAGGAATTGCTCAGGACTAATGGAGTTAGAGTGAGAGGAGCAAACGTGTGCGCCCATAAAGTGTCTACGGTGTGCCAAACATTCACTCTCAAACACCTTAAAGGCAAAATAACGTGTAGAGGCTGGGAATAAATTACCTTTCGTGGCACCAGCCCCTAAGGCCACACAGGAGAAGGGTCATTCCTCCCAGGGTCCCTGTGACACAGAACATTTAGTACGTTTCTTACAACCCCCTTTCTAAGGTCTATGGTGGGGGTGGTGAGGTAGGAATGGCTGCTATATGTGTAGGAAAAAACAACATAGAGCAAAGCACTGTGGGTGGAGCCACTGAACTCCTCGCAGTCTTCTGTAGCAGCTTCTTTGGAGAGGCGTGGATGGGGGTAGGCGAGGATAAGTTTCCCCCTGTCCATCTTGAGTTCATTGACTGTGGCCTTGTGCACTAGACTGTCAGACCGAAGGTTAACAAGAAACCATGCTTATTAGTGTATTATCCTCACACATGGGGAGGACTCAGTGGTGGGCGGTTTTTTCAAAGGAGTGGTTAGAACGTTTGTATATCATCTCAATTAAAGAGCAACAAGACGGCACAGAAATGACTAGATGAGGAGAAAGAGAAGGAAATTTGAGTTTCTAGAGTGGACAAGTGAGGGAAGAAAAATAAATAGAGAACTTTGCTAGGAGAAAAGGACTGGATCCCTATGGAACTTTCTGCAGGCCAGCAAGGCAGGCAAGCGTCAGCTCCTCATTCCAGATAATAGAAGCATGAACACATTCACACACGTGTGTCCCCACCTGGGCCAATAGGAAAGTTCCTTGTGCCTGCTCTGCTTATGTTCATTGTGTGGCTTTAAAAAAACAAACAACAAGCAACCATAAAACCTTATACTATGGTGCTGTATTCTAGCCCCCTCTATGCCTGCCTAAAAGACACGCACACACACACACACGCACACGCACACGCACACACACACCTGCTAGTTGTTTCTTGAAACTAAAAATGTATATGCCTTTCTTTCGAATTTTGGCCTTTATCAGTTTCTCCTCATAAATGCTGCCCTTCTGAACCATAATATCCTCAAGGGCAGCTTCTTCATTCTGTTGTGCTTGTGCCTGGAGTTTCTCACACTGTCAACCACACAGCTTGATATGCAGAAGGCTTATCATAAGCACTAGCATGTATGAGTGGGCACGCTGACAGAGCACCACTGTGAGTACCACCCTCCGTGCTCCATGACAGCACTTCACACATCTAATTTCTAATTTAACTGCCATTTGCGTGTCAGAAAATAAATAAATTCTGAGGTCACACAGCAAATAAGTTAAAACAGCTAACTTTGTCTGACTTACTCATCCACCCCATGAACAATTTGCTAATGAAGACATTTATCTGAAAAGGTAGTTTACCCTTCAACTATACTAACAGCTGGAGGCTGTGCAGAACTTCGTCAAAGACCAGGTTCATCCTACATTTTGATTGACCTGAATTGTTCACTTGGGGGCAACACAGCTCTGCGCATTCCAGATCTTGAATCTCTTCGTACCTGAATGGCCGCTCCATGACCAGCTTGTTAAATTAAAATGTGTCCTTCAGTGACTACCTAGTTGCTTTTATGTAAATGACCCAATGAGCTGTTCCGCCATTTAATCGCACTTATTTTTCCTCTCTCAACTGAGGTCTCGGGGTGATTATCATCGGCTTAGCCGTGACAGTGACAGCCATCACTGGTTTATCCACCTCTGCTATCGCCACAAATGGATATGTCAGAGGAGGTAATAAAGTTGTGAGTCAGATCACCATGTGTAAGGTAAAGGCAACACAGGCTCCAATAGCTCACACTGACCTTTCTGAGGTGTTTTCAAAGGTAATGCAAGTTGGTTCCTTTTCTCTCCCACCCCCCACCCCCCAGGCAAAGGGGCGCAAGAAAAATGAAGAAGGATTTAACCTTTGTCAAATCCCCAACTTTCTCGTTCTGGTTCCTCTCAAGCAAGAGAGAAGGTCAAATGTCATGTTTCCTCTTTTACAGCCAGGGTAGTTTCTCTCCCAGGACACCAGCAAAAGTCAGCTTTTCCTTCCCAGGGCTGCAAGTTAGACCCTGTTGACTCTTGGATGCCATCCTTCATCATAATGAGTGGTTCTTGGACTTGATCTATATGCGAGGCACAGCAACTCTCCCTTTGTACAAAGAAACCCCACTGGGGCCTAAGGCGCGGACCTGAAAAGCTAAATTAAAGGCAGTAGAACTTGCAGGAGTAGGGAGTCCAAGGAAGACAAGTGAAATGTAATTTCTCTGTCTTTCGTTGCTAACAGGTCTTGGAGTTGTTATAATTCTTCTTTCCACCATGGTAACCTCTATCACTGGGTTGTCAACTTCTGCAATAGCAACAAACGGGTTTGTTCGAGGAGGTAAAATCTCTCAGATATCTAATAACCACGTCACGTGCTACGGGTAGGCAAAAGTTTTGTATAGACTTGGTTACTGATGGGCTCGAGGAAGTGCGGAGGGGACGATTGAGAGAGCAGCACGGTGAGTGTCATCCGAGTCCACCCAGGTCATGGCTAACAGAATCCTGGCGCGTTACAGGTCTTGCTCCAGATGTGCGGAGTCCTTGGGAAAAGTTCTTATTTTCCAGGTCAGTCTGTACACTTCTTGCCGGGGCTTCTCAGGAGACGATGCCTCAGTGTGCCCGCAGCTTTAAAGTACAGTGCATTTCAGGTTGTCTCCCACACTGTCGTGGAATGGGACCGTTAAGAGCATTTCAGGTTTCTTCAGGGAGACTGACCTTCTGTGACCCCTGCTTCCTGAAGTAATGGTGATTTCTCTACCTACTGGAACCAAACACCTTTGTTGGGGGGGTTTTTCAGGTCTGGGAGTCATCATCATTGGCCTGAGCGTAGTAGTGACAACCCTCACAGGTATTTCTATGTCCGCTATTTGCACAAACGGAGTGGTGCGAGGAGGTAAGCCAACTGACTTATTGTGATTATAAGCCCTGGTTGCGTATCCTGTCTAGATGTGTTTAATAACTAAACATTGCTAACTGGCCCCCAAGGCTTGAAACAAAACAAAATTAAGCAATATTTAACTAACAAGGTAACATTCTTCTCAATTAAAATAAAGAGATCTGCCAAGGTTACACAGAGAAACCCTGTCTTGAAAAACCAAAACCAAAGAGTGGGGGGGGGGGGGCATGGACGGGGAGGCTTGGGGGCTGGGGAGCTACATTGGCTCCCTCCAAGGCCCCTCAACCTGCGTGCTCCCTAACATCCCATCTCATGGTGGTGACTCCCACACAGCCAACACTCCTGCACCCAGCCTTCAGTTTCTCCCCAAACACCCTGCTCCGATTGAGAAACATCATCAAAAAGAAAATTTAAAAGAAGAAAGAAACAAAGAGTTATTAAGTTTCCAGGAGCAGTCAGGCCCGAGTAGAAAGCAAAGCAGATGAAGTTCGTCACTGCTTTAATTGCCCTCAGCCTGCTTGTTGGGACTCCACTAATCTTTAAGATTTTTTGTTTTAAGGTGGAGTGTGAGCTCCACAGGTGGCTGTGAGCTACTTGATGGGGTGCTAGGACCTCTGCTTCTCTGAAAAAGCAGTGCACATTCTCAACCACTGAGCCATCTCTTCAGCATGCTCTTGGTGTTTTGAGATAATATCTTTTTTCTTTTTTTTTTAATTTTTAAATTTATTATTATTATTATTTAATTTTTTTTTCAAGGCAGGGTTCCTCTTTGTAGTCTTGGCTATCCTGGAACTCATTCTGTAGACCAGGCTGGCCTCAAACTTGTAGAGATCTGCCTGCCTCTGCCTCAGGATTAAAGGTGTGCACCACCACCACTACTACCCAGCTTTGAGATAATATCTTACTCTGCAAGGTCAGATTGGCCTTGAATCCATGACAATCTACTTGTCTTAGCCTTCCAAATTCTTTGACTGCAGAAATGAGTACAAACCCTGTCCCACCCCCAACACACACACACACACACACACACACACACACACACACACACACATCCTTCAGGGCCTTCTAAAACATCACCTTACCCACAATTCACCTTCTCTCTCAACTTATTTTTTTAGTAATTGCTTTTTAAAAGATTTGTTTCGTGTGAGTGAGTTCTTTCCCTGCACCTGTGTGTGTACACCATGTTTGGTGCCTGAGGCAGTCTGAAGAAGGCATCAGACGCACTACAATCGGCGTAACATATGGCTGTGAGCCACCACATGGGTGCTGAGAATTGAACCTGAACCCTCTGCAAGAGCAACAAGTCCTCCTGACCACTGATGCAGGCCCTGTTTGCCTCCTGTTTTGACCAATGTGCCCACATAACTGTTCAGCCAATTTGTTGAGCAAAGTTAACTTTTAAACTCATGTGGGTTCCATTTTGAGAACTTGTATCCACTGTGAGCACAGTTCCTTCTCTGTAAAACATGGTTTTGTTCTGAGTTTGCTTGTCCCATAATTGTCTCTGCAGATCCTGTGACTAGCTCCGCCTAAGAAGTCATTATGGTGTCTCTATGCCTGTTTCAGTGTCAGTTATTTACTCTGGCTGGGAGGTGCTCCCACTCAGTCAGTTTTCCTGTCACAGAAGTGGGCAGCCATAGACAAAAGCTATTTTCCAGCGTTCAAGGAAGAAGCCTGGTTCCAAGCCCTCCCCCTGCTTTTCTCCCCATTCCTCATTCTTGCTATGAGAATTCAAGGTTCACTAAGCTAACACCAGAAAACAAGAGTAATACCCCTCCCCCACTCATGTCCTCCTTTTACAGATTAGCGACTGCCTATCCCCCTGCCTCCACCTTCCAAAAGCTGGGATAACAAGCTTGTGCCATAGTGTCAGAATAAAACAAATTCTGCCACTTCATTTTCTACCCTGGTCTGTCAGTTTCAGGAAATTTTGATTCTAAAATTTTAAGTGTTAGTTTTTTGTTTTTTTGTTTTTTTAAGGATAAGACATTTGGGTAAAGCTGACTGTTATTATTTATAAACTTAAATTAGGATTTTAGCTTGTAAATTTCAACAGATTGAGTTTTATTGTCACATACTTTGCAGACTCTGTACAGAATACAAGGCAGGGTTAAAAACAAAAACAAACAAACAAACAAACAAACAAAAAACACGTATTTTTCGGACCATAAGACGCACCTGACCATAAGACCAGTTTTTAAAGCAGTAAAACAAGAAAAACAGTAAAAACAGCATTCGGACCATAAGGTGCACCCTAATTCTCGATTCCTCCCCACTTTTGGGGCGGGGGAGGGCAGTTGTGCATCTTATGGTCTGAAAAATACGGTGGTCATTATGATGAGGCAGGACTTATAAAATTACTAGGAATCCACAATAGCATTGTTGGAATGATTAACAGTTGGAATTGAAGCACAGAGAGTGGAGATCTTGGCATCCTTCTCCAGGTGACACGCGCTACTCTCATTGCAGGCGGAGCCTACTACCTGATTTCCCGGAGCTTAGGGCCTGAGTTCGGTGGGTCAATAGGTTTGATTTTTGCATTCGCCAACGCCGTGGCTGTTGCTATGTATGTGGTGGGTTTCGCGGAGACTGTGGTAGACCTTCTCAAGGTAATTAACTCTCTTCTTTGTACCCACAAACAAAATAAGTCAACTTAACTTTCTTTTACAGGGTCCAAGGGGTTAGTTTTATGTCTAGAGAAGAGCAGGAAAAGTTCAGTATGGGGGCCAGAGCCCCAGGCGTCATGTCAGACGACCCTGCTTTGGCTTCCCCTCTCATTCTACCATCTGGGAGACTTTAAGCCAGTCTCCTCTACATCTGAGGCCTAGTTTCTAAAGCTGAAAGAGGAGCTGCTGCTACTGCTTTACGCATTCCGTGGAAGTTTAGGGAAGAGCCAATAAAAAGGATGTACGTGGAGGGTGGGGGAGGGGGCAGTGTGTGAAATGCGAAGCTCCAGGTAGTCAGCGGAGGGCGGGGGCGGTGGGGCGGTGTGTGAAACACGAAGCTCCAGGGAGACAGCGGGCATTGCTTGTTGCAGCCACGCCACTGTTGCCCACAAGGTTTCCAAAGATGAAGAAAGGTCAAACAAGAGATCAGCTCGCTGTAGAAAATGAGGTCTTTCTTAGCTGATTGTCCCAGCCAGGAGCTCTGGGAACTGTGGAGCCGGTGTAGTGTGGTAACAACTCCTCACCTTCCTCGCCCACCTCTCATAAAAGGTCTAGCTGAGTCTTGCTGGTAAAAGTACCTCTATGTGGAAATTACATGAATAGATGAGCCCACTGTGTGTTCCTTAAGGTGTGTTCTCAAGAGATGCAATACTGAGTTTGTGTTCTCTGTTCATAAGTTGAACAGCACTTATTTTCCAATATTCACATGGTGGAGCACCCATTTTTATTCTACTATTATTCCCCTTGGTACATAAAAGTAACTAGTCCTTTTGCTGAAATACAACATAAAAGATGTGGATATTCATACTTTTAGTTAGTGCTGCAATAGCCCCCAAAGCTGTGACTAGAAGGAATTTTTAACATCTCTATGCCTATCAAAGCCCTACATCACAGATAAAATAAAATGAGATTTTTTTTTTTTTTTTTTTTTTTTGCCTTCTGGAATTTATGGCTGCTTCATTTTCCTATTATCCTATATGGCCCCAGGTATTTGCATACAGTATCTTTTCTTCTTGCTGAATGTGATTTTAAAAAAAAAAAAAAAAAAAAAAAAAAAAGACCGACTGCAAAGAGCTATGTCTAATCATTTGAGTAACTCCCTCCCACTCCCCACAGGAGAGCGACTCCATGATGGTGGATCCAACCAATGACATTCGGATCATTGGTTCCATCACCGTGGTGATTCTCCTAGGAATCTCAGTAGCTGGGATGGAGTGGGAAGCGAAGGTGAGCACCTCTAACTAACACTGTGGCAAGTGCTGGCCACGCCCTGAGTTAATCACAACCATGAAAGGGCAGCTGTCATCCCCCATTCCATTAATGGCATATAAGTACACGCTAGGCTGGCATCATAACACTAAGCCCCAAGTCTGGCTAAGCCTGCCATCTTTCACCTTACTTGCCACCGTTGTAGTGACACAGCCAGCAAGATGGATGCATCTTCATGTGTAGTCATTGGCCAGACCGGCAGCACTGCATCTGGAGACCCGGGGTCTCATCCTCAAGCCCCGAGAAGAGAGGAGGGCAATGTATTAAGGGGCAGCTCTTCAATGAGAATGTCCAGATTTGAATAGTCTCTATCGTTGTCACGTCTAAGTTGGTCCCTTTCCTGTGGTGTCGCAGGCTCAGGTGATTCTCCTGGTCATTCTTCTCATTGCCATCGCGAACTTTTTCATCGGGACTGTCATTCCATCCAACAATGAGAAGAAATCCAGAGGCTTCTTCAATTACCAAGGTAAGTGTGATCACTTCTTCAATTACCAAGGTAAGTAAGTGTGATCACTTTTTCAATTACCAAGGTAAGTGTGATCACTTCTTCAATTACCAAGGTAAGTGTGGATCACTTCCCCATAAGTGTGTCTGCAATGTTCTCCCCGTTGTTACCTTTCTCACCCCGTCCCCAGGCACCAGAATATTCCAGTGTGGTCCAGGAAAGGGCCTAGAGCTGATCCAGCAGACCCATTGGGTCTCAACTCTTGCATCTCAACTGGACAGCCTCTACGAATCCAGTTTGGTTCTCAGATTTTCTCACTAAACTAATAGCGACAACTTCCTGAGGAAGCATTAAAAAGTAAATACATAAAATGTTTAGAAATTAAAAGCGACTTTGGAAAAGTCGATCTTTTGCAACTGAAGATGTGAAAGTCGTCTTTCATAAATCCTTGAATATTGGGTTATCACTACATGGCTAGATAGAAGGAATGGAACCTACACGGAGGAAAGAGAGCCTGGAGGTGGGAAAAATAACCAGCCTCGCAGAGCACTAATGTGAACTCAAGTCCTCTTGTCCTCCTGGGAGACTTTATAACACCCTAAAAACACATGTATTTAAAAAGGCTATGAGTGAATTACCTGTGTGTCTCCTTGTGATAGCATCACAGCATGTGCTTTTGACTTTTCTTTCCCCTATTGTGCTTCTCCTACTTCCTTATTTTCTACCCTAGCTTACTCAAGAATATACAGCTGAGGTTTAAAAACAATGTATCATGAAGCCAGGCGTGGTGGTGCATGTCTTTAATCCCAGCCCTTGGGAGGCAGAGGCAGGTGGATTGTTACAAGTTTGAGGCCAGCCTGGTCTACAAAGGGAGTTCAGGACAGCCAAGGCTACACAGAGAAACCCCGTCTTGAAAAAAAAAAAAAAAAAAAAAACAGAAACAAAAACAAAAAAAGAAAGAAAGGTCATTTGATTCCTTATGTATTCAGTTGCCAGTACCTGTGACCCCTTCAACCTTTTTAAAGCCATGTGATTTATTTATTATTTATTTACTTTTGTTTATTTAGGAGGTTTTGGTTTTTTGAATTTTTGAGACAGGGTTTCTCTGTAGCCTTGGCTGTCCTAAGACTTGCTTTGTAGACCAGGCTGGCCTTGAACTCATAAAGATCCCCCTGCCTCTGGGACTATAGGTGTGTGCCATTGTGCCCAGCAGCACTTTCTTCCTTTTCTCATCCCAGATTCCTTTCTTTGTCCAGTTTCTCCCCCTTTCTCGTCCTTTCTATCTTTTCTCTAGATTGCTTCCTTTTCATTTAAGTGCCTCACCATATCCATATTCTCTGAGAATTTGTTTTGTGTTTTATTCTTTGGTTTTTTGAAACACAAATTCTCTGTGTAGTCCTGGCTGTCCTGGCCTCTCTTTGTAGACCAGATTGGCCTTGAACTCACAGCGATCCACTTGCCTATGCCTCCCAAGTGCTGGGATTAAAGGAGTGTGCCACCATGCCTGGCATCTCTGAGAATTTGGTACAAGGACCTAAATTCCAAACTCTGAAAGGAAGGACAGAGGGAGTTGAATTTAGGAGCATGTCTGTAGTGCAGCTTACTTCCCACTGGTCTCCTACACATATTGTTTAAGATACATAAATGGGAGAATGTGGTTATGAAGGGCTTTGTGAACATGTGTGTGTATTTGTCAGGGTGTTAATATACTCCTATAAGAATTATTTTTTTCTTCCTAACATTTATTTATTGTCTTATATTTTCATATAAAAAACTTTTCATACAATGTACTCTGATCAGTTTTCCTTTCCACAACTCTTCCCAAGTCCTCCCCCATTCCTCACTATCTGCTTACCCACCCAACTCCTAGCCCGCTCTTTCTTTCTTTCTTTCTTTCTTTTGAAAACAGGTAAACAAACAAACAAACAAAAACAGAATTTAAAAAGTAAAAACAAGCAAAGCCAACAATAAATACACTTACACAAAAACAGAACTCATCAGGGCAGTGGTGGTGTTGCACGCCTTTAATCCCAGCACTCAAGAAGCAGAGGTAGGTGGACCTCTGGGTTCAAGGTCAGCCTGGTCTACAGAGCTTTCAAGATAACCATATCTCAAAACTTAGAAACCCTAGCTCAAAAAAACAAACAAACAAACAAAAAAACAAACTATATATGCATATACACACATATATATATGAAACACAAAATTGGAATCTCATAATATTCAAACAAAAAAAAAACCCAGCAAGACAAAAAGAAATCCACACAAAGCAACATGAGACAAAAAACAAACAAACAAACAAACAAACTTCAAAAATGCCATTGAGTTTGTTTTGTGTTGACCAGATGCCACTCAGCAAGGGGCCTCTCATACATGTCCTTATGTCCAGTGAGACTATTGGAGGAGGCCAATTCTTCTTCTGCAAGAATTTCTTACTCTGTTTTTTTTTTTTTTTTTTTTCCATTTTTTTCTGACTTCAGGAAGACAAGCAAGTTTGGTTTCTAATGACTTTTTCAAAACTCTGTCTAGAGGTCTAAGACCTAGATGTGTAGGTCTAAGGCCTAAATACGGTACCTAATATGATAGAGCCTTGGTGCTCAGGGAAGAGTAGCCAGAAGTTTCCAGTTCACTCTGCTTCGATTCCAAGGCTCTATCTCCACTTAGAAACACAGAATCAAGAGAACAAGCTCCTACTGTGTGGCAAAACCCAGCACAATGATGTTCCTCTCACTTGCATTTCAGCATCCATATTTGCAGAAAACTTTGGACCAAGCTTCACAAAGGGGGAAGGCTTCTTCTCGGTCTTTGCCATCTTTTTCCCAGCTGCTACTGGGATTCTTGCTGGTGCCAACATCTCCGGAGACCTGGAGGTATGTTGTTTCCTCTGCTTTGTAGCCCTGATGGTGGGAGTGTAGTTGATAGCAGCATGAGAAGCTGTACTAACTAAATATGACTTAAGTTCCAGAGACTCAAGAAAGAAGGTTTCTGCATATTTATAAGCTTTTTCTTACTAGCTTTCCTTTAACTCTAAATCTGGGCTCCTATCACTATATTATAATTCTAAAACATGGCCATGTCCAGTGACATCCCAGAACAAGGTGTGTTCACAGTATGTCACTTTCCAACCAAATGAACAGACTCCACTGAGTTACTATGAGGACCACACCTTCCCCCTTCGAAATCATGATGAATAAGAATAGAAGAGGAAAAAGAAATCAAAACCAGCAACCAACAGCCACATGATCACTTAGTCCTCAGTTCATAGCATTCTCCATTAAGCGATATAGGCATCATCGTATTGACTACAGCAGTGATTTCAGTATTTTAGAGAGGACCACTCACTATCCATGGCCAAAACAAGATCGGACTTTGTGTTTCTAGCACATATATGCTGGAGCTCATAAGTCATCCAAAAAAAAAAAAAAAAAAAAGGTAGCCCAGGGACTCAGAGAACCCTCAACCCTGATGTCACCTCTATCTTGGCGTTCACCCCTTATCTTTAAGGTCCTGGATGATTTTTTTTTTTAAAGATTTATTTTATTATTATGTATACAGTGTTGTCTGCTTGTTTACCTGCAGGCCAGAAGAGGGCACCAGGTTACATTATAGATGGTTGTGAGCCACAATATGGTTGCTGGGAATTGAACTCAGGACCTTTGGAAGAGTAAGTGGTGCTCTTAACCACTGAGCCATCTCTCCAGCCCCAAGGTCCTGGATGATTAATCACTTCCTAGTGTACATTCTATCTTCTAAGAAGGGGATTGGGGTAGTTCAGGATAACTTGCAAGAATCTCTTGTGCTGATTTTGACTTAGCTTCAAAGGACTCTACAAAGCATATTCTGAAATATAGTCACCATGAACTCTGATAGTGTGAAGGGTTCCGGTGTTCCAAGAAGGGCTAGAGGACAGTATGGGTCTCTTTGATGATAAAAAGGACACTGGTTTTTACCTCAAGCACACAAAAAAAAGAGAGAGACACAAATCTTACCTCAATGTATTTATAATCAACTTCAGAAGATGACCATTTACAAGAGTCATCAGGGGATGTGTACTAAGTGAAAACCATGCATGGGTCAACAGGGTTGTGAAATAGATGTTGAATAAATATTTGTTGGGTTGGTCAGGGCTGGTTTCCTCAAGGAGGAGCCTGGGAAGCAAAGGTGAGAAGTTGACGATAGGGGAAGAATAAGGCAATCCTGGGCAGAGGAAGCAAGCCGTCTGGTGTGAGAAACTGAGGACAGCAGGGAGAACCCAATTAGTCTGGAAGCTGCTGTGGAGATGCTCTCTGTACGAGCCGGGGCTGTGGAGGTGCTCCATGTGTGAGCCAGGGCTGAGGAGATGCTTCATGTGTGAGCCAGGGCTGTGGAGATGTTCCCTGTGTGAGCCGGGGCTGTGGAGATGCTCCCTGTGTGAGCCAGGGCTGTAGAGATGCTCCCTGTGTGAGCCAGGGCTGTGGAGGTGCTTCATGTGTGAGCCGGGGCTGTGGAGATGCTTCATGTGTGAGTCAGGGCTGTGGAGATGCTTCATGTGTGAGCCAAGGCTGTAGAGATGCTTCATATGTGAGTCAGGGCTGTGGAGATGCTTCATGTGTGAGCCAGGGCTGTAGAGATGCTTCATGTGTGAGCCAAGGCTGTGGAGATGCTTCATGTGTGAACTAGGGCTGTGGAGATGCTCCCTGTGTGAGCCGGGCTGAGGAGATGCTCCCTGTGTGAGCCAGGGCTGTGGAGATGCTCCTTGTGTGAGCCGGGGCTGTGGAGATGCTCCCTGTGTGAACTGGAGCTGTGGAGATGCTCTCTATGTGAGCCAGGCCTGAGGAGATGCTCCTTGTGTGAGCCGGGGCTGTGGAGATACTTCATGTCTGAGCCGTGGCTGTGGAGATAGATGCTTCCTGTGTGAGGCAGGGCTGTGGAGACGCTTCATGTGTGATCCAGGCCTGTACCTTTGGGTTCATTCAGTGGGTATCTCTAGAGATAGGATGGTCTTAATAGATATTGATGGAGTGAGTGAAGGAAGGCATTTAGATTTGTTATACTAGTGACCACATTGCCATGATAAATTCATGAGCAGAGACAATGGCAGAAAAAAAAAACCGTCATGCCAAAGCTCAAAGAGTAAAAAACTTGTTCAAGATGCTTCAGCCCCTCTCCTCACTTAATGAACTTGAATTATGAACTCCTGTCTTCTCACTGACTAGTAAAGTCTCAGAGGTCGCTGCTTTAAGCTTCCAGAAGCTGCAGGCATGCGTTTAGATTGGAAAATATTGTACTTTCTTTAGACTCCTTAAAAACAAGGTGCTTAGTCAGTTCGTCTTACTGAAAGCCTGAATTAAGGCCATTCAGGTGACAGAGGTCAGAGGCCCTGCTTTTGTTAGTGTTAGAAGCAATGCAAAGAATGTCCTCTAATATAAGCCATCATCACATGTTCTATTTGATCCTGTTCTCTTAACACCGGCGTCACCTTATTGAACTGATTTCGTGGTGTAGTAGAAGAGGAAGACGTTCCTAGAAGAATTGGATCATATGGATTAGTGGCAGCATAGAGCTGGTTTGACCCCTGTAGGGCAGGTGAGCTTGCTTATTTCCTGATTTCCAGTGCTCAGTTTGCATCTGCGCTCACCAAGCATGATCTTCTTGATCATTAGAGTTACAGTTTTTTGTTTGTTTATTTGTTCATTTTGTTTTGTTTGTTTTTGCTTTTTGAGGGCTTCTCTGTGTAGCCATGGCTGTCCTGGACTCACTTTGTAGAACAGGCTGGCCTTGAACTCACAGAGAGCCACCTGCCTCTGTCTCCCTACATGCCAGGATTAAAGGTGTGGCCACCACGCTGGCTCATATTTAATTTTTTTAAATGCTCAAACTTCATTTGTTTGTATTGATTGTTTATCTGTATTGATGGGATGTGTAGCCTCCAGCCGGGAGACTATTACCTACTGAAATTGTACTTTTCTCTGTTCAGTACTTATTGACTCCTTCTGAATGCCAGGTAACTGCCCAGTGTAAGAAAAGTGTGCACTAAAATATCTGTTTGATAAGTGAATTAATTATAATCCAACATGCTGCTTAGAAGTTGGTTTGATATAATTTAGTAGGCCCTTCCAAAGTCAGGTACAGCACAGTAATTTGAGTATCACGTGAACTCAATTCTATGTATGTATGTATGTGTGTGTGTATATATGTATATATGTATGTGTATATATATTTATAAGCAAGAGAAAAGCTCATTTTCTGGCATAGGCTGTACCTTACCTCTTTACTGAGCTTACTTGTAGAAATGGAGAATTTTGATAGATTGGAGAATTTCATAGATGATCCTTTTTGCTCAGCTAGAAAGATTCTTTGTTTGTTTCTTTTAGTTAAGACAAGTCTAAGCTCAGCCTAAAACACACATGTGCCCTGATATTGTCAGTACTCCAGCTACGTTCGTGTGTCTGATGCATCTAATGCGATTCACAAGGGAAGGGAAATCCGTTGGACTTCTATGACATCTCTGTTTAGATGGGAGTGCACTCTTCAGCACTGGTCTTGTTGTTTTATTAACGTTTGGATTCGCTTATTAAAAATAGAGCCATTGTTCTCCTTTTCTTTTCTATTGTTTATTATTTATTTATTTTTTGGTCTTTTGAGTCAAGGTTTCTCTGTGTAGCCTTGGCTGTCCTTGACACACTTTGCAGACCAGGCTGGCCTCAAACTCACAGCAATCCTCCTGCCTCTGCCTCCCGAGTGCTGAGATTAAAGGCGTGCGCCACCATGCCCGGCCCCCTTTTCTTTTATAATTGAAAATAGATTTTTTTTTCCCACACACCATATTCTAATTAAAGTTTCCTCCTCCCTCTACTCTGGACAATTTCTCCCCCCTCCCCTCCCATACAGATCTACTCCATTTTTGTCTTTCCTTAGAAAATAAACAGGAACTAGGTACTAAGGGATAATAATAAAATGAAATAAGATACAATAAGATAAAGCAAAAACAAAACAAAAAAATATGTAGGACAAAATAACCAAATAAGAAAAAGAGCCAAACAACAAAAACAAAAACTAAGAAACATATATAGACACAGACATATGCATGTTTATACACACAAGAATCCCATAAAAGCACAAAACTGGAAGCCATAATACATACACAAGGAACCTGTAAGGCAAAAACAAACCTGGCTTAACATCAGAAGACAAAGCACCTCCAAATATGCCATTGAGATTGTTTTGTGTTGGCCATCCACGGCTGCACATGGGGCCTACCCTTGAGAGTGGTTGGATTCCCCACCCAGTGAGACTCCCTTGGAGAAAACTATTTCTCATTTGCAACGGCTTATCAACTGGAGATTGCCTCTGGGTTAGGGGTGGGCATGTGTTCCCTTTTCTTTTCAGTTCTAGGATCCGCTGTGATGCAGACTAGTCCAAGCTCTGTGAGTTTATATATAGCACCAAGTTTTATATTTTGTCATTCACTGTAAACCAGAGGTTCTCAACCTGTGGGTCACAACCCCTTTGGAGGTTGCATACCAGATATTTACATTATGATTTATGATTGCTATGATTATATAGCAAAATTACATTTATGATGTAACAATGGAATAATCTTATGGTTGGGGTCACCACGACATGAGGTTGTGATGATTCAAACTATATTACAGGGTCACAGCATTAGGAACGGTGAGAACCAGGGACACTGTCCAAAGATTGTTGACCTTGTCATTTGGTAGACAGGTTTTTTTTGGTTTGGGTTTTGTTTTGTTTTGTTTTATTTTGTTTTAGCCCTTGCCTTAGGAAGCATAGTCTAACATTTTTAAGATACAGAAAAAAACCCTAGCACTCTGTTTATTGTTCAGCTTGTTTTCTCATCCGCAACTTTTCTCACAGGACCCCCAGGACGCCATCCCCAGAGGGACCATGCTGGCCATCTTCATCACTACTGTCGCCTACATCGGCGTTGCCATCTGTGTAGGTGAGTGGGCATCTCTGATGTCAGAATTGCGTGTCTAATGGCTTTCAGTGAAACATAAGTAAGTAGAAAGTTGTTTTGGTTTTCTGGGTTGGGGTTTTGTTTAGGTTTGTTTTGTTTTTTTTTATTTTTTCAAGACAAGGTTTCTCTGTGTAGCCCTGGCTGTCCTGGAACTCTCTGTGTAGACCAGGTTGGCCTCAATTCATAGAGATCTGCCTGCTTCTGCCTCCCAGGTATTGGGATTAAAGGCCTGCACCATCACTCCTGGCTTTCTTTTTCTTTTTCTTTTTCTTTTCTTTTCTTTCTTTCTTTCTTCTTTTTTTTTTAAGGCATCAATTTTACTTCCTTCCTTAGTATTTAACGGTTTGTATCTTGAAGGGGGGATGGGGTTGATGCAATTAAAATGTAATGCAGGCATCTCCAGATCAGTGCCCACGCCTTGCCACCTTTGATGATTGTACTCCTGAGAAAGCTGTCACTTCTAACACTCACTCTCTTGCTCTGTGAGGTAAGTGAGAACCAGGGCAGAACAAAATAATTAAAATAAAATAAAATAAAACTAAAATAAAATAAATCAAACAAAGGCCAAACCCAACCCTGGCACAGAAAATTATGAAAGATGGGGAGCTCACAACAATATCTCATCTGCAACTTGGAAGTGTCATTGACACCAACTGCCAGGAAATCAGAGCAGCCCCAGCTGTTAGCAGTGCGGAAGCCAGCCGCATGCTTCTCAGTGAGTGCTTTTACACGTATGTGCCAATTCCAGCTGCTCCAAAGCAGACTTTCTTTCTACCTGCTGCCTGAAGCCACACCTCCTCTTAGGGCCACTGCATGCTGTGCCATAGTGGGATGGAAGGAACCATGTTTTCCAACAGGCAGAGAAGAAACCCTCTTGAGTGCAGAGTGAGGAATGTAGGCCCAGGTTGGGTAACTGTGGAAGCCTGGTGGCCATTTGACCAAAAGTTAAACTCCAGTAGTCCTCTGCTTTCTGTAAGAAAAATTGAGAGAGTCCATGTATCTTAAATTGGATTTGAGAGAGAGAGAGAGAGAGAGAGAGAGAGAGAACCAAAAAAAGCAAAAAGCTAAGACTGTTGCCTATCTTGCTGTATAAAGAGGGTCTCTGTCCTGTGGCATTCCGAGCTGAGTCATACAGGAAAGAATTTTCTAGTCAATGCTTTAGGACGTCAACAACTTTAGAATGACACTGATGCCATCTGAGGTTAAGTCTTCCAAATGTGGCTTTAGGTGAGGATATGTGTGTTTAAGAAACAGGAAAGTTGACGGAATGAGTAGCTAGCTATAGAACTCATTTCAGAGACTTCTCTAGTGTCAGGGGGAAATTTGTGTGTCTGCACTTTGCCAGGCCATGAGGACCTGTCATGGAGAACCGGTGCTTATAGTGGCTCACGGCCTGGTGGCTCAGGACTTTGGGCAGATTTATTATGCAGGTCACAAAGCAGGTGATTGCAAGAAGATGCTTACATATGAAGTGAATAGCACAAAGAGGCAAAAAGCGGGGGAGCGGGCTGAGGAAGAACAGCCGAGACGGAAAGGGGGACACCCAGGCGAGCAGGGCACCGCGCCGGCCGGCGAGAAAAGGGAGGAGGAAGGCCGGGAGGGGCAGAAAATAGAAGCGGGAGGCCCACCCCTGGGAACGAGAGGGAAGGAAGCCCGTAGCGATGCAGCGCGGAGCGAGCGATCGACGATCGAGCGACCGACCGACCGAGCGAGCGACCTAGCGAGCCCACGAGCGATCGACCGATCGAGCCACCGAGCGAGCGACCGACCTATCGAGCCACCGAGCTATCTACCGATCACCTATGCATCTAGCTACCTATCGATCACCACCGAGCTACCACCTAGCTAGCGACTAGCTACTATCTATCCACCTATCTATCTACCTACCTATCTATCCACCTATCTATCTACCTATCCACCTATCTATCCACCTATCTATCTACCTACCTATCTATCTATCTATCTACCTATCTATCCACCTATCTATCCACCTATCTATCTGTGATAGGTGTGCACATGCATGTTTGTGCATGTGCGTTTGTGGGTGCAGACACATGCATACCAGGGAGTGCATGGGAATCAGGAGAGTCTCGGGGAGACTTTTGCCTTCACTCTTGGTTAAAAGAGGGTCACCTGTTGCTTACCGCCGTGCACACCAGGCTAGGCCACCTGCCGCCTTCCAAAGACTCTCCTGCCTCTCCTTCCGATCTCAGCATCGGAGCACTGTCACACATAGTACCACGCTTGGCTTTACATGGGTTCTGAGAGGCCAAACGAAGGTTCTCATGTGTGTGCAGTGAGCACTTTACTGACTGAGCCATGTCCTCAGCTCTTATCCTAATGGAAAGGCTTATCTGGGATTAGAACCAGTGCCCTCTCACCCCATAACCAAGAATCACCCTCAGACTAATGAGCCATCCAAGGAGCTGTCTCAAAGGCAGTATTAAGATGAGGCCACCCTGAGTGGAGTGGAAAAGCAAAATGAATAGCTTTATTAGTTAGCATTTGGTTTACAAAAAAAAAAAAAACCCAAAAAACAAAAACATCTTTCATGTAGTTTTTTTTATAAACTATATGTATATCCATATATTTCAATAACTATCAAATACATAATGGCAGAAGTTACAGTCAGAAAAACTCTTAGGAAAAGTAAAAATTTTTAAATATATGAAGTTTTTTTTCTTTGTTTCATTTTCTTAGCATCTTATTTATATAAATCCTTGTATTTTCTCATCCATGCCTCCACGGCACTTTCTTACACCCCCTTTTCCCTCCATTTAGTATCCCTCCTTTCCCTACTTACTCTCCCTTCTACTTTCATACCATATATATGTATATGTGTAGGTGCGTATGTAGATATACACACATGAAGAGATCTAGATTTAGGTCTAGATTTTACATATGAGAAAAAACTTGTAATCCTTATCTTTTTGAGTCTGACTTATTTTGCTTAGCATGGTGATTTCTAGTTCCATCCATTTTCTGGCAAATACAATTTTTTTCTTCTTAAGAACACTTGTTGCTCTTAAGAAGGACCCAGATTCAGTTCCCAGCATCTACAAGGTGACTCCCAAACATCAATGACTCCATTTCCAAGGAATCTGATCTTTTCTTCTAACCTCTACAGGAACCAGGCATGTAAATGGTGCAGAAATACATGCAGGTAAAACATACATACACATAAAGACAAATAAGTAAGTCTAAGAAAGATGTTTTAAATACTCACACTCCAGTTTCTAAGAATCTACCCTGGAGAAATATTCTAAAATTTAGAAGAAAAAATTAATGCATAAAGATGTTCATCAGACAGATTATAATATAAAATAATGGAAGCATTCAAATGTGTGAAAATAATGAAACAAAGGATTAAGATTGTCTCATCATTAATATTAATGTTCATCTAGGAAATGTTAACATTTTATCCCAAACATTTGCCTTATTACTTAATTATTTTGTTCAGTTCATGTACAAAGTGATGGAATCCATTACAACATCCACATATTCATTTGTCAGTACACTTGGTTCTGAGTCGTTCTTCCTCATGCCCTCTCCTTGCTTCTCTCTTCCCCGTGCCAGTTCCTGCTTCTGTGTTCCTGCTACCTGTGTCCTGTTATCCTATTTCTCACCTCCATTAATATCACTTCCTCGTCTCTCGTAATCTCCATTGTAGTTACATGATCTACAAACACACGTGTATACACATGTATGTATACTTTTAAATCTAGGTTCTATGTCTGAAAGAAAAACGTGCAGCACTTGGCTTTCTGAGGTTAGTTATTTCACTTAGCATAATGAGTTTCAAATGTGTCCATTTTCCTGCCACTACCATGATTTCATTTTCCTTTATGATGGCATAATATTCCATTGAATAGACACAGCACGTTTTCTTCATCCATTCATATGCTGACAGACATTTAAGCTACTTCTGTGCCTTGATCATTTGTGGACAATGCATCTATAAGCACAGATGTACACATAGCTCTGTGATATGTCTATCTAGTCCATTTTAGGTATGTATCCAAGAGTACACCTGGGTCTTACATTAAATCATCTATTTTCAGTTTCTTACGGAATATTCATACTGGTTTCCATAGGGGCTACACAAATTTATAATCCCACCAGCAATGACTAAGAGTTCATCTTTCCCCACATCCCCAGCATCATATGTCGTCTTCCTTCTCCTAAACTTATTTTGTTTTTTTATATTATTCTATAATTAGATGATCCGTCTTCCCCTTTCTGTGTATGACGATCCTGTAAGCATCTTCTGCAGTGTGGCCTTCGCGAACGTCACTTCCTTAAGCTGCTTGATTTGAGGTGCCCTGATTTCTCCATCAATTCTAAAAGATAACTTTGCTGAAGATGGCAATCTTGGCTGACCTGTTACTTGCTTTGGGGCTTGGAATGTCTCATTCCAAGTCGCCTTTGAGGCTGGCCTGTGAGATGTCTGATGTTCTTCTGTGGCTTCTGCCTTTGTAGATGAGTTGGCATTTCCCCCTTACAGCTTGATTTTTTAAATGTTTATTTATTATGTATACAGTGTTCTATGTGCGTGTACACCTGCAGGCCAGAAGAGGACACCAGATCACATTATAGATGGCTGTGAGCCATCATGTGGTTGCTGGGAATTGAACTCAGGACCTCTGGAAGAGCAGCCAGTGCTCTTAACCACCGAGCCATCGCTCCAGCTCTGCCTGCCCCCCTCGCCCCCCTGCACCAGCTTTAAAGACAGTCTCTTTGCTCTATATTTTTGACATGGAGGTTCTTCTCTCGTCTCATCTATTTAGAGTCTTAAATATCTCTACTGCTTGAATGTCTGTGTCTTTCTCTGAATTTAAAGAATTTCTGTTATAATTTGACGGATTTTTTTTAAATGCCTTTAGCACCCGTCTCTTTTTTCTGTGCTGTAAGTTCTTGTTCATATTTCAAAGTCTGTAGAGGTGGTATCGCTTGTTTGTTTCCTGTGCCTACATCTGATGCCATGCTCCAGCAACCCCGCCCTATAGCTCTGGCACTCTCTCTTCTGCTTGCAAGGTTTCCTGGTGACCAGTCCTGCTGTGTTTTTTATTTGATTCACTGGTTTTTCCATTTTCAAGCTTCTGGATTTTTTGTTTCACTTTTCAAAATCTCAGTTTCCTTGCTGAGTTTTTGCTGCCTTTTCCACTATATTGTTGATCCTGCCCTCTTTTGGCTGACCTTTTCCTCTTTGCTGACGTTCCTCTCTGTGGCCTGGACCAAATGTGTCTGGCTGTTTGTATCTTCTTTTGGGGTTACTGGTCATTTTTACCAGAAAACTGAAATCATCACGCAGCACTTTGCAAATCTCAGTATCTTTGGGTTTAGTGCTTGTGGAGTTATGTTCTCTTGGAAGAGTATTGCTGCTGCTTTTTGAAGTCTCTTGTGTTTCTCTGTTGCGACTGTATATTTCTGGGTTTAGATATCTCTTCTGGGTTCTTTTTACAGGGGAGGGTCTTTATTATTTAGTCATTTACTCTCGCAGTCTCAGTCCACACTACCAATCAAGGAGGGAACAGGGCTGGAGAGATAGCTCAGCAGTTAAGAGCATTGTCTACTTTTCCAGAGGTTTGGAGTTCAATTCCCAGCAACCACATGGTGGCTCACAACCATCTACAGTGAGATCTAGTGCCCTCTTCTGGTGTGCAGGCAGAACACTGTATATGTAATAAAATAAATTAAAAAAAAAAAAAAAAAGGGAACAAACCTCTGTACCCACAACGGCATCCAACCACGTGAGACACAGAACTTCATTTAAGGTCAGTTGTAGCCACCTACTGCATCACCAGTGACCACGGACTGAGAATGGCATTGCTTCAGAATGTGCCATAAAGTGAGAAATAATTGAGATACAGGGAAGAGGTGGAGAAAGATGAGAAATAGGAGAAGGGGGTTAAATATCTGAAAAGAAAAGACAGAGCATAGAGAGAGAGAAAGAAGAAAGAAAACGGAAAAAATTAAGGAAAATATTTTTTATTCTTCTTTTTTTTTTTTTTTTTTTTTTTTTTTTTTTTTTTTTTTTTTTTTGCTGTCCTGAACTCATTTTGTAGACCAGGTTGGCCTCGAACTCACAGTGATCCTCCTGCCACCGCCGGCTCTTTTTTTTTTTTTTTTTTTTTTTTTTTTTCAGATTTATTTATTTATTATGTACACAGTGTTCTGCCTGCAGGCCAGAAGAGGGCACCAGATCTCATTATAGATGATAGTGAGCACATTGTGGTTGATGGGAATTGAACTCAGGAGCTTTGGAAGAGCAGGCAGTGCTCTGAACCCCTGAGCCATCTCTCCAGCTTCTGAGTCCTTGGCTTCTGAAGCTGTGGCTCTGGATCCCATTGACAAAAATATCTCTCACTGCTGCTGCCTCTTGAGCGGGAGAAATCACTCCCTCCAAATACTACAATTAGACTTAAGTTCATGAGGGCTTTGGGCTTGTCCTGGGGGCGGAGCCTCTTGACCTTCATCTAGCTAGGGAAGTAAGTGCGCATGTGCGACTCTGCAGGGTTTACTAGTCTGGGCAACAATGCACCTTGGTTCAGCTTTTCTTTTTCCCTCCCTTCATAGATTTCCAAAGCTTTTCCTATATTAATGTTTGGGATGAAGCCTAACATTTTGAATTCTATCATTTTCACCAGTGTTCACATAGGCAGGCACTATTCAACCATGTTACCAGAAGAAACTATCTTTATTATTAAATCAATTAAATTACATATACGCAACCTGAACAAGGAGGATGGCAACAGACATGCTAACATGGTTAGGGGTGGACTCACAAGGGCTCAGCCCTACACAAAGAACTGTAGGGAACTAAGAAACACTCTTCCCCAGGGAAGACCACACTAACTCATGACCCAATACATTATGGTCAGCCTTGAAAATATATAGACAAGTAACAGTATACAGACAAAGCACATCGTATTTATGTGTTTAGAAATACACACATGTGAGAGCATGTGCATACGCATGCACGTGCACACAGACACACTCACTCCCACACACCCATATCTAACAACAATTTAAAAAAAAAAGAGGCCATGAATTTGAAAGAGCAAGCCAGGTGGATATGTGAGAGGGCTTGGGGAGGAAGGGGCGTGAGGAGGGGAGGGAGGGAGTGAGGAGGGGAGGGAGGGAGTGAGGAGAGGAGGGAGGGAGTGAGGAGGAGGAGGGAGGGGGAGTGAGGAGGGGAGGGAGGGAGTGAGGACGGGAGGGAGGGATTATGGAGGGGAGGGAGGGAGTAAAAGGGGGAATGATGTAATTACACTACAATCTCAAAAAAAGTTTTTGTTTAAATTACATATAAAGTAGAATTGTAACTGTTTCTTTTAAAAAGTGTGCAAAGAATTAGTTGAAAACAAGACTAAATCTTCTTAAGATATTAGATTTCTTCCCTCAGTTGCCTCTCAGGGAAAGAGAATTAATAAAAGTCATGTGGTCAGTATCTGGGCCTGATGGCCCATGCCTTTAATCCCAGCATTCGGGAGGCAGAGACATGCTGATCTCTATGAGTTTGAGGCCAGCCTGGTCTACAGAAGTGAGCCCAGGACAGCCAGGGCTACACAGAGAAACCTTGTCTTGAAACCTGCCCCCCCCCCAAAAAAAACCATATGGTCAGTAGAACTGAGCTAGACATGAGCTATGTATGTGTTATGCCAAAGCATTTCACATTTTAGGAGATGAGAAAATAGAAGTCTCCATACAAGCCTCCCACAAGATAGCCTCCGGAGCGAGGACCACGCAAGGCAGTGCCAGCATCAGCTTGGGAAAACCACGGTGTTGTGTGTGGGTCTGACTAGGCCCTCTGCATAAATGTTAGAGTTGTATAGCTTGGTGTTTTTATGGGACTTTTAACAGAGGAAGTGGGGCTGGAGGTAGGTGCTGTTTCTAATGTTTTTGCCTGCTTTGGGGACTCCTGTTCTACTGGGTTGCCTGGTCCAGCATCCAATATAAGGGGAGATGGCAAGTCTTATTGCAACTTGATGTGTTATGTTTGGTTGATATCTCTGGGAGGCGTGCCCTTTTCTGAAAGGAAACAGAGGATGAGTGGATGGGGAGGGGGGAGCGGAGGGGAAGAGGAGAAATTGCAAGGAGAATGGGGAGGGGAAACTGCAGTCAGGATGTAATATATAAGAGAATAAATTAATTTAAAAAGAACCAACAAACAAATAGGCCATTCCAGGACTCAGAAGCTGGGAGTCTCAGCAGCCATGTCCCAAAAAGAACTGACTGTAGGCAACAGGCTTGGAATTCATATGTTCAGACTCAGTGCCAACTAAGCATGTTTTCAGAACAAAACCCTAAGAGAGCAGGCCTCTGTCAAAGGGATGACACGATGATGAGGTGATGCAGGGCTCAGGGTGCATCCCAAGCCAAGGCCCGTGGTTCTGTCCCTAGCACTGGAAAGAAGCAAGGGAAAAAGAAATGACAGGCAAACATTGTCTCCTCAGCGGCATGTGTGGTCCGAGACGCCACCGGAAGCATGAACGACACCATCATTTCTGGGATGAATTGCAATGGGTCTGCAGCCTGTGGGCTGGGCTACGACTTCTCAAGATGTCAACACGAACCGTGTCAGTATGGGCTGATGAACAATTTTCAGGTATGAGCTTTCAAAAGACAGAGGCAGACAGACCGTTTATTGCTGCCGTCTGCATTTTCAAAATATCAAGGATAGTAAGGCTTCTGGACCTGCAATTGATTAGATATTGATTGGTTTGAAGTAAGCAAGGAGCAGGTGGTGTGGAAGAGAAAGAAAACACACAGGCGTTGTGTGGCCTGTGCTTTACAGCCGCTGTTGTAGGGAGGCCACAGTGAGTTGTGTCACCGGAAGGGAATGTCGTGTTGTTTCTTAGCTTACGATGAACGGTGTGAGGTACTGGGCTGGAGAGGAGAGACATGGGCTAGCGAGCATTCAGTGTGCCTCATGGGCTTAGGTCAGAAAAATCTAACAGACAGGGAAAGGAGAAATTGTGAGGGCCAAGAAGAACAGTAGAGTAGGGAAGTAGAGACTAACTGTCCCACATGGTTGGTAAGGAGAGTAGGAAGGAAATGGGCTGAGAAATCTGCATCCACCTCATTTTAACAACCGGCACCAAGGCATCGAGTCAGCTGAAATCATTATTCTGAAATATGACTTGAGCTGATAGACTCCTCACAAACATGTAAAAATCTTTTCTCAGGGATCGTGTTGATGCTATCATTTTCATTGTTATTCTGTGGTAAATCATGAGTATTTCAATTATGTTTTTTTTTTTAAGATATAAAGTTATGTTCAAAGAGCACAAAAAACAAACAAAAACAAACAAACAAAACGAAGAAAGGTTTGGAGACACATCAGTAGAAGAAAAGCCCAAACCTTTAAAAAGTCGGAAGTCAGCCAAGCCCCTCATCACACCCATTCCATAGCACACACTTCCAGGTTAGAACTTACTTCCGCCAGGGCTGCAGAGAGCACAGGGAGATGCTATGAAAATCCTTGAGCACATTTTCTTCTTTAGTTTTTCCGGTGTTTTCTAAATATTTTGTGATGGGTATCCAGTGCTTGGCAAATTACAAAAAGAGGCCATTCCATCTCGATAAAAGAAGTATTGAAAACTCAAGAGTGAGAGACAGACAGGCAGTGGTGGTGCATGCCTTTAATCCCAGCACTAGGGAGGCAGAGGCTGGCGGATCGCTGTGGGTTTGAGGCCAGCCTGTTCTACAAAGTGAGTCCAGGGTACACCGAGAAACACTGTCTCAAAAAACAAAAATAAGAAAGAAAGAAAAAAAAAAAAAAAAAAAAAGAAAAAGAAAGAAAGAAAAGAAAAAGAAAAGAAAGAAAGAAAAGAAAAAGAAAGAAAAAAAAAAAAAGAAAGAAAGAAAAAAAGAAAGAAAGAAAGAAAGAAAGAAAAAAAGAAAGAAAGAAAAAGAAATGAAAATTCAAATGTGAAGCAGGGGAAAAGCATTAGTTTATAAGCGTGAGGGTCACAAGAAGTGAAGAAAGAAATTGTGTTGAGCAGTAATTAGCTGTTCAAACTGTCTGTTGGGTGAGCTGCCTTATCTGAACCCCTCTCTCTTCTCAAGGTCATGAGCATGGTGTCAGGATTCGGTCCCCTCATCACTGCAGGGATCTTTTCTGCAACACTGTCTTCGGCCCTGGCATCCCTTGTCAGTGCACCCAAAGTATTCCAGGTAATACTGCGGCTAAAGCACGTGCTGTCCTCACCGCACGCGAAGCTAAAACAGAGGCTCTCACCAGCAATCACTTTCCATCATTTTCTGCAGCCATTAATGTTTGCATCTGGCTCAAGTACTGTGTCTGCCACATAATCAAGATGGATTCCGATCATACAAAGAATGCGGAGCCGCAGTGTTAACTTGCACCTCGTATTGTGTACATCGCTTAATCTTTCTCGAATCACCTAGAGAAAACGACCACGCATAGATATCAATGACAAATGTCTTCTCTTTTTTCCCATTAGGCTCTGTGCAAGGACAACATCTTCAAAGGACTGCAGTTCTTCGCAAAGGGCTATGGGAAAAACAACGAGCCCCTGAGAGGCTACTTTCTCACTTTTGTGATAGCCATGGCTTTCATTCTAATCGGTGTGTAGTTTTCTTGTACTGCTGAAAGCCAAAGAATCTTCCTATTACTTAGGCTTTTGCTCTTTTTACAGGCTCCTCAAATCCCGCCTAGACCGAGTTTGAGAAATTAGTGGGCTTCTGCTTAAGACCCCATCTGGGAATGCTAGCATTTGTCTAAGAGGGGTGTGAGAGGGCCTTTGAGGGAGCAAGGGACCTGAATATTAGAAGCCATGCAGCCAAATACAACTGAACACCTTCCTCCAACTCAGTATAGTCTTAACCATGGCGGACACCTCCCCATCCCCGCCCGCCCCACACCCCAACGCCCTAGCTTGAAATTTGCCAAACAGAATTGTGTTTTCTCAGATGTGGCTCCTTGGCCAGCCGTTCAGAATCACTGGGTGTCTCTGGAAGGCCAGATTTTACAGGCCCAAGCCCAGGGCTGCTGAGGTAGGGTGGCTGAGGATTTGGAATCTGCATTTTACATGTTCCTCAAGTCCTGCCTAGACTGAGTTTTTTGAGATACACTTACCTGCACTGTAATTCAGTTTTCTTTCCCAAGCAATCTAGAAGTAGCCACGTGGTCTTGGAAAGGCGTGTGCATCGGCTGCACAATCTTTGCTCTCCCTTAAGACCAAAGCTTTGTTTATGAAACCCTAAGAGCAACTGTAACTTATGTGTCCTTATACAATGTCTGTGAAGTTGGAAGGGCCCACATATAACTCCTATTTGCACTTGTTGGATTGTTTTGTTTTTTGAGACAGGGTCTCTCTGTGTAGCCCTGGCTGTCCTAGACTCACTTTGTAGACCAGGCTGGCCTCGAACTCACAGTGATACGCCTGCCTCTGCCTCCGGAGTGCTGGGATTAAAGGTGTGCACCACCACCACCCAGCTAACATTTGTTAGATTTTTTTAAGAAATTAAATAAAAACGGTTTATATAAAGCAAGATTCCTGTTCTGTAATATAACACTTGAGACTTCAAATTGTTGCCCTCTGCCGTGTTTAAATGTTCTATCACATTTGTGCATGCATGGGTGCATGTGTGATGTGTGTGCTTGCACACACTCACATTCATGCACGGATCAGAAAGCAACTTGTGAGAGTTAGATCTTTCCTTCCAGGTGGGTTCCTGGGATCTAGCTAGGGGGTCAGATTCGGCTGTACACACCTTTCCCTGCTAAACCATCTTACCAGGCCCCTTCTCCTGCATCTGAAAGACCACACAACCAACCTTTTTTTTTTTTTCATGTATACACTAAATTATCTCCTTTAAAAAACCACCGAGAACCACATGGATTTCCATGCTACAGAGCCTCTTAGCTGTTTACATAGCTGACAAAGGACACCAGCCTTAGGGGCTGTTCGGGCCCCCCGACTCTCGGGGCGCAAGTGCACACGCGCAGTTCTGTTTCTCTTGCAGCGGAGCTGAATGTCATCGCGCCCATCATCTCCAACTTCTTCCTGGCCTCATATGCGCTTATTAACTTCTCCTGCTTCCATGCCTCATATGCCAAGTCTCCAGGTAAGCCACGATGAAAAAGCAAGCCTAAGCCAACAGCCTGTTTGTCTCAATAAGATGAAATAAGTCCCGTGAAAAGCATCCAATCTGAGTTTTTATGTTTTCCTACATCTTTGTAGGCAGCATAATCCACTTTATTTTGGTGAGTTGGGGGATGACTTCCGAAATAGAAAAAGAATCATATGAGCTATGGCCTTTTTGACCAACCGTAAAGTCAATTTTCTCCTGTGGCAATAAATTATTCATTGCAAGAGAAACCACATTTATTTCAGCAGTAGAAAAACACCACTATTTATTTCCAGGGTAAAAGTGACCACAGGAGTGGAATAAATGTATATATTTGAGACCTCCTCACTATCAATTTGTTTCCTGCCCATGGTGCAGAAGAGAAGGATGAGCAGCTCCCATAATTACCTGCTGAGTGCGGGCAATGCAGATCTACTCCCATGCTCATGCCGGGGGCCACAGTGCACAATTGGGCTGTGGTCTTAGATGGCTTAAAATTCCACACCCAAGAGCCTTCCTCCTGCTCACCACCCTTCATCTCTTCTTCGTTTCCACTGTCCTTCGGACCCCTCCAGCAAGTCATCTGAGGGTCACATGACTCTCAGAAAGTTCTTCATTACTCTTTTATGGTTTGCCACCATCCCCAGCTTTACTGGCAACAAGGTTTGCAAAGGACCTTGTAGTCATACAATGCTACTGGGTTATTAAAACAAACAAACAAAATAAGTCCATGTGATGGGGGTGCATGCCTTTAATCCCAGAATTTGGGAGACAGAGGCAGATGGATCTCTGTGAGTTCAAGTCCAGCTAAGTCTACAAAGCAAGTCCAGGACAGCTTTGTCCAGGAAACCTTGTCTCAGAAAAAACAAAAACAAAACAAACAAACAAAAACAAAAACAACAACAAAACCCCCCAAGATTTTAGTTTAGTGTGGTTTGTCTTTTAACACAAATCTAAAATCCCAAGCCATGTTTTGCTAGAAGAAGAAGAAAAAAAAAAAGAAGGAGGAGTAGGAGGAGGAGAAACCAAGCCAATTACAATAATTATCAGAAGTGTAAAAGGGAATAATGGAAAAGAGAGAAAGCAGAAAAATATTAACAATGTATACAGGAAGGCTCGGGTTGATACACAAACTCAAAAGATGACTCTCAAAATCTACCTCAGCCTCTCCCCAACCTGCTGACCTCCACCTTCTATCTCCCAAAGGGAAGCAGAGCTAAGAACAGTTGAGGCTTGTCTGATGACAATCTTCTTGGAGTGCTGTTTCCATCTTGTGGTCACTGAGGAAATTGCTCCTGTAGACAGTTCCATTGGGTTTCAGTGACTCCAGATTTAAAGTTGCTTTGCGTGTGTGTGTGTGTGTGTGTGTGTGTGTGTGTGTGTGTGTGTGTGTGTGTGTGTGTGTTTTGAGGCAGGGTTTCTCTGTGTTAGCCTTGGCTGTCCTGGACTCACTTAGACCAGGCTGGCCTCGAACTCACAGCGATCCACCTGCCTCTGCCTCCTCAGTGCTGGGATTAAAGGTGTGTGCCACCATGCCCGGCTTTAAAGCTGCATTTATTAACTCATTGACCAAATGTGTTCTCCGAATCAGGTTTTCCATCCTGACCGAATTGTTTCCTAGTCTCTTTGACTTCAGAAAACTAATAAAGCCTAGACAGCTGTGTGTGTAGGAACTGGGCCTGATACTTTGTAAAAAATAATGCTGTGCATGATGTGTTGAGTTTCTCCTCTACTGTTAGAGTACTACTTCTGAAGGAGCCAGCGCTGTCTTCCTGGGATAATAGTAAGGCAGGCACACCATTGCTCTGCAAATGGAGCCAAAGCCCACTGTCATAGCCAGCTCTTGGGAAGACAGGAAGTTCGTCCGCCCCACTTGTTGCCAGGACACCACTTTTTTCAACCTACCCTCTTCCTTTCAATTCCTGACGGTGTCGATTTGAGATGTTGGAGGTTTGGTGGTTTGGGAGGACAGTCCGGATGCTGAGGACACACAGAGGGGTCTGTGGCCATTTGCTCTTCAGGTGGTTCGCATTCTCCAAAGTTTACAGCATCATCTTTGGTTAAAAAAACACCACCACTTTTGTAGCCCAAGGACCCAAGATCACACAAAAACAGTTAAGAGTTAGGACATGATCCTGAAAAATACATTTTTTTTAATGCCAGTAGAAAACATGTTATCTACACTCCTGTAATACAGTCACACAGTAGCATTGATGCATGCAATTTTTTAAAATGCTATTTTCCCTTCCAGGCTGGAGACCAGCGTATGGGATTTACAACATGTGGGTATCCCTTTTTGGAGCAATTTTGTGCTGTGCGGTCATGTTTGTCATCAATTGGTGGGCAGCTGTCATCACCTATGTCATCGAGTTATTCCTCTATATCTACGTGACTTATAAGAAGCCAGGTAAGAGGGGGAAAGGCCACCTAGGATGGCCTTCCATGGCTCTCTCTATCCGTCTGCTGAGTGTTTATCATATAGTTTCCATGTGCTTCCACGAAGTGTGTGCAAGGCAGTTCATCACAATGCCAATGTAACTTTAGGACAATGATAGTGATGCTTTTCACTTGATATGATGCTCGTTTTAGAGATGAGGATACTGCTGGTCAGTGTGCTGATGGCTTGCCAAAATAAGTATCAGAAAGTGACAGAGCTGAACCCAGATCTCACAAGCCTCCCCTTCTATCACCTTCTTCTTATATGCTAATGAGATAGGGACCCTGTCCTCAAGGAGTTCTCAGACTCACAGCCAAGCAAGTAGCTATAATGCAACATAGCACATATCACAAGAGCAGTGTAAAGAGATTGCTGAGAAAAGGCGAGGGTGAGGGGGTCATGAGCAACCTTGGAGTTGTTCAAAATTCTTTCTTGGTTCATGGCTTGTGTTCACAGAACCCACCACTCTGCATGAATTTGGTAAATATTTATCGAATGAACAAAGTAAGTTGAATCAAGCCACATGAAGGTGGTTAATATCAGGGCCAGAGAGTTCCGGGGAGAAGAACAAGATTGAACTAAAGATACATGCCAGAGTATGGAGTATCAGGGAAGCCTCATGGCCTTACCACAGATAGAGCTCTTGAAGACTGAGGAGGAGAAGGGGCCTGAGGTGCCCTGGGAGGATAGCGAGCCCACCAAACAGCAAGGCTACCATAGTGAGAAAGAATCTGGATACTGTGGACACTGAGGTCTTAACTTCAGAACCCAGGAGGAAGTGACTACAGTTAGAATTATCCAGGGACCAGAATTCAGCATCAAGAGGCCCAGGGCCACCGTTGTACCCCTTACATTGTTCTGCCAGCCAGCCAGAGGTGGGAACACCTGCTTTAGAGGGATTTTGTTGTTGCTGCTTTTTATTATCATTTTATATATTGTGAACAACAGGGACAACTGACAGCTGGGAGGATTCCACCCCCTTTTGATGGACTGTCATTTGTTGTTGGTGGTCGTGGTGGTGGTTTTTTGTTTTTGTTTGTTTGTTTTTTGTTTTTTATCGAGACAAGGTCTCTCTGTGTAGCCTTGGCTGTCCTGGACTAGTTTTGTAGACCAGGCTGGTCTTGAACTCACAGAGATCCTCTTGCCTTTGCCTCCCAAGTGCTGGGATTAAAGGCGTACATCACCATACCCGGCTGTTCTTTGTTTTTCTAGACAGAGTTTCTCTGTATAGACTTGGCTGCTCTGGGCTCGCTTTGTGGACTAGGCTGGCCTTGAATTCACAGAGATCCACCTGCCTCTGCCTTACAACCCTAAGTTTTAACAAGTGTATACAGTCCTGTAACCATCACAATAAAGGTGTAGGATTTCTCCCAGAGTCCCCTTAAGCCCCTGAGTACTCAGGCTCTTCCTCCAGAACGTAGTCTCTAAGAACCACTTCTCTAATTTTTGAATCTGTGACTTTGTCTTTTCCAGAATCATATAAATAGAATCAAATCTTTATAGATATCTTAGAGTTAGCATGAGCTTTTATATTGGTTCATACTGTAGCATGTATAAGCAATTTGTCTTTTGATACGTATGAACATACTACAACATGTCTCTGTTGTTGATTGACAGTTGATGGATATCTGGATTGTTTTCAATTTGGGATATATGTATGTATATATAATATATTATAGTATATATTATATATATAAATATGATATATTGTGTACATACTATATATACAAATATATGCATATCTATGCATATATATTGTGTGTTGTATATACATATATATTATGTATGTATTAAGTGGATCTGTGTTCTCGTTTTTGTTGAGTAAATGCCTAGGAGTAAGACTGCTTATACGTGGTGTATGTGACTTTACTGACACAGTATTATTTTCCATTCCAAACAGCAGTTTAAAAAGTTGTCCTAGTCACTCCAAATCCTTGTAAGCATGTCGTGTTGTCAGTTGGTATTTTAGAGTCTTTGTAATAGAGGCACAGTCCTGGGCATTGTTGCTCAATTTGCATTTTCCCGGTGACTGATGACATTGAAAATCTATTGGCCATTCATATATCTTGTTAAGCAGCTACTTAACTTAGGTCTATTTCTTTTCAGTTGTTTTCTAGCTCAGTTGTGAGGCTTCCTTGAGTGTTCTGGCTCCTCTTGGAGAATGTACTCTCTAGCTATTTCCCCAGGCCTGTTGCTCCTACTTTCATTTCCCTGGTAGTTCATTTTTATTAATACAAGTTTTTAATTTTTATCAAAACTAATTGATCTTTCATTTTTATCTTTTTTATCATTTGGTGTGTGTGTGTGTGTGTGTGTGTGTGTGTGTGTTTGTGAGATCTGAGACGTCATTCCTCAACCCAAGGCCACAAACATTTAGAACTTTTGGTATTCTGGTAATTGGTTAAATTCTATTATCTACTCTAGTTGATTTTGGTATATGGTGCAAGATGTAGCTTGGGGTTCATTCTTCCACATATGAATGGTGACTTGACTAATAGACATTTTAGCCCTGAAACAGTGAATGTCAGGCCAGCAGTTTAGTTCAGCAGGCAAAACGTTTGCCACATAAACTTGAGGACTACCGTTCAATCATTTGAGCCTACAATAGGAGGAGGAAAACACTCCTAAAGTTTGTCCTCTGACCTGCCCACCTCCCCCACACGTGTGCTATGGGCACGCATCAGACGCGTGCACAATAATGATAAATAAATGAGTGAACGTCCGGAGGTGTGCACGTCTGGTACATAAGCAACACTGCACATCAGTCTGTTCCATCCTTAAAGAAAGCACTCGCTTTCCTCATGGTCCCCAGCAAGCGCTGGGAGACTCTCTTCTGAGGTGGGTCTGTCGGGTCATCTCTGGGAATTCTCATCATAAAACTGAAAGAGTCCATTGAATATTTAAAATCTCTGCTTTTGAAGCAGGGTAAAATGTTAGGTCCCTCCTTTGAAGGTTGGTTTCTGGCAGGCCAGACTGAGACCCTTACTAAAGAGCCTAAACTCCCCTCATGACCCCCAACAAGGGACTATTTCCAAGCTGGTCAGCTCTGCCACTCAAAGTATAAATATATTTCTGAATACACACTAGTTCTGCATACAGGGAGTTCTCTTTTGTTTCCAATTTAAGAAGCTGTGAAGACCTTGAATTTTCTGCCTACCAGGTCATTACCATGAGGGCTTTCTTACTAAACAAGCTTTCTGGGCCTACGGATTTACACTGTGACCCTGGCCGGAAGGAAGTCACATTCCTAAGGATTCATGTGGGTGCTCATGGGAGGGCTCTACCTTAGACTTTCTCATCACTGCTTGCATAAGCAAGAAAAATTGCAGGAGAGAATGGCTTATTAAAAATTATTCAAGGCATGTGGAGAAAAGTTCACTTTTGGAAGGGCACTAATTTCCTCATCCTTCATCTACAGATGTGAACTGGGGCTCCTCCACACAGGCTCTTTCCTACGTCAGTGCTTTAGACAACGCTCTGGAACTAACTACAGTGGAAGACCACGTGAAAAATTTCAGGTAAAGTTGGCTTTGGGGGTCCGCTGATGTTCCACATTTCAAGTAGCTTTCCCTTAGTAGATCCAGTAGATCAGTATAGCTGTAAGCTTCGTGGGCACACTTCAAACATGCAAACTCATGTTTCACAACAGCAAAGGGCCTGCTTTCTTCCTTGTGCATCATAAGCATTGGTTTTATCTCCATTCAATCTGAGGCTTCGTGATTTTATGAATTCCCTGGGGGGGGGGTGTAGTAGTAGGTTGTAGATCTTCATTAGTTCTCTATTATCTTGAATGGTGACTCACACCATGGGCTAGCAAAAGCAAAATAAATGAAAATACAGTGAGAAGGGGACAGGTAGGGTGAAGATTTGGGCGTGACACAGTGTCCAAAAAGAAAAACAAGGGGACCCAAGACTACCTTTTCCCTACTTCATATTTTTGCTGTGATTAATTAAATGGAAAATACTAAGATGACAAGATGTAGAGTCAGGATATTTCATGAATTCTTGTGGAAAAAAAAATCTAAGAAATAATTAAGGAAGGGATGTCCTATTTTTTCCAAGTTTTCTATATGTCTTATTCCTTTGAGGGATTCTGGGATCACATGCTTCTTGCATTGGCCAATTCTCATGTCTTCTTTACTTTCAGACCCCAGTGCATTGTCTTAACAGGGGGACCCATGACAAGACCTGCTCTCCTGGATATAACCCATGCCTTTACGAAGAACAGTGGCCTCTGCATCTGCTGCGAAGTCTTCGTGGTAAGAGTCCCTTCCATTCAAAGGAAGTGCTGTTTCCTCTCTGCTTACATCAGGGTATTTTAGGTGGCACAAGAGATACCTACGGTAATAGAAAGTGAGAAAAACAACTTGGACAAGAGTTCTCATCCTTAATTCAAGACTGGAAACAAACAAACAAATTAATCATTAATTTAAACAAATAGATGAAATGTATTTCTGATTTCTTAAGAGACCCATTACAAGAGATAAATATTTTTAAATGACAGCCTTTGAGTCAAGAAGAACTGAATTGTCTCAGAAGGAAAACAAAGGCATCTGGGCTGATAATTGTCTAGCTTAAAAGTAGTAAGGATCAGGCCAGAACACTAACTTGTCTATGGAAGCTGACAAGAAGGAACCAGATATAGTGGCATTAAATGGCCACACATAAAATTTAGATGAAATGTTTGGATAATTGTGATGACATTACAGATACCTGAGGAATTAAGCTGAGTTTTCTGTGACTTTGACAAACAGTCACAGTTGATCAAGGGACATGTGAGGGAGAAGGCATTCAAAATAGAGGCCAAAAAGTCAACCATAACTATTTTCCAATTCTATAAATGGGGAGAAAGCAATGAAATTTGAACTTAAAATATGTCTAAATCCTCCATACTAGCCTACCTCTGTATTTATTCTTCTCTCTCTCTCTCTCTCTCTCTCCCCCCCCCCCCGTCTCTATGCTCTCCGTGTGTCTCCCTCAATTTACATCTTTACCAATACATGTTTATATTACTAAAGACTTATCTGTTCTTCAACTCATTTCCCCAGTTTCTTACTTACTCCACAAGCATGTAAGAGGCAAAAAACAAGGAGACTCATGTTTTCATTTTACTAACTGGGAAAACGAGACAGGAAAAATTAAAGCACGCACTGGGCCACCCTGACAAGGAAATGGCAGCTGGGATGTCAGTAGAGGCCTCCCAGGATGCCCCGAGTTAAGCCACAAGGAGAAACCCGAGGCAGCCTGACCCCTGAGAGCACTGCCGCAATCAAAGACCACTACTTACACTCCCTGTGTCTCCCCAGGAACGGGTGTGAGAGAGTTGTGGCCAGGGGCCAGTCAAGTCCGCAGCGATGTGGGGACTGTTTTACCATATGCCACCCTGAGAAACACACACATGTCTTCTTAAACTTGGCAATACCTGAAGTGCTGTGAAAGTCGGCCATGTTCGCTTCCCTTTCTGTGCTTAGATGAGAGGAAGTCAAATAATATAACTAAATACAATTATCCGGTAGCGGTGGGGAGAGCCACTGAATGGGGAAGATTGACAGGTTAAGTTGTGGCCGACTGTGACTCTAGAGGATTTGTTAAAAACTTATCAAGAGCCTTTCTCTCTTATGATCAAGTTTAGTGCCCCGGATTAGTGGATTTCATTTTGGCCGATATAATATAAAAACCGGTTTTGATGAAATAAGCAGTTTGGGGTGTTTTTCTTCTCTAGCAATTTAGAGAAAAATTGGTTTAGCAAGAAATAAAATATCTTCAGGGCTGAAGAAATGAACAAGAAATGTAAACAGTCATATATGGACAAGGGAGAAAAAGCCTTCCCATGGAGATAAGACATCCTGCTTTTGATTAACCCTTTGAATCTTTAACCGCAAAAGGGGCTAGGGTCCTAGAAGACCCTGTCATGTGAAGCAAGTGTCTAAGTCTGTGATCTGGTGGCTTCACACATGTGCTGCACAACACTTGGCATTACTGTGCTGATGTCTCCACATGAGGCCCATGAGCCCTGCTTCCCCATGTTAAAGTTCTCTTTACAGAGACCAGTTACCACATCAATTAAAGCATTCCCCAGTGAGTTACTTCCCCTCAACTCCCAAGGCTATGGACGATGTCGGCATTTTTATACTCAAGGCTCAGTTGTCAATAATCTTTCCAAGGAAACAGATGGGAAGGAATGCAGTAGGAGGCAGCATACCACTGGAAAATTCCCCCCAAAGTATACAGATGATGCCTAAGCCAGCCTTGGGAAAATGTTAAGTAGGTGTGATGGAAGGGGATCTACAATTCTGTTTTCAACTCTAGGAAGCTAGTCTCCTGGGCCTTTGAAACTAACGGTCAAGCTCAGAGTCACTCTTTTGACACTACTAGCGTTGATTTCCTTATACACATAGTTTATACTCTCTGAAAAAAAAAAAAAAAAGCACCTGTTTTAAAGTCATTGTGAGAACTGTACTTGCTTTCAAGCACTGTTTTGCATCTGTCAGATAGTTGAGTGCTCAGTTAACTTTGTAATTACTGGTAATGCTGTTGGAGTAGGACAGTTGCTATTTTCACTCCTGAAGTACGTGGTCTTCAAATAAAACCCATATACCCTCGCATCCACACAGTATATTTGCTGGACCACTATTCACCAAGTCATATTCAGCCACTGAAGCTCCCCCTCCCCTTCCTCCTCCCTACCCTGCCCATCTTTTTCTTATTCAGCCTCAGAATTTCAGATAAGGAACAATGAGCTCTCTCTGTCAGTGGGCTCCATCAAGATGTTCGGAAAGCCAGACTGTGGTGGCACACGCCTTTAACCCCGGCACTCATGAGGCAGGGCCAGGCAGATCTCTGTGAGTATGAGGTCAGCCTGCTCTACAGAGCAAGTTATAAGACAGCCAAGGCTGTTACACAGAGAAATCCTGTCCCAAGAATCATACCAAAAAAGTTAATAAAATAATAAGATGACCAAATATAGGAAGAATGAAATTACCTGTGAATGAGCACTAGGATGCATAGTGAGATGGCTCATGGGCCAAATCAGAAAAGGGGAGAAATTAGCTCTCTGGTAGTTTCAAAAAGAGAAGCAATGAAAACAAAGTCACAAGACTCTCAGCGTGTAGAAGTATAAATTGATATATAAACACACAATTTTTTTTTCAAAGTTCCATTGTTCAAATTGGGAGAAATTGATTCATGGGCTCATGTTTCGGAATGATGACTGAAGTTAATCTCTGTAACATATTAATTGGATGGTAAAATGCATTTTTTGTGACATATCTGGATATTGGTTAACTGCGTGAGTCTCCAGGATGTCTCCCCTCCTGCTAGTTTTTAACCTTCTCACGTTTGCATTAAAGTCTAGCTTTTTATTAATAAGTATGCTACGAGGACATCGTAATCCCTTTTAGCAAAAAGAGATTCTGCTTGAAATATTTTTATGAGTTTTCAGTCTGGCAAATTCAGTCATTAAAATAAATCTCTCTGTCACAATTAATGTTTAATCCAGGTCTTTGTAAGACTAACAGACATACATTAAACTGTATTTCTTTAAATAAGCGCCACTTTCCCCAGGGGCTTATAGTCATTGTAGGGTGGCTCAGAACTCTGGTGGTCTTAGCATCTTTCTTAGCAGTTGGTTCTTCTTCTGTCTGATGGTTGTTGTCAGCATTAAATGGCCCTCAGTACAGTAGTCCTTCCTCCTCTTGTAGTAGGCGAAGCTAGAAAAGCCCAAGGAAGGACTGGTAGCTTACAATGACCTGACATTCTGGAGACCTGAGTGAAACTTTCCCCATCACAGCGTATCTTTCTCTGGTCCAGGTCCTCTGGCTCAGTAACCATCCTTGTGATGTGTCTGCCCTTTCTACCTTCATTCTCCAGTGCTTTTTGACTAATATAAGACAATCAAACCACTTTGGGGATATTGGTAGCTCCTAGAACTACTAGACAAAGAACTTGATCCAGTTTAAACAGAATACTAAAATGGAAGGACCCCCAAAAGCCCAACTAGTGCTGTATGACAGAAATGTAATGTGTGCTACACGTATAATTCAAAATTTTCTAGTTGCTAACTGAAAAGGCAAAAAGATAGATTAAATTATTTTTTAATAATTTCTGTTGCTTAACTCAAATATGTCCAAAAATGTTATTTCAATGCACAGTGAGCATAAATGCTAATGAGATTAATCTCACATATGACTGTGTACTAAGGCTATCTCAGTATGATATGCTCAATAGCAACATGTAGAGAGGAGCTCTTATACCAGGCAGGGATGACGCAGCAAATGCCTTATTTATATAAGTATATTTGTCCTAAGGAGAGGATGCCCATTGGATCAGTGAGTCAGTCCACAGCTGTATCTAAACAGAGAACTCTGACTCCCAGCTCAGTTTCATTGCAGCCGCAGCAGAGCAAACACGATGCAGAACTAAGCATGGAGTTTCAGTGAGATTGCAAACATCCACCTAATGATGATAGACGTCAGCTGTAGCTAGGCACCTGGTACTTTTCAAGCTTGGTACTGCACACCTTATTTACTATGACAACTGACAGCAGCCATGCGGGAAAAGGGTGTTTATCCCCATGTCCAGAATAAGATTGCAAAGCTCAGAGACAGCCCATGATCTCTACAGTAGCCAAGGGTAGGGCTAGGCAAGTTCTGTCTGACTTCAAGCTTAAACTTGTTTTCTTGTATTTCCAAAGACCTCTGCGACGGTCTTTCTAAGTGCAGTCTGAGGAACTAGTAGCATCTGCGTCATCTGAGGACACTTTAGGCATACTCCACTCCCTCTAGAGGTGTCCACTACAGATCTCAAGGGACTTGTGTGAACTCGAAGACATCCGAACAAAATACAAATCCCTCTCTAGACTGAAGGAAGTAGGCGATCCATCTGTCTGTCAAACACAAAAGTGACAACCGGAAATACCCTTTGAACTGAATTAAAGCACGAGAAGAAAAGAGCTAACCTGGACCTTTAGGGAAGAATTGTTAGGTGAACAGTGAGTCTCCAGAATTAGACTTTGAAACTACAAGGCGCATTACCACCGCCATGCCTGCCTTCCTTCCTCTGAGCCGCTCTCACTTCCCTTACCTCACAGGCATGTGATCTTCTGTCCCCACAAAATTGACTAAATGAGGAGGAAGCATTAACTCGCCCAACTATAGATGTATCGATTCAAGGGACCCGTGGTATAAGGGAATTTGTAGCACACTAAAATCAGTACTCAGGCCCTAATAGAATTATCAGGATGCGTGGCTTGTGGCAGAATTTGCAGGTCAGCGTGCACCAGTTCCCAAGAGCTCTGTCCATTTCTTGAAGTTGGGATCTAGCACAGATTGCTCTGAGGTTCAAAAATATGATGCTCGCTGTTGAACCACAGGTTGATTGTGAATCCACCCTGAGCCTCTTCAATCACCTTCTGAGTGTGTTCCCTGTGTGCGATCATGCCTTCAGCTTTTCTTCCCACTCTGCACGAGGCAGTTAGTTAAGAAGATATTAGTAAGCCTGGACATTTGGGGTTGAAAATGAGTCACGTGAGTAGTGTAGATCCTCTCCGAAGACAAGGTTCTGAGCAAGCCTTGTTAAGGGGTGCTTTTCCCTTGACCCCATCTCTTAACTTAACTGGGCTTTTACTGGCTGGTTTTGTCACTTGGCAACAGTAGTGTGATATATAATAGTATGGCTTTTAACCAGTGCTTCATTGTGTCCTCCAGGGACCGCGCAAGCTGTGTGTTAAGGAGATGAACAGCGGCATGGCTAAAAAACAGGCCTGGCTTATAAAGAACAAAATCAAGGCTTTTTATGCTGCGGTGGCAGCAGACTGTTTCAGGGATGGTGTCCGGAGTCTCCTTCAGGTAAGGCAACCATTGAGGGAGTGAGCACAGAGGCAGAAGGCAGTATCCTGGTGGAAGAAGTTTCTAAAGCCAATGGCTAGAGTTAGGCCACTCACAAGGAAGCATACAAGATCAAGACAGATGGTCAGGGAACCGTGGGATAGGCAAGCTACAACAAAGGCAGAGGTTCTATTACAGAGAAGTAGGAATGATCCACCGGAAATGAAAAATAAGTTTGCCTTTGGTCACCAGCATCTGTTCCCACACTCACTGAAATGCAGATTTGTTCTTGTGGGTGAGGATTCTCAGGATCCTATTAAAGCTGTGGTCCACTTTTTCTCTTTTTTCGTTTGCATATGACGGTAGGCAGCTGCTAGACTCCACTAATAAATGCATGTGGACCAGGGCGGAAAATCTCCCCAGCCTCAGGAATTATTTCCAGAACATTAAATAAATGTGATCATCTCCACGGCTACATGCAGGAGTCTGCAGCTTTTTATTTCTCCCTTATTCTCTCCTTTGCCCTTTCCTCTTCTATTTCTATGGTGACTACACAAACTTCTTCCTTGACTCTCACCTTGGTAACTTAAAGCACAAAAGAAAATCTTTAAAACAATCCAAGAGACTCTCCGAATACAGCACTTGAGTATTTCAAAGTATTAACCCAGCGGCCAGAAAAATGTTAGGGGACACACAGGGGAAGGCAGTAAGATGACTGTTCGGGAGGCTAACAGACACCCATGGTGAGTTGGCTCTGAACTCGTAAGATTCCAACTTCTTGGCATCATTGAGTCAGTCGACCAGCCTCTGTAGTCACAGCTTCTCTATAGGAATTCTGTAATAACAACTGGCCTGACAAGCTATGCCCACTTGTGTAACAATGGCATGAGGGTTATGAAGAGAACTAAGCATTGTCTCATTGGATTTGAGGTCTAGTCTATAGAAGGGAGCTCCTGCCTTTTAATACAAACCTGGTCAACAGCCTAGAAAGGTCAAAGATTGGGGCTGGAGAGATGGCTCAGAGGTTAAGAGCACTGAATGCCCTTCCAGAGGTCCTGAGTTCAATTCCAGCAACCACATGGTGGCTGACAACCATCTATAATGTGATCTAATGACCTCTTCTGGCCTGCAGGTGTACATGCAGGCAGAGCACTGTATACATAATAATAAATATATCTTTTTAAAAATATATTTTAAAAAAAGAAAGAAATGTCAAAGACCCCAAAGGAGAGATTGGCTCTTCTTATTTTGCTAAATAAGCATGCTGTTTACACCCATAGATTAGTGCTGGTTGCAGCCTTCATCCGAGCAGCTTCTGTTTTGCAATAGGTGTTACTCAATGCTGAGATTCACCACAAGTCTAAGTATGGAAAATAAATGACTATGGTGTCATGAGCCCTAACGGGTTTATCAATGTCACCGCCCCCCAAGGCTTAGGAACATCACAGAAGGAATATAAAAGTCAGGGGCACATGACATGGGCATCACACCCATCAGCTCACTGCAACTGTGGCTACCTGCACAATCACCTATACAAAACTGGACCTGTAACCATTCGTCGTGCATGGGGGACAGGGCTCACGAAGCCCCACCCCTTACAGAAGGACTACTGGCAATGTGTGGGTGCAGGGAGGTAATTTTCTTCAGTGGTAGATCCACTGGTAAGTTGACCATGTTCTAGTAGCTCTGTGTGTGTGTGTGTGTGTGTGTGTGTGTGTGTATGTGCACATGCGTGCTCTCATGCAAGCAACCACAGTTAAACTCAGTGAGTGGGCCATGAAGACAGCCATCCAAACAGGTGGAAGCTTGTTAGGGGGAGGAGCTTCTGTGCTTCAGCAGGAGGCAAGGAGTGGAGAGGGGCATAAGGGGAGATGAAAACGCTCAGAATTCAGCATAAGCATGAATAAATTTGTCAAAGAACTTTTTAAATAGTAAAATAGTCACAAAAATGAAAGTGAAGAAGCATACAAATAAATGTTAAACTAATTTTTGAGCAAGCAGATTCACACGATGCATATGCCAAATGCATGGTGGAAGAGCTCACGTTAGCAACCCTTGCTTGTGCCTTTGTCCTTCTACCCATGGCTGTGTCCTCTAGAGTGGCTGGTGCCAGTCATTTCTTTAGTATATTCGTGACCCAGGTGAGCATCCTTCACTCTCAGCTCTCCTTCTTTGTATTTGTCAATGTCTAATTAAACTCGAAGATTCAGAATGCATGCCACTTCTCCATGAAGCTTTGAGCCCTCAGCTGGGGCACAAGTCTCCCCTGGTGCTTCCTCAAGACTGGACTGGTGTGCTTATCTGTGCCTTACAATTGCTTACGTATATCTTGTCTCCTCCCCATTATCCTAACCTCCTACCCCCCATGCTTCATATATCACATTGCAATTAATACCGGCTTGATAATGTGACCACATTCAATGTGATGAACTGGAAGCCATATCTTGTCACCTAAAGATGACTGAAACTTCTGGTGTGAGACAGAACCACAAAGGACACTGTCATGCAAGAACATTCTGCTTGGGAAGCGCGGCTCAGTCACTCAGTCAACAAATAGCGTAAGGAAGTTTCCAATGGTCCTTGGATACAGAGATCTCCGACACATGGATTTTATTGTTGATGTCATTCTGGACCTCACAGACGGAAATGAGTTCTGAACCACTGTTATAACATGCACATCGACGTTAAGCCAACCCTTACTCGATTTTAAATTATTGAACCATTTTAATGAGTGTGTCAGAAGTAATGCAAATGACTGCTAATTTAGCAAAGCTACATTCCTGTCATCTAAAATCCATTTATGACTGAGATGATTTAAAACTGATCTTCCTATTTTATGCTTGGGTACGGGCATGAAGGACATGCATTAAGATGTAATCTAATCTTCAGGACATCGCTTCAGTGCTCTTACACATCATTTTGCATTTGCAGTACCATTTTACTGGCATGGTGAGGATCCTCACGTGTTTATGTCCTCTCTCTAGGCCTCAGGCTTGGGCAGAATGAAGCCAAACACCTTAGTGATCGGATATAAAAAAAGCTGGAGGAAAGCTCCCTTGTCAGAGATTGAGAACTACGTGGGCATCATACAGTAAGTGGTGGCTTTGGGGACGAGCCTCTGTCGATAATGTGCTAACCAGGGCACCACGCAACCTGCTGTGTACAAAGCTCTCTTGTGTCAGATTCAGTTGCCAGAGAAGAATGCATTCATTCTCTTGCTCTGGTAAATTCTTTACCAAGGCAGGGGTGGTGGTGGGGTGTAGGTGAGGGAGGGTGGGGAGGATGAGGGGCTGGGGGGGAAAATGAGTTGGGGGAGTAGGGGGAAGGGGTGCTTACACCACCAATAAAAAGCAGAAGGAGTTGGCATTTCAGAGAAGGTGAGATGGGGGTGATAAAAGTCTGTCTACTAGGTTAAAGGCAAGGGGCGGGTGGAGGGGGAGGAAGTTTCCTTTGAAAACACATCCTCACAGTCTAGTAGTGGATGCAGCGTTCCTGTGACCAGCCTTCTCACCATCTCAAACACCCAACTCAAAGGACCAAAATGATCGAGCCTAGCTACATCAGCCCGAGGATGCCTCTGGCTCTTACAGCACATTAGCAATTGGTCTTCTCAGTAGTAAAAGTCAGTGTTAACTAAGGTGCTCCAAGTTTGCACTAGTATAAACTTGAATAATTCCACCACCAAAGAGAAGGCAGGAGTAAGGCAGCCACACATCTGCCCTGCATTTCCTTTCCTGGTGTTTGCTGTTGCTTACAGTAAAATACAGTGTTTTTGCTAACCCTGGGGCTCTGCTTACAACTGCATAGTGTCTTACTATACTTCTTCCAATAAAAGCTTTTAAATATCTGAACCATGCTTAAGTACGGTTGATTTTACTTAGAATCTGTCTTAGTTTTTTTTTTTTCCTTTTAATTAAAAAAAAAAAAAGATTTATTTATCATTTGCACAGTATTCTGCCCACATGTATACCTGCACACCAGAAGAGGGCACCAGATTTCATTATAGATGGTTGTGAGCCACCATGTGGTTGCAAGGAATTGAACTCAGGACTTTAGCAGAACAGACAGTGCTCTTAACCTCTGAGCCATCTCTCCATCCCCTGTCTTAGATTTTGATGGTGTTTAAGACAGCAAAGTTTTATCATCTTACCATTTGATGAGTTAGAAGTCCAACACATATCTTACTATGCCCAAATCAAAGTAGACCAGGCTAAATTGTCTATAGAAGGCTCTAGCACCAAGTCCTACCTTGCCTTTCCAGCTTCTAGAAGCTGCCCACGAGTGGATATGGCTGGTGGCCACATTCTACCAACACCAACCTCTGCTGTCTCTCAACTTCATTCAAGAACCCTTGTCACTATATCTGGCCCAGGCAGATCTCACAGGGTACCCTCCTCACCTCAAAGCTCCTGGCCTAATCATATATCCGAAGTGCTTTGCCTTGTGAGCAAATGTAGCCATAGGTTTTAGGAATTATGATGCCCTTTAAAGGCATCAATCTGTATATGAAAGAATCGACTTCTTATATGTGAAACAAATTGTCTAGTCTTTCTAATCAAATTTAAATGAAACAAGATTCACCTATGTAGAGTTCTGTGTTAAAATACACCTATTTTGTTAAGTGAAGATAATATATGTTTTGAATTTTGAGTGGATATTTATATTACGCTGAACTTCTTCATATCATTCCCTGAAAGTTCAGGTCCAGTTCTTACTGGAAGCTTGTTGCTTATGGTGACCAATCCAGACTACAGTGATGCTATGGAGGGAGGCTATGCTCAGAAGCCTTGACCATAGGCGTAGGGCTTCTGGGCCTCAGTTCTGTTGATGAGTGAACAAGAAAACTTCTAGAGGGAAACATCTAGTTAACACAAATAAGTAACAAACTGGCTTCCAGATTCATAACATGTACTACAGGAGCTAAGATGATAAACCAAGCAGTTTTTCTGTCTCTTCTGTATCCTTTAATCTCCTTAGGCTGGTGCTGAAAAGGCATCAGAGCCATCTACAAGTGCATAGAATTTCTAGGGGAAGCACTACTGTGAAGGGCCTCTGCTGAGTCCATAACAAAAGTTTGTTGACAGTGTTTCATCTACACAGGCCTGGCTGTCCTGGAAGTCACTTTGTAGACCAGGCTAGCCAAAAACTCGGAAATCTGCATGCGTCTGCCTACCAACTGCTGTACTGTACTGGAGGCATTTTAAACCATAAGCTTGGTGTCAGATGCCACTGAAGATGTCTTCCCAGTGACAGGAAAGGGAGGATGGTGATCAAAAGATATTGAAATCTGTAATGTTCCATTCTAAATATCAGATTGTTTTGATTATTTAATAACTGATTCATTATTTAACCAAAATACCTAACTAGTGGAACTATGAACAAATCAGCTTCAGGTGGACCAACTACTTAGCTCCACCTAAAAATTGTTGTTGTTTTTTTTAAAGATGCAGAGGAAGGAAAAACAACCCCCCCCCACCCCCGCAAAGACATCAGCTCTTAGCTGTATCCTAAACTGAACTATAATAGATTCATGACATCAAAATCCCAGAGATGAGTTTAATGTTTACTCTAAGTGTGAAGACTGAAGAAAACACTGGAAATGGCACACACCTTTAATCCCAGCATTCAGGAGGCAGAGGCAGGCAGAGCATTGAGTTTGAGGCCAGCGTGGTCTACAAAGGGAGTCCAGGATAGCCAAGGCTACACAAAGAAACACTTCTTGAAAATGAAACAAAACAAAAACAAACAAGCAACAGCAACAACAAAACCCCAGAAACACTGGAAACACTCAAACCGTTGCTTCCTCTTTTAGTGACGCCTTTGACTTTGAGATTGGTGTGGTCATTGTCAGAATCAGCCAAGGGTTCGACATTTCCCCAGTTCTACAGGTACAAGGTAAGAAGCATCTTCCTTCTCCACTCAGCAGATGGTGAGTCGTTTTAGGTGGTAAGAGCAGAACGGCTCCCAGGGTGGACACAACGATTCTACCTCAGCTCATGGTGTGTGCCCTCCACCTGTGCTGTCCCACGGCTAACACGGTGGCCTTTGCCTTCCATGATCAGAGATGTAAACTAACTCCTCGTGGTCAACGATTCTGCTTATTGCAGGACCACAAAGCCAGTGTGGTGGTAAACAAACAACCCCAGTAAAGTAGGCTGCCAAATTAATTTCTGCAAGAGGTTTCAGAAATTGGAGTCGCCTTCCCCGCCCCCTTTGAGGTGACCAAGATCTGGTTTGTAGCTGACATGGAAACAAACTTGAGTGTCTTTGTCTGTGAACCACTAATCTAATGGCCAGGCAGAAATGCCTACTCTGATCAGCAGTTGCTTCTTCACTATAGATAATTTGGTAGAGATAATTTAGTCTCAGAATTAGATAATTTAGTCTCAGAATTGGCATATGAAGAGAACATATAAAGACAGTTTCTGAAAGATTAGAAGAAAACATGAGTCCACCTCCTCAGCTGAATTTCTTAATGGAATTCTCTAATGACACCAAGGCAGCAGGATATTTTGGCATGCCTATTGTATAACTCACAGAGTGGAGGTTTTGCTGTTATTGCTATTGTATTGGTGTTAACCATAAAATGATATTAAGAAGCCTGGTCTCTACACTTAAGAAACTGGCGCTGTAGTAGGGAAATGTATATTATTGTGATCGTTATGTTGTGAATGAGAAGAAAAGCATCCAATCCCAAAGAGGTTCCTGGAAGAAATGTGATTCGAGATTTAAGAGATGAGTGGGTGTTAACTAAGCAATGCTGAGGGGCGGAAGACTAATAAGATTTGAGAATAAGCATATCTTGCCCAGAGGTGAACATGAGGAAAGATTAAAATAAGAAACAGGAAGAGATGGGTGTGCACACAGCCAGCGCAGATCAGTACCCTGAAGGGGAAAGGATGAGGCAAGCAGGACCAGGAGTTTCCCAAGATTCTTCTGCCATATTTAAAAGGGTGGATGATAGTCGGTCACCACTGAGAACTCTCAGAAGAATTTAAGTGAGGGTATAATCGTCAAAGTTGAGGTATAAAGTTCATACTATTTCAGTCATTTGGGGCTTGACTCAAAGAGGCCTAGAATGGGTAGAGGAATGTCATTTTCTCGTGTGAAATCTAGGTTTAAGTATACAAACAAACATACATACATACATGCATACATACATACACATATACATACATATATGTGTTGTGTGTGACATGAAAGCAGAAGGGAGTATATTTGTATAAAGAAAGGGGACCAGTGACAGGGGGAGGGACAAACAGCAGAGGCTAGTCAGGGGAGACAAATATGAGCAAGACACAATGAAAAGTGTCATGTATGTATATATGCACATATGTATGTATATATGCATGAAAATGTCAAAAGAAACCTACAAAATTGTAGGCTAAGAAATTATTTTTTAAATTACAAGGGTGGAGAGATATATACAAACTTACTAGGAGTGAGTGGTGATATTTCTGATACATTTTAAAATATTTCACCAAGGAAAAAGGCTATTAAAATGTATACTTTAAAAAGATTTCTACAATAGCCGGGTGGTGGTGGCGCACGCCTTTATTCCCAGCACCTGGGAGGCAGAGGCAGGAGGATCTCTGTGAGTTCAAGACCAGCCTGGTCTACAGAGAGAGTTCTAGGACAGCCAGAGCTGTTACACAGAGAAACCCTGTCTCAAAAAACAAAGCAAAGCAAAACAAAACAAAACAGGATTTCTGCAATAATGGAAGCAAGGACGGGCAACAGCTCAGAAAGTATCAATAATAGTTCTACCTACCTACATCTGAGATCCAGATTTAGATGTTGTTGGTTAAACTGTGCCCGACTAACCACCAAACTCACATGCCAGAGTCCTGAGCTTAGTGTCTTGGGATGGAAGTGTCTCCAGAGATCCCCCTTTAATGCCGTAATTAAGGTAAAATAGGGCCATGTTGATAGACCACAGTTCAACTCTTCTAGTGCCCTTACAGAAAGAGGTTAGGTAGGACACAGAGCTAAGCACTGCCATGTGGAATGCAGCCACCCTCAAGCCAGGGCAAGGAGCCTTGGGGTCATTATCTCGGTTAACACCTTGATGCTGGACTTCTCACTTCCAGAACTGTGAGAAATAAATTTTCACTGCTCAGTTCTCTTTAATGCCCGGCAGCTTCATGGCTATCCCCAACAAATGGAGTCAGGAAACCATCGCAGGTAAGGCAGAAATGGAAATGACCATAATGCAAAGACAGCCCAAGAAAGAGGGCAGGAAGGGGCCAGAAAGGTAAAGGCGTCAGGTGACTGGTCTCAGGGGAGCCATGGGAATAATCAACATTGTCAGAGACCGCAGCCCAGCCCAGTTAGAGTGAATGAAACATAATTGACACGGAACAGGTAACTGCAGTGAAAGGGATTTCTCTACAGTTATCACGTTGACATCCTTGCTTAGGCCGCCATATTACTGAGGTGTCATCACAGCAGATTTCCTGGCCTTCTGGCTCTTACAACCACTATGTCATCTCTTCCGAGATGTTCCCTGAGCCTTGCATGCAGAAGTTGTGTCGTAGATATACCAGATGGGGCTGGGCGCCTCACAATCAGTTGTTAGCTGAGTTTTGGTCAGTTGTGGCTTTCTGCAACTCCCCCCATAAACAGAAGTTTCTTTTATGATGGATGAACACTATACTTAAGGGCATAAGTGTAAGCCCTTCGGGTGCAGCTAAGAATTACGTGGTTTTGTAAAGTGGCTGTGGTAGGTTCTCCCCTAAGATCCGTGACTTAACTAGTCCTGGGTAACTGTTGGCTTGGTGTCCAGTACCATGGACGATCTTCCTCTTGTTGGGTGGGTCTTAAGTCCAATTAGACAGCTGTTGATTACTGCCAAGACGTAAGTGCCATTATGGCATCTTTAGGGCTGTCTTACATGCTGGCCAGCGTTGTAGTTCATGGGCCTCAGGGCTGGGTAAGCCCGTTGACTGCTTCCCTCCTGTGGAAGCGTGCACCGTACCTTCTGCCACTCTGAAAGCCGGTGCTCGGGGAGGAGGCTTCCTGATCACATCCAACTCAGACCCCCAAGCCCTGCAGCCTATCTACTATGACCCCACCCCTCCACCCCCAGCTTTGCTGCTGTTGTGTTTTCTAACTAAAAGTGAGAATGAAGAAGAGCAAATGCAATCTGTATTTAGATTACGCATTTGCTTTGTGTGTTACGTCAGTCTTCAAGCTGACATATGAGGTGCAGCTGGCAGACATCACATCTACCCTTGCTGCTCCAGGTACCAAATGTCCCATCAGTTTATTTCTGTGAAACAACTACTAGACTCTGTAGTGTTTCTCAAGGAACCCTGGCACTGAACTCGACAGCTTCTTTAAATTCCCCAAAGAACAAGTACTATTTAGATCAACTTTGATGTCTGAAATATGTCTGCTTCTTAGCTGAGAAACGGGAACTGCAGTTCGATGCTAATAAAATAACTACAAGCACCAGCTATCTAGGTAAACAAAAATGCAATGTCACACAAATACACAGAGAACATGTGAGAGAGAGAAAGAGAGAGAGAGAGAGAGAGAGAGAGAGAGAGAGAGAGAGAGAGAGAGAAGCTGACAAGCTTAATGATAGAAATGAGCTCGATGCCGCAGCTCCGTGCTTTGCTATGAAGCTTCCAGAATTCATGGCATAAGCGTCACAGTAGATTTTGGATTAGAAGAAACAAACTTGCAGCTCATTATATTACACTGTAATATAGGCTTTAATAAGAGCCTGATAAATCTTCAGTATTGCATTACAGTATGTTAATGATTATCACCATAGCTTTCCCAACATGGGCACCGCAGTGTCATCACAGATTATAATTTAAGGGAAACATTAGCGATTCAGAGCCCATATACTACAGCTAATAAAGCAGTGAGGAGAAATCAGCTTTCTAGGTAATTTACCAGCTAATGTTTCTCTACTGTGTCACAGACTCATGGGAGAATAACTTTTTGTGTAAATAAGATTGACGCTCATAATGTCGTAACTGTTCACTGCAGCCAGTCACCCGGTACTGATGACTAATACTTCTTCTTAATAAGTTAATTTATTGCCTGACAACACAAAAAAAAAATGTGGCATTTCATATTTTTTCACATCCCAGAGGTATTTAGCAAGTTTTCCAATTACAGCGAAGGATCCAGATTGCACTGGTGGTAAACAAAGTGATAGAGTGTGATTCGCAGTCGAGCACCCCGTGTAAGGACTGCACGATTTATGACCCGCTCCGAGCACGGTGATGCTGCTGTGTCTGATTGAGTGGCTTAGCAAAATAAAGACAGATGGCCAAGCAGTAAATAATTGCTTGATTAGAAGGCAAGACTGCAGGACTTGCTTCCTGCCTTCCATCCAGCCTGGCTTCACCTGGAGTTCAGCAACTGATTCATATAAGCATTTGTGGCTTAAAGTTGATTGACCAAGGAAAGAGTTATAATTTAAAAATGAATAAAGAAAAAAAAGAAGAGGCTGTAAAATGGGAGGGGGAACATGATTGCCCCCTGGCTTTCTCTGCTCCACCTTCTGCTGCCCTAAAAACTCAAAGCAGATGGTGAATTATAAGCCCCTAAATGACATCATTTAAAAAAAAAAAAGACACATTAGAACACACGAGGCAATTTTGACAACTAAATTAAATTTCAAAATACAGTCTCTCTGACTGGTTACCATGTGGTCAGTTTACGAAGTGCTTAGGAACACGGTGGCCACTCTTCAAGGCAGTGGTAGCATCTGCTCTCACTAGAATTGTTTTGGGATGTGCAGGAAGAAAGTTATCCAAAACCTGCTCTCAAATGGCCATCTAAAGGTCATCTACTCCCACCTTTCTAGCCTTGGGATTCTCTCAAAATCTATAAAAGTGAAGGACAGGCAGATATTGGGTCACTGAAAAAGAGTAAAGAGTGGAAGTTCTCAACCTGTGGGTCGAGAGCCCTTTGTGAGTAGTAGACTGACTTTTTCACAGGGGTCACCTAAGACCATTGGAAAAAACAGATATTAAGCCAGGCGTGGTGGCACACGCCTTTAATCCCAGCATTCAGGAGGCAGAGGCAGGTGGATCATTGTGAGTTTGAGGCCAGCCTGGTCTACAAAGTGAGTCTAGGACAGCCAAGGCTACACAGAGAAACCCTGTCTTGAAAAAAACAAAACAAAACAAACAACCCCCCCAGATATTTACTATGATTCATAGCAAAAGCAAAATTACAGTTATGAAGTGAAAATGAAAATAACTTTATTGTTGGGGGGCACCACCACAACATGAGGAACCGTATTAATGTTCCCAGCACTAGGAAGGTTGAGAGCCGCTGGTAAAGAGAGCTAAGCAATAGGGCGAGGTGGCACATTCCCGTAATCCCAGCACTAACAAACCTGAAGAGGATTAAGAGTTGACTGAAAGCCAGCCTAGGCTACACAGTGAGCTTGAGCCTAGCTGAGGCTACAAAAGACACTCAAAGGCTGTGGTGGCAGGGGCTAATAATCTTAGAACTGGATGCCGAAGACGTGTCGCTGCCTATGTGACCTCAGACAAATCACCTGAACTGTCTACGTGCAAGTTTCCTTTATAACTAAAGCCAGCCCTCCCTGCTCACCAGCCCCAGCACTCCGGGTGAGCAGGCTGAGAAATCCTCAGCTTACGTGAAGACTTTTGGGCTACAAAAGAAGAGTCTGTCTCAAAACAAAACAAAACACAGCAGTGGCGGTGGCTGTGGCTCTGGGATGGGTAATCTTTAATGTCGCCCTCCTGGCTCCCTTGAAGCTCCTCCTCCTTTGTGACTAATGGTTACTTCTGCAACTCAGTTGGCCGGAATCCCTCCTAAAGGATTTTGGCAAAGCCTGCTCTTCATTCTCCTCTTCATTCCCCGTGCAAACAGAGGGATGCCGTACACCGCGTGGAATTCAAGCACCTGGCCATCAAAGGGCCACCTCGGTTTCACACTGCAGTGGGATGGCAGTCTTGGATCTCCCACAAAGTAAGTGATGAAGAATCATCTCCTGCGGAAAATTGAAAGCTCATTGCGCACTGGAGGTGGCCCTGAGACGCAAGACAGCTAAGCAAGCTGATTTTAGCCTTCAGAACAGGCTTTGCAGAGGCAGGCAGATTACTGTGAGTTCGAGGCCAGCCTGGTCTACAAAGTGAGTCCGGGATGGCCAAAGCTAACACAGAGAGACCCTGTCTCAGAAAAACAAAACAAAACAACAACCAAAAAATAAACAACAACAACAACAAACCAGAACAGACTTTACCAGGCTGTCTGCTCTCCAAGGGAACTAATGAATTTGAAGCGTAGGAGCAGACTTTGGTCTGTCTCCAGGGCTTGGGGTTCTGCAGTTTGCTTGTCCTGGAACAAGCTGTGGGAGTCACGTGGCGTGCACCGATGACAGACTCCTTTACAAGAGAGGACTTAGACCATCTTTGCCCAACCAGAGCACAAGGGTGCCTCGGCTAGTAGCTAACTGCTAACAAGTAGCTGGACATGGTGTGACAGAGCGTGTCAAAGAAAGAAAAGGGAGGACAACTTCCCCCACCCCGCCCCCTCCCGCCCCCGTGCAGTCCTTAAAGTCGCCTCGAGGAAACTCACAGCCGAGCTCCTGGAAGTGAAGGCTCCAGCTGGAGCCCCTAGGCAGCTCCCCCTACAACCCAGATCTCTAGAGTCCTCTCTAAAATGACAAGTTCCAGAACCGCCTTTAGGGGGAAGGGGGGCGTGGCTTGGCTTGGCTTGGCACCCTGTGCCTGCAAATGTCGTAGTTCGTCTGATGAAGAGGCTGCTGGGAACCACTCAGACTGACAGTCCAACTAGCCTCTTTGTACTCAAGTCCTGACGTTGCTCTACGATAGCCATGCAAGCTCTTTAACCTTTCCGAGCTGTGGTTTCCTCATCTACAAAATAAAGAGAATAATAGTGACCATCTCTGCGTTGTTTGGAAAGCGCAGTACCCACAGTAAACCGCGGCACCCACAGAGCGCGCAGTAAGCAGTGTTAAAACAACTCCCGGCCTTTCTCAAAGGACTTAGCTTGCTTTGCGCGAGAAGAACCAGGCCCGGAAGGGGCGTAAACACCCTCCCTAACGAGTACGTCATCGCTCTGTTCCTCCTGAAGCGTCAAAGCACACTGCTGTTTATTCTTTTTACGAAGCTCCTAGGGTGGGAAAAGGAAAGCGTTCTGATTTTCCATTACACGGGAGGTCTGAGGCTTAGAAAGAGTAAATGACTGAAGTCACAGAAAGCCAGCTGCAGAGCTCTTCTGGATTTTGCCCCTCGGCCCCACCCCCAACCCCACCCCCCGCCGGCAATGTAGATGCTTTTCTCCTTTTACTATCAGGGCAAACGCGACCTGCCTGAACTCTAATACCATCAGCCTCGTTTCCCAGCCTTCCTATGGCTGCTTTGGGGAGAACCACATGGCTGATTTGACTCTCTATCTCATGCCACTGGCAAAAGATTAATTGCTAAGACCTGGAGAGGGCTAAGCGGCTCTGTGTAGCAGGATAGCCCTGCACGCAAGGGGTGTGATGGTGCTGACAGGTGTAGTTAATGTGGAGCTCACAGGGAGCTGAGACAACGGGTCCCGAGGGCTGGCATTCACAGAAGCCCTAGCAGGGCTTTGTTACAGTGTGTCTATGTTTTCTGCCCTTTCCCCGGGAGCTGGGCTAATTTCCCAAGGCTGGATTCTCAGCATATAGGCGATCTGACAGAACTTCCGAGAGTATGCTTTAGCCCTCATCACTGTCACGTGACTGTTTATAAACTCTTCCTTGCTAAGGTCAAGGAGAGATTATAGGTAATATTATGCTATATAGTGAGAGGAGGAAGGAGAGAGGGAGGAAGGGAGAGAGAAAGACAGAGAAAGATCAGCTAGGAACTTTTCCAATATAATCAAAGCCCAGAAAAAGGGAAAAGACAGCTGCATGCGGCATCAGAGCCTGGACCTGCTTGAAGAAAGTTTGCATAGTTTGATTTTTGATTTAGACTCCTGCTGTGAGTGACTTTTCTGTCACCTGAACTTTGGATTCGTTCTTTGGCTTTGGTCACTCATGCCATAAAGTTTTGGGGTTTTTCCCCCCACTTAAGACACATAATCTGATTATCTTTATGTAACTTGCTCCCATCCCGGTTGGCCTTTTGAGATAGTCTCATTGTAGCCTGTGCTGGCATTGAACTCACATGTGTGGCCAAGGAAGATCTTGAATTCCTGGACTTTCTGTCTCCACCTCCCAAGTGCTGGGATTACATGTGTACACCAGCAGGGCCAGCTATCTTTCTGAAATTTTTTGCTCTTGGTTTTGTTTCTTTCTTTCTTTCTTTCTTTTTTTTTCATTCTTTTTTTTTTTTCTTTCTGTTTTTTGTTTTGTTTTGGGGGGATTTTTTTGGTTTTTGTTTTTTCGAGACAGGGTTTCTCTATGTTATCTTGGCTGTCCTGAACTCACTTTGTAGACCAGGCTGACCTTGAACTCACAGAGATCCACTTACCTCTGTCTCCAGAGTGCTGGGACCTTGCTATGTGCAGATACATGCCCAACATACATGGAAGCCCAGCATACATGCCCAGAATACTTCTGCTTGTTGAAAATTTTACCTGGTGGGCTGGGCATGGTAGTGGCACACCTTTAACCCCAGCAGAGGCAGAGACAGAGGCAGAGGCAGAGGCAGGCAGTGAGCTCAAGGCTAGGCTGCTCTACAAAGCAAGTCCAGGACAGCAAAGACTACACAGAGAAACCCTGTCTTGAAAAACAAAAAGAAAAAAAGAAAGACAGAAAAAGGGAAATTTTACCTGGTAACTTGAGCATTAAGTCAGTGATTTAGCAGTGATGACATCTCGCTAAGTTGAATTCTCTGGATGGTGGCATAAAGCAATAAATAAAAACTAGCCTTTCCTGCCCTCACATGACTTCATACATGGGGCTGTTTTGCTGAGCTAGCAGTTACTACTTCCTGAATACAATTTACTGAAATCCTTACTTTTTAATGATCATCGGGGAAAAAAATATCACACCATTGCATAATTATGTGAAATGGTAGACGTGTTTATAAGATTGTACCTGGAGACTTTGTTCCCCTGAGTGAAGTTGCTGACAGTGACTGCTCTCTTCAGATGAACTGGAGAAACTAGAGCAGGAGAGGTTGGCTCTGGAGGCCGCGATCAAAGACGAATGTGAGGAGGGCGGCGGAGGCATTCGAGGCTTGTTTAAGAAGGCTGGCAAGCTGAGCATTACCAAGCCAGCCCCTAAGAAAGGTAAGCATGCTTAGGCCTTAAGAGCGCGACTCCATGATGAGAGCTTTAGTGAGCATCACAAGAGGTCAGAAGAAGCGTCTCAGACACTGAGTGTGGGCAGACACCAAAACTTCTCTTCCAGGAAGGCAGCATCAGGAAGCACTCTATGCCAATTTACTGTAACATATATTATAATAATTACTGTAAATATGCTACATATTTACAGTAATTGTGTACATATATATGAATATACATATTTACAGTAATTATATACACATATGCATATATACAGTAACTGGACTTGGAGTTACCTCATCCTTATACGTGCTGACCATGTCAGAATAGAAATGTATGCTGAGAAGTGAAAATAGAACATTAAGAACCAGTGATGCCCATCAGTTTTGTCTATACAATCCTTACCTCGCAGATGTGTCAGGGCCAGTGCACTAGGCAAAGGGGATACAGCGAGGCATGAGAATGAGAGACTGGAAGGTTCACTCACACCAAGTCCTACCTGTAGTTTTGGTCTAGTGGTAAGCTTATCTCTGGGTGTCTGGAAGGCATCCGGAGGACAGAGAATCAAAAATGAGAGAATTTGTTCAAGTTGTAGAAATGGGAGGTTTATTTATGTACTTTTGAAATGTGCCTTCTTTCCTTAAAGGAGTGTTTCTTAAAAGTTTAATGGGTGTCCACTGCGCCCTCTGCTGGTAGAGAATCAGAATACAAACGGTGCTCTTCCGCTGTTGGCCCAACAGCAGGATCCAAAGGAAGCTTTGCCCGCTCCTAGTCTAGGGTAACAACCAGCTCTAAAAGACCACTTCTTGACCTGTAAATAGTTCCAATTCTGTTGGCTTGTGCTACTGTACAAAGCCCAGGGTTGAAATCCCACCTTTAATATGAGGATGGCAGGAAACACAAACACAATTTATTCCACAGACTGTGCGAAGCTTAATTTTTCCCACCGTTAAAAAAAAAAAAAAAAAAAAGATTTGTTTGTAATTTATGTGTGTGTGCCTCTGTGTGTGAGTGCCAGAAGAAGACACCAGGTGCCCTAGAGCTGGGGTTTATAAGCTACCTCACATGGGTACATGGCTACTGGGAACTGAACTTTTGTCCCTTGAAAGAGCTGAGCCATCTCTCCAGCTCCTTCTCATGCACTTTAAAATATCATTGCCCTCCCCACATGGTGGCACACACCTTTGATCCCACCACCTGGGAGGCAAAGGCAGGCAGAGCTCTGTGAGTCTGAGACCAGCCTGGTCTACAGAGTGAGTTCCAGTACATCCAGAGCTGTATAGGGAGACTCTGTCTCAATACATACATATATACACACACATGCATACATACATACATACGTACAAACACATTGGTACACACATACATAGGTACATATGTATGGTGCATACATGTGTGTATATGTGTGTGTATGTGTGTACGTATGTGTATATATAAAAATTTTCCCATGAGAATGATATATTTGAATCTGAAGTTGGAATGTGAGATTAAAATTAGAGAGAAGGGCTTATGAGATGGCTTGGCACATTAAGACGCCTACCACCAGGCCTGACGACCTGAGTTTAGTCCCTGGAACTCACACCGTGAAATAAGAAAACTAATTCCCCTGCCCCAGTTGTCCTCTGACTTCCAGATGCATGCCATGGCACATGTGTGCCCACACATGCACATGTGCAGAAATGAATAAACGCCTCAAGTTTGTAATTAGCAATAATGCTTTATAAATTATTTCTTTTCCCATAGTTGTTTTATTTGTAATATTAATCTCTATTAAGTGACATGTCTAGAAAAGCAACAGAAAGCTCAAGGTCAAAGCTCCCCTCCTTCTCATTGAGAGGGGAGCACTGGCGTCATCCATGTAAGCAAAGTGTGTTTGTTCTGGAAGGCCAGTCCTCCATCACAGCACTTGCTTTGGTAGAAAGATACTTTTCCGAATGTCAACCTGCCTTGGTGTTCAGAAAAACAAAGTCATAATGCTGTGTACTTTAATACTTCAGAATTCAAGCACTGCTCTACAGGGGGCCTACACCATGCTGGGCATGAAGTGGCGACAACTCTTTTGAGCTCTAGATCAAGGCCAAACCTGCAGGCTCTCCTAATGATTCCTCTAGATGCTTTGATTTGCACAGAAGTAAGGGCAGAGTTTGGCTCATTCTACAAATAAATTTACTTTCTTTCTCAGCAATCCTATAGATATAAAGGCCCACAACCTGGCAAAACATCTTCAGTACTCGCTCTGAGGGGCAAAGCTCTAAATAGGCAGAGCTCTAAAGAGGCGGAGCTCTAAAGAAAGAGGAGGCTGCCTCTTTGCACTAGAGCCAACTCTCAAAAGCAAAAAAAAAAAAAAAAAAAAAAAAAACGAACAAACCTAGAAATAATATAGACAGCGTGCCAAAGAATCCCCAGTGACAAGTTAGGAAATAGGCCTCTCTCCCAATACTCCTTCTCTGTATTCCTGTCAGAGTCAACAATTATTAAACATGAGACAGAAGAGATGGCTCGGTGTCTAGAGTACTGGCCGCTCTTCCGGATGACCTATGTTCGAGTCCCAGCACCCTCATCAGGCAGCTCACAGCATGTAATTCCAGTTCTATGAGGATTCAATACCTCTGACCTATGTGGGCACCTGCACTCATGTGCACATAGTGCACACGCAAGTATGAGCACATGCACATAAATAAAAATAATTTCAAACAAGTTAATAAGTAAATAAGTATTTTAGAAAAATTTTCAACACTTCTAAGTATTATATATGCATCTGTCCTTAATTACAACTCAAAGCATTTTTTGTTTTTGTTTTTGTTTTTGTTTTTGTTTTGTTTTGTTTTGTTTTACTTATGTGTTCTAGATTTTTTTTATACCATTAGCAAAAATTCATACAACTCAAATCCACAGCTTTGGCTTCACAAACTCTTGAAAAGGAAACAGATGTGAGTCAAGCTAGTTACAGAAACAGATAGAATTCAAGATGTATATAGTCCCTGGAAAATTGAAATCCAGACCTTCATGGGGCTTATGACAAAACTGTGCTTAAGTGAGTGAAATCTCCAAGGAAAGGATAGTTTATGTCCATGTGTGTAAATGTGTACATGTATGTATGGATGGATGGATGTATGGATTGGTGGATGGATGGGTGGATGGATGGATGCATGGATGGGTGGACGATGGAGTGATGGAGGGATGAGTGGATGGATGGGTGGGTGGATGGGTGGGTGGATGGGTGGATAGGTGGGTGGATGGGTGGATGGAGGGTGGATGGATGTATAGATGAGTGGATTGATAGGTGGATGGGTGGATGGATGAGTAGATGGATGGATGGATGCATGCATGAATGGATGGATGGGTGGGTGGATGGATGGATGGGTGGATGGATGGGTGGATGGATGGATGGATAGGTGGATGGATGGGTGGATGGAAGGATGGGTGGAGGATGGATGGATGGATGCATTGATGGATGGATGGATAGGTAGATGGGTGAATGGGTGGGTGAATGGGTGGGTGGATGGGTGGATGGGTGGATGGATGTCATACAGTGCACGTGTATGTGGAGGCCAGAGGACAGCTGTGGGTGTCATCCTCAAGAAAGGTATCCATCCACTTTGAGGCAGAGCCTCTCACTGGCCAGGGATTCTCCAGGCAAGGCAGGCTGGTTGGCCAGTGCACTCCAGGAATCATCTCCTCAGGGCTGGGATTGCACGTGCCACCACTCATGTCATTTTTTCCATGGGATTCTTTGAAGCCAGCACTTTGACAACAAAGTGGCCTCCTCAGTCCCCTATCCCTTTCTTTAGAAAAACCAATCACCACACATTCTAATTTAAAGTAAATCTGAAAGTATTTGTTCCATTCTAAAATTTTAGAAGGCTGGGGACCTAGCATCGCCACACACTGCATTCATAAGTGGAGCATAGCTGGGCTAAGACATCCCACAGGAAAACTGCTTTTGTAGCTCTCTTCTTCTAAAAAGAATGTTTTTATTAATGTATACAGAATTAGGTTTTATTATAATCTTTTTCAAACAAAGTTCTTTTTGTTGTTTTTCCCTGATTTCCCATCCCCTCCTTCATCCCCAATAGCATTCTTTCTACATATGTGTCACATGTGGACACTTTGTTCTCCCTTCCCAACCATCCAAATGTGGACACTGCTTATTATTTCATGATCCCCTGAACAGAAACAAGACAGGGCAAAAATCACCCTAAAGGAGGAAAGGCTTACTTTGGCTCATGTCTTCAAAAGCGTTAGCCCATCAGAATGGACAAGCCAAGCCACCATGGCTTCATGTTTGGCAGCAGAAGACCAAGGCATATGCTGTTCACATTGGGGAAGCCAGGCTATAACATAAGGCCCACCTCTCACTGGGCTACTCTTTCCCACAAGGCTGAGCCCCTTAAAGGCTCCTCAGCCTCCCCAAAACAGCACCACCAGCAAGGAGAGAAAACAACCTCAAAATATAAGCTTGTGGGGGTATCTTTGAAGGTTAAGGCACTACACGCCTAAACTGTAATTCCATTGTGATTAGTGAGAAGGATCTAAAAACAGCCCACTGTTTCTGTCCTCGAAAGACAAACAGATGCATCACTGTGTCCTCCGTTTCAGACAGCAACATCAACACCATCCAGTCGATGCACGTCGGGGAGTTCAATCAGAAACTGGTTGAAGCCAGCGCTCAGTTTAAAAAGAAACAAGGAAAAGGAACTATTGATGTTTGGTGGTTATTTGATGATGGAGGTGAGTTATCCAAAAATGTTCACTGGGGAGCAGAACTCCTGCTGTGCTATAGAACCAAGTGCTTGTCTATGCAAAGGACGTCGGTTTGAGAACCTCATTTCTGAGTTCCCGAAGGCCATACGTCATTTAACAGCTATGGTAATGGGAATGAATAAAAGTAATGCTTTCGTTTTTTTTCCTCTCTCTCTCCATTTCTCTCATCCTTTCTGTTGCAATTTACTCTTTATTCCAGGGTTAACACTTCTTATCCCGTATATCTTGACTCTCAGAAAAAAATGGAAAGACTGTAAGTTAAGGATCTATGTTGGAGGAAAGATCAACCGCATCGAAGAGGAAAAAATTTCGTGAGTAGTGTGTGGCGCGCCTTTCCACCCTTCTGAGGGTGGGCTGCTCTGCTGCTTTCCTTTTCAGTTCTCTAACCGTCTCTGAGGCAGCTGGGTGTGATGGCATGAGCCTTAATTCTCAGCGCTGGGGAGGCAGAGGCAGGCAGATCTCTTGAGTTGAGCCTGGACTTTGTAGGAAGTTTATGGCCAACCTGGTCTACATGTTGAGTTCCTGGCAAGCCAGGGCTACATAGTGACACCCTGTCTTGGAAAAAGAAAAAGAAAAAAGAGAGGGAAAGAGGGGGAAGGAGGGAGAGAGAGAGAGAGAGAGAGAGAGAGAGAGAGAGAGAGAGAGAGAGAGAGAGAGAATGGAAAGAAAGAAAGAAGGAAAGACACTTTTAAGTAAAGTTGCATCGTGTATCTTTGTAGTGTTTCGTTAATGCAGCCCCTGGGAGCTGATGTGTACATGTGAGAATGACAAACAGCCAAGAGCATGGTGTACTCATAACTGCCATGGGAAAGCCTGGGAAGACACCAGCAGCAGCTCTCCATCCTGCATGGCAGACCTAAGTCCTGAGCTCTGTAACTTCCAGAAACTCACACTAATGACAGGCCTTTCATTCCATCAGTTCTTCCCCCTCTCAGAAGAATGTACTTATGGCATACCCACACGTACACTCACATTTTATAGCAAGAATATATTTATATTTACATATTTACTTTCAATGAAAATATTATAGTGTTCATACAATAATATTGCATTTATTGATTCTTTTAAGAAGTGGATGGACAGATAGGTATAAAGAGAAAGAAGCAAAGAGGATAACAAACCACACTGGAGAAATCCACATAAGTCTAGGAGTCTTTGTATTACCTTTACAAGATTCTCTAACTTTAAGTTAAAATTACCAACTTTCAGGGAGAAACAACATAGAGCTATATACTGAAACTAAGTCTGTCGGCAAGTTTATAAAGCCTTCTGGCAGTAAGAATTAGCACATTCTGCCTGGCTGAGGACATGGAGAGCGTTCTCTCCTGCGAAAATGAACACAGATCTTGCTTCGCTCTTTCTGTTTTCTGTGTCTACTGGGCTTTTCTACTTTTAGTTCTTGGGTGTTATTCTTATCACAAGGTGTCCCTGAGTATGTCAGGCTGGCCTGGAACTTACTCCACAGTCCAGTGTGGCCTAACCCCAGTCCTCTGATGTCGGGGCACTGAGATAGCAGGTGCACGCCACCTCGACCAACTTTATGCCTTTATGCCTTCAGGGGAACAGCTTGGATCACACTTAACATCTCAAAACTGGAAAGCCTCTGTCTGAAAGCTATGCTGATTGCCTTTGATACTTTAAGTCAAACACAAAGACACTTTTGATAGAGAGTAATTACATAGGCACAATTGATGTGTGTTTCTCCTTTTTTTCAGAATGGCTTCTCTTCTCAGCAAATTTAGGATAAAATTTGCAGACATCCATATAATTGGAGACATCAACATTAAGCCAAACAAAGAGAGGTATGAATTGTTTAGCAGGCTCCGCTGACCAGCCCTGCCCGCGCTCTCTCTCTCTCTCTCTCTCTCTCTCTCTCTCTGTCTTTCATGTTGCTTAACAAAGGGTGAAAATATAACACATTTACTGTAATGTCTTCTTGACAGATATTAAAGAAATACTTCTTGATAACTATGACACAGAGCCACCCAATCCATTTTAATAGAGAAAAGAGGACTATGGTGAGAAACTTGAGGAAAGAGCCCCCATCCCAGGGCTATTTTAGGCTTTAGGCACTACAGGGCTCAATGCTTAAGGCCTGCTCTAAAACTACCTGAGACATAGGAAGGTGATTTATAAGCTCCACTCCCAAAAATAGAAAGCTGGGAAAGCTGAAATGATCACTTAAATGTCTTCAAAATATGGTAGGCTTTTTTGTTTGTTAGTTTGTTTTTGTTTTTGACACAGGGTTTCTCTGTTAGCCTTGGCTGTCCTGGACCAGGCTGGCCTTGAACTCACAGGGATCCTCCTGCCTCTGCCTTTGGAGTGCTGGAATTAAAGGGGTATGCCACCCCGCATGGCCGCATGGCAGCATTTTAATCCTTATCAATTGTTGAATTTCTCAACCCCATTATTATCTTTGGCATTAACAAAATGCCACAGGCTGGGGCAGCTTGACCAACAGACACTTGTTTCTGAGTCCTAGAGGCTGGGCAATGCAAAAGCAAGGTGCTTTGGGATATGTATCTGTTGAGGATTCTCTTTCTAGCCTGAAGCTGGTCACTTTTATGTCCTTGTATGATAGAGAAAGAATTCTGGCATCTCTTTCTCTTCTACTAAGGCACTTATACCCACATGGGGCCACCATCCTCATGGCTCCAAACCTCACCATACCGGGCACCTAGGCTTCACTATAGGAACTTGGGCACACCACAAGCCTTTCAGTTCCTAACAGTGGTACCTGAAAACCACTGGTATCATAGGTTATATCCTCACAGGGTATCCCAAAGCTGCAAGGATATTGCCTAGAATCACGGTCAATTGTAAATTAAACAAACTGCTTAGACTTATAGTTTAGCAATTACAGGAAGTTTTCAGTTGCTTATAGTAAGTTATATTCATTATATCTTGTGGATACAATTTAATACATTTGACTTAGAATATCCTGGAGCCCACAAAGAAAATACACAGTCGCATATGATGGCTTCTAAGTGCCTTGGGTCCTAGAGTCCCATTGCACTTTCTTTGACCACTGTTTCTGCTTCCTCTGGCTATTTCTTTCTTTCTTTCTTTCTTTCTTTCTTTCTTTATTTTCTTTATTTCTTTATTTCTTTATTTATTATCTATATGCTGTTCTGCCTGCATATACACTTGCACACCAGAAGAGGACACCAGATCTCATTACAGATGGTTGTGAGCCACCATGTGGATGCTGGGAATTGAACTCAGGACTTTTGGAAGAACAGCCAGTGCTCTTCACCTCTGAGCCATCTCTCCAGCCCCCCTCTGGCAATTCTCCAAGAGCCGCATTTCTGCAATCTCCAAGACTTCTCACCTCTTCCCTTCTTGTGGTATAGTGTTATCTGTATGAACTTGATAAATATCTAAAAATAATCAGGCTTCAGATGCACTTTACTGACCAGATGAACTTGAACTTCATCTTGTTCAGTGTGCCCACGCCCTCGCTAAGGCTATGGGTTGGATAGAATGCTTTTCAAAGCACCTTCATTAATAAGGAAGCTGACACTGACAGGGCTAACCGGATATGTTTTATAATGTTTCCTTGTGTCATACATACCTCAAATGCCTAGCACTGTTTACTTCTGCACTTACAAGCATGTAAGTAAAACAACATATTTATAATTCCCTTTGGTGAGTGGAAATACTGTTCTGAACTGGGCTGTCACTCAGTCTCTTTTCACTTGAAGACTTGCCAATGCCTTGTGGCATTTTTAGTCATGTGACCCAACAGGCTCAGTGTGTGGCTCTATAGTTGGTGGACATGGATCCTTCATAACAGAACAGGCTGAACAATATTTAGCGGGAAGCCATTAGTGGCAGGGTTAGCTATCACTGTACATCAAGGCCGAGCCACTTCCCATCATCTGGAGGGTAGACACTGCCTCCCTTTAAGCCCTTCTTCTATGCTGAGCACGGATTGGCTGCCTGTTTTTTGCAGTAGCAGAATTTGCCTTCCTTATCTATCTTTGTAAATAGGTAGTTGTTTCTCTTCTTCCTCATCTCTTTACTGCTCAACCTAGTTTTTTTCCACTCAGAGAGCCCATCCTAGCCTCCAGTCAGCTGCTGCAGCCAACCACCCTGCCTTCCTCCCTGTGCTGTTCTGCCATTGAGTGTGTGCTGTGTCACCATTATTAACCGGCCTCTCCATTCTGGGAGAACCTACTGTCATAGTGCAGACACACATCATCTTGCAATGCTGACCCTTGCCCCATGCTCCCCTCTTCTCAGGGCATTTTAATTTTTATCCCTTGTATCTAAATTTTAGTCCACACACCATGGGTGTCCCTCACTTAATGCCGTTATCCACCTGAAAAGAGAACTGCTTCTCTTCCTTCAGAAACCAGTAACTTAGGCTTTAGAAATTCACAGATTTTTCTCTCTGCTGAGTCAAGGTTGCAAAGAAGATACAGGGGAACACATCTGTCCTTACGAAGGTAAAAGAGCTGTGGTGGCCATTGAACACTGTCCTGAGAAAAGAGGCCATCGGCCAGGAGTGTGAAGAAAAGCCATCCATCCTCATCTCTCACCCTTCTACCTTGTGTCGGCCATATCCCTTTGTAAAATGCCAGGTACCCTGCTGGCAACTCATGTCCCAGGATTTAAAAGCAGCCCTGGTTTAGAACAGGAAGATGTCATTTGGTCCAAGAAAGTTCTTTTAGATGGGCATAGCCCCAGGCAACCAAACTAAGCCATCAAGAGAATACTGTCCCAGCGGACGGAGAGATGGCTCAGTGGTTAAGAGCACTGGCTGCTCTTAAAGAGGTCCTGAGTTCAAGTTCCGGTACCCACATGGTAGTTCACAACCATCTGTAATGGGATCTGATTTCCTCTTCTGCTGTGCATAAAGACAGAGTGCTCATATACATAAAATACATAGATAAACAGGTCTTTAAAAAGAGAGAGAGAGAATACTGTCCCAATTTCAGCACCCATGATGGCCTTTTTGGCTGAGCAGTCTTCACCACCATTAACAACTTTCCCCAGATCTCTATTTATGTCTGGCTCACCTGGTGTTATGCAAAGTGGATAACAGTTTGACAATGATATGCTTGTGGAAAGCTAGTGTTAAACTTTCAATCACCCTTAGTACATCTTTCAATACCTGAAATGTTGGTAAGCCATGTCAGAGGCATTTTGGCATAAAGACCTTATTTCTAAATATGGGAGGGGCAGGGATGAAGACAGAACAAATGCCGACTAAGTGAGAAAATGATTGAGCCTGGGGAACATAGTATGCGTTGTGTTTATTTCATTCTTATTGTATAAACCGAATTAAAAGTCATGGGTCAAAGACAACAATCTTTATATGGAAATCAAAGAGAAACTGAAAGCAATTAACTAGATAATTTAGCTTAAAGATGCTACATTGTAGCGTAGTCAAAAAACAACCAACCAACCAAAAAACAAAAAACAAAAAAACAACTATATTACTGTGAAAGATGAAATCTCATGTGAACCGAGGAGAAAATTTTAAATTAATATCCTATTTTTGAAATGAAAATACATAATTTGCTCCTTTCCTTTCCTCTCTCAGGGAGAAAGTTTATGCAGTTAAAGCAGCATTAACAGTGGCAGGAAGGAAATGATGGAGAAGGCAGCACAGCTATTAGTAGTTTTAAAAATACTAAATTAATCCTCCCTCATATTTAACAACAGATATTACAGATGTGGCTGAGGGTCAATTAAAAAGTACTTTAAAAAAATCACCTGGGGCCTGGAGAGATGGCCCGGCATTAAGACCTACATAGTGGCCAATAACCATCTATTAACTCCAGTTCCAGGAGATCCAATGCCCTGTTCTGGTCTCCCTGGGCATCAGGCATATGTGGTACATAAACATGCATGCAGGCAGGCAAAACACCCATGCATATAAAATAAAGATAAATAACTTGGGTTTTTTTTTTTTTTAACTTAAAAAAAGGAAAGAAAAATCAGGTAAACGAGAATGGAAACTATGTGCTGCTTTAAGATCACCTGGCTGGAAGCCGGGTATGGTGGCGCATGCCTTTAATCCCAGCACTCGGGAGGCAGAGGCAGAGGCAGGCAGATCACTGTGAGTTCGAGGCCAGCCTGGTCTACAGAAGTGAGTCCAGGATGGCCAAAGCTACACAGAGAAACCCTGTCCTGAAAAACAAAAACAAAACAAAACAAAACAAAAAAAAAAAAACAAGAGCAGCTGACTGGGACAGACAAGGGCCACCTCGGGGATAAGAAATCAATGGAGGGATGAGCCAAGACAGCCTCCTTCCTCACAGCGTAGTGTCCTTTGGTATGCCTTCAAATGCAAGTGAGAGAAAAACCTCACAGTGATTTAGAAGACAAAAATCATTGTCACACACAATTAAGTACAAGTGTAGGCTGGCTTTCAGTTAAATGACCTAGAAAATAAACTTTATAACAAAGGGCAGATTCTCTTTCGTTCTTCCTGTTCTATGTTCTGGTATAAAGCTGTTAATCGAAGTTTATTTAGATTATAAAAGCAAGGTGACTGGCAATAACAGGTAGGACTACATACTTGTTCTTGTGTATTCAGAAGGAGAAAAGGTGGCTCTCCCTAGTCATTGAAGTCAGGTCTTGAGCTCCATTCAGAATTCATTGTCCCCTGAACCACTGGGCCATTCATGGTAGGCACTGTAATGCTGAGTGTGTATTGGTTCAAAACTGTTTTGAGTTTTACTCAGTCCTTGCAGAAAGCATAGAAATGTGCTGGAGTTCATTGATTCTATAGATGGAATAGTTCTCACCATAGATACTGTGGAAACAACCACAAATTTCCACTCCACCTCTGTTTCTTATATTTTTAGTTGTGAGCCTAGCCTTTAATGGCTGAGCCATCTCTCCAGCCCTCCACCTCTGCTTCCATAGGAAATCATTTTTGTGCTGTGCTTTCTAGCCAGACTCTAGATGAGGTGCCGAGAAACTGTCTCTACCAAAATAAGAACATGTGGACTTTTAAATCGCAGTTTCCATATGGAGACCAAGTTCTGGGGCTGGTCAGCTCGGTGCTGCCTCCCTTCCCCAAGCCACTTCATCCACACCATCACTCTGGCTCTCACAAAGCACCCAGTGGCCATTGTCACTCCCTTCCATAGGCTAGGTTAGCTATCCTGAAGACAATAGAAGAGCCAGAGCAATAATCCAGGTTCTGAGGCCAGACCCTGTTTCTTACTGATTGCCATCACAGCCCTCTAAAGGCTGACACTGTTGGAAGTAACAGCAAATGAAAGTATTGTTGAGAGAATAATAGGGGCACATCAGTCCTCTAGCTTATCTGTCCTCTCCCCACTTGCAATGTGAGTCAGCACAATAGAAATCTATCGCATTCAGTAGCTCTTCAGTCCTTTAAGCAAGGCTTACTGGTGGAGACAATTTTGCTCCTTTGTAATCTCTGCACTTTTATCTGCAAATCCTAAATCAGGCCAACTGATGAGATAATTAAACTCATCACTTCGTATTTTAATTTCTTAACCCAAAAGCGTACAGATTCTAATTATCATTCATCCCAAGGTTACTAAATTGTAAGTAATCTAAATTATATAAAACTAAAGAGAATCATTTATGGTTGAGACCTTCTTAAGCAGAACTCTGAAAACAACTCCTTCCATAAATTATAAGCTTTACTTTGTGCTACGGTTTGAAGAATAAATCTTAGGAGATTATCACGGAAGACAAGGATGAGACGCTCCTTGCAATTTTTAAATGCTCCGTAGCCCTCACATACTGCTTCTCGCTTTCTCCTCAATGATTTATTTTTAGATGCCCTAAGATGGCCTCGGATTTTTAGGCATTAAGTGTTATTGATTTTTGTCGTCTCGCTTAACACAAACATGAATAATAGTCATTTGAAAATCTCAGACAGCAACATCAAACACCAGGACAAGGACACCATTATTTTCAGCAGACGTTTCTGCGCTAGAACTGTTAAGCCTGTGGTGGGAGCCCAGGCTGTTTTCCTGTCTGCCCAAAAGGCTTCTGGCAGCAGTGGGAGTTGTTAGTTGACTGCAGGTGAGGGACCCCAGCTTGCAGAGAATAAAGGTCATCTCCCAGGATCTGATGGATGGTTCCCACTGATCCGCATAAGAAGCAAATGGAGACTCAGATGTGGGCTTAAGTGTCTACAGCATAAGAGGGTCTTTAACTACACTAACAGAAACCATATCTGTGGAGTAATTACCATCTACGTGTTTGTGAATTAATAATATTGATGAGCCCTGAAAACTAACAAGGCCTCAAATACACCAAATGCTTGCCTCAGCTACAGAGGGAGTGCTGTGCCATTGGTTTCCCCTCACAGTAAGTTCCCTACAAGGATGACTCTTAAAAGATTTGCATACTGCTCAGCTGTGAAATAATGATTCCATTCCCCACTGTGAGGCCTCCTTTATGATTCCAATTTCAGCTGGAAAGTCTTTGAAGAGATGATTGAACCTTATCGGCTCCATGAAAGCCACAAAGATTTGACCACTGCTGAGAAATTAAAAAGAGAAAGTCCATGGAAAATTACAGATGCAGAACTGGAAGCAGTCAAGGAAAAGGTAAGGGCTTGTCTTCCTTAGTTTTCACTTTATTGTCTAATTAGGTGAAAGAGGAAACAATGGTTGATTTCAAAAATGGCACATCTGGTCGACCTGCCTTACCCAGCATCCTGGGCACCTGCATTTTCAAGAGCTTTTCATTCATATTACTAGATATAATCATTTTAAAAATGTTTTCATTTTTTTAAAGAAAAATAACCCATTTTAAGTTAACAAAACAAGCTATTGGTCCATATTGTGAGGTCTCCTTTGAAATTTATTTTTATTAATCTGAAATAATTCATCATCAAGCACGCAATATGGATAAAGGTAAATTGACCCACAATTTAAACAGCAGTGAAGCCTTTTAACCTGCTAAACATAGCTGTGAAAAACTAACTAACAACATCTCTAGAAAACTATGATGTATTGTTTGGAATAATAAATACAAATATTATATTTGGTGCTAGCAAGATAGCTCCTCAGGTGTCTTGAGTTTAGTCCGCAGGTCCCACTGCGGAAGCAGAAAATAGATTTGTAAAAAGTTGTCCTCTGACATCTACAAGCACACTAGAGCACTCACAAATAAATCACACACACATACATGATTAATAAAATAGGCGTGTGTTTCTCTGTGCACATGCGTGCGTGCTTGTGTGTGCGTGTGCATGTGTGCATGTGTACATGTGTGTGTGTGTGTGTGTACGTTGCATCTGGCACACATTGTGTGATGGCTGTAAAACGATGAGCCTTCCTAGACAGCATAACAGCCTCTCATCCAAGCACTCTGGGGGCTCAGGCAACAGTCAGAAACCCCAGGCCAGCCTGAGGGGCACAGAGAACAGCCAGAAGTTTCTCTCTGGCCGAAGCTTCAACTGAAGTGGAGGGTAGTAGTGATAATGAAAGAAACAGGGATGCAGATTTAAGTACAAAACTCAACATCTTATTTGGATGTTAAAAGGACAAGGGCCACAAGAGCTTATAAACTACAAACACAAATAGACTGTATTAGTAGGATGTGAGCTGGGAAACTTAGAGCAAGTAAATATCAAACCCTTCCAGCATTAGTGAAAACAAAGCTGAAATACTTTGTGCGTGTGATTAAGTGCCCAGTTTTTAACAGAGACAAAGCACATAATTAAGCAACTCAGACATCTGGGGTTGGTTCTGAACCAGTGAAACACAAAACTGAGTATTATTCTCCTCACTGTAAAATGATTTTACCAGTGTGTTTCCTGGTGGCTTTTTACTTGGAACCAGTCCCATATTAATACTGTCAGGGAGCTTAAAGAAAACTAAGTAGGACAGAACCTGTCCTCTTAGGCTCTCACAGGAACAGCAAGATTCAGTTAGTTTTCTTCAAATGGAAGCCTGTTCCCAAACTCTCTCTTCTGGTCTTTTTTGATTTTGCCATCGGTCCTATTAGCTCTACACCCCTAGAATCTAATAAACCACCACATCACAGTGGCAATACAGGCTCTCTTTACAGTTCTAAAATGACCCGTGAAGCTCTCCATTAAATCTTAGTGTTTAAAGGTAAAGCCTATTTATTTTTAGTAATGACTTTTAAAAATGATATCTTCTGCTTATCCATGACTTGAGGAGAGAAGAGAACTTCTCATTCACAATTCTGGTAGATCTGCACTCAGCCCAGTCTAAACTCTATCCGCAGAGTTACCGCCAAGTTCGACTGAATGAGCTCTTACAGGAACACTCGAGAGCCGCCAACCTCATCGTGCTGTGAGTGTCGGCGCGGGGCGGGGGGTAGCGTTAAGATAGGTAGGAGAAGGGGTGGGGGTGATGAGTGGGCTGATCAGACTAAAGGCCTATGGTTCTTCCAGTGGGAAGAGTTGTTTTTAAGATAGATTGGACCATGTGGGGGTTTAGTCAGTGAAGGAAGATAAATGTCACCCTAAGACAGGGACGATGGTGTCCTGAGAACTAAAGCGGGACTTATTTGAACTTTCTAGCAGTCCTACAACACCCATGTGACAGGGAGCATGTGTCCATGTTGGATTGTAGTTACCCTTATGGTCCCATATGGACCAGGCTCCGGAAGGCTGGACCTCTGAAATTTCCTCCCAATATCCCAAGTGAGCCTTGGGGTTCACAAGCATCTTCCCTGGGTTTATGCTCCTGAGATGGGTGTGCCCATGGCTGACTCTCAGGGCTGTCACCAAAGATGAAAGACCATGAGCTTTTCCATTTTCATTCTTTATTCCATAGTCTTACTAATGTTAGGAACGTGCCTACTGAAAATATTTCTCAAGAACTGAAGACTGGTGCTAGGAATGAGACAATGTCCAACTATTTCATTTTTACCCCATGACCTGACCTGCATGTGAATGCATATATATATATATACACATCTTAAAGCATAGTGTGTCCTGGAAGACTGCCACTTCTAATGCCCCCATCCCCAGTAGGAGATATTGGAAGAAAGAGTAACTTCTGTCCAGTGGGTGAATATATTTTGATTAAATTCTTTATTTAAAGAAAAATCAGAGCAGGGCGTGGTGGCACACGCCTTTAATACTGAACACTCGGGGAAGCAGAGGCAGGTGGATCACTGTGAATACAAGGCCAGCCTGGTCTACAAAGAGTCCAGGACAGCCAAGGCTACACAGAGAAACCCTGTCTCGAAAAGCCAAAACAAGAAAAATCAGAAGTTCCAATTTTATTTTTGTCAGTATAAAATATTAAGCCATTTTCTCATTATAGACGTTTGCATTATCTGGAAAATGCATCCATTTAAGTTCTGTGTTCAAAATCCCTTGAAGTGCTGTTATCTGAGGGAGCATGATAAACCTTTCAGGCTGTTGGCTGTTGCTAACTCAGATGTGCAGGTAGTGTTCCTGCTGGCTGTAACTTTCTCTTTGTCTGTAATTCTTCTTCCATGTCATCAGGAGCCTTCCAGTGGCGAGAAAAGGATCAATATCGGATTTGCTGTACATGGCGTGGTTAGAAGTTCTGACCAAGAACCTGCCTCCTGTGTTACTGGTTAGAGGAAATCACAAAAATGTCCTGACATTTTACTCTTAAAGCACAAAAGATGAGAGATATTGTAATTGTTAAACACACCTGGTACTTTGTGTGTAAAGCCTCATCCATAAATACACAAACCTCTGGAGACTAGCTTATCTGATTCTACATAAATTTTGTCTTAAAAAACTATTATTAATGAGAGTTTTCTCCCCATCATTTAAGAAACACTGAAAGCCACGACACTCCTAGAAAAAACACTTTTCTATTGTTTCTGGTAAGCAAGAAATTAAGACTTGGCTGACATGCTTACGGGATGTGCTAATCTGGATGCGAGCTCCAGGCAAATTTAATCTTTTGTTTCTGTGGCACCTGCTGCATGACCGTGGTGCAGGCCTCAGGCCCACAGCAGGATCTCCATCAGTGTATACTGGCAGGCTGGTATAGTGACGGCAGGCGGCTATCACAGGAAGACCCGCTGGGTCAGTGGCATGATTCCGCTTGGCCTCCTGAGAAGTTTATGAAGATGTAAAAATCAATAACGGAAAACTTTAAGAAGGACTAGAGCCTACAAAGTGTTCAAAGCAGTTACCTAAATAAGGCTTATTTAATGCAGCAGATAAGAAGCTTACAAGTGACCTCAGAGAGCATGAGGCTTGCATTTGCTGCTAGCTGGAGGTACATAAGTGAGGTGAGCAAGAGACGCATGCTCCACCTAAATGTAATAGAGTTGATTCTTTCTTTTTCTTGGGGGAGGGGGGATAATCTTTGTTTAATATGTGACTTGCGTCCAGTATGCAGACAGAATTTTAGTATTCAATTAAAATGGGAGAAATATTTGAATAAGTCCTTCACCTAGAAAGAGCCACAGATGACAAATAAGCACATGAAACACTAAATATCAGTCACTAGAGGAATAGAACATACAGAAATAATAAAAACAATAGTATAAATACAACACAGTGGAATAGAAATGAAATAGCAAGAACATGTTACTACACACCAATTAGAAGGGCTCAGACTAGACACAGTGACTACTCTAAACCTTGCTCAGCAGTCAGGATTGTTGTACACTGCCAGAAAAAAAATATAAAATGGTATAAATATTCTAGAAACCATAGAGTCGATTCTTAAAATATAAATTGTCTTCCCGGCTAAATACTTTGAAATTTCTACCTTAGTACTACTTTGCTTTTTTTGTTGTTGTTGTTGTCGTTGTTATTTGTTTGCTTATTTCTTCTCTAATTAAGTGGTTTGTATAAATGAAATCAAAATAGATGTTTCATTGAAAAATAATCTCACAGATTTCCAATCCACTATTAAAAATAAATGCAGGCCCTACATTTATTTACTTTCTATATAAATAGTTATATGGGCTTTAAAGGATAACTAAGATACAAATGGAGAAACATAAAATTTAAGAATACAGGTGCTGATTTTTCTTCTTGTTTGTGTGTATAATAATCACAGAAAAAACCACAAAAATTGTTTATCTGATAAATGGCTTGTTTTTGTTTTGTCTTGGCATATTTTAACTGCTCTGGGGAAACTCACAGGGGCAAATAGACCTGAAATAAGATGAAATAAAATCACTAATATTTGTTTGCTTTGACAAAGTAGTATGTTTTCCTTTTCTGTCACGGAAATCACCAGCACCGTCCGATGGTACATAGATGTGAGCCTGAATGTTGCATCTGGTGGCCCTGCTCTGTTTAGAGCTGGGATTCAGGATGAGTGTTTCTAACCTTAGCTTTGCTCAGAGGCTGACAGAAGAGAGGCAAAGAGCAAGGCCTGAGCAGCTGGTATCCCAGTCTACATCCCTGTACTTAGCCTCACCACTATGGATCTGAAACCTAAATGACTAGTGACCTAAGGAAGAGGGCCCTGCTTCCTCTGAAATACCAGAGTGGGTCTCTGGGAAAGGCAGGAAGTCTATCAGCAAGCGACACATCCTCCTCACAATGGACCTGTTGTGGGGACTGGAGGCATCTGGGAGTGGAGGAAGACAATGGGTGAGCAGTGATGTGGGGGCCAAGGACTCGCTAGCCCAACAATCTGGGGCTAGAACGATCCTTCGAAGTCGCCCCAAGAAGAGAGGAGAGTGCCTGAGGGCATCCAAGAAGGGAGGAGAGCACCCTGAGAAGGGAGGAGAGCACCTGGGGTGGGCTACCCTAGAGGAGGGGTGAACTTGTTCTCTGACAGCAAGCTCATCTCTAACAAGTCTGAGGAAGGACATCATCATTTCCATCAAAGGGAGTATATAACTCTACTTAAAACAAAACAAAAAACAAAAACAAACAAAACAAAACAAAAACCCTTTCCTCTCAGACTGGCCTGAGTTCATCTCCATTTATTGGTGGGGCCCAATCCTTAGACATTAAGGGATAAGTCAAGCCTGGGTGTGATTGTTTGGGGTGGGTTTGTTATTGTTTTGTTTTTATTGGAAAGATAGGATCATATAGTTTAGGTTGAATTCAAATGACCTTGGATTTCTGTTCCTCCTGCACCTACCTCCCAAGGACTGGAAGTCGCAGCATATCTAGTTATGGGGTGCTGGGGTTGAGCCCTAGGCTGCACGCATGCCAACAAGCACTCTCCCAACTGAGTCACCCAGCAGCCTTGCCAAGCCTGCTTTTTAAGGTTCATTGACCCCAGGTCTGGAAGCTTGCATTGCTTGACAGCGCTTTCATCACCACTATTTGAAGAACCTCACAGTCTTCATTATTGGAACGAAGTAATTTTATAGTTGGGGGTCACCACAACACGAGGAACTGTATTAAAGGGACACAGCATTAGGAAGGGCGAGAACCACTGATTTAGAGGTTGGTTTAGCCCAACAGCCTCTCCAACCTGTCTGGTCTCTAGTTACCCTAGACTATGCCTTTCTCTACTTTCTCTTTTCAGTGTCATAGCACCTAACAGCGCCCAACTTCACTCTAACTACCCGTGTTAGAAAGCGAACAATGGATAACTCTGTTCACAGCAATCTGCTGAGCCCATTTACCATTGCTTGTTAATGAAGGTGACAGACCAGTCACGACTATTAACCAATTAGGGCCTCATACCTAGGGAAGACCCCCCCCATCTGTCTCCAGTTGTTAATTTCCTATAGTTTTTCATCTAGGGGTGGGGTCCTTTGCCATTTTCCTATCCATGTTAGCATGTCTGTTGGTGTTGCCCATGAGCCACTGTGCATTTTCTGGCTTCTGATGCATTTGGAGGGGCTGGCTCAGACTCCTAAGCCTGACCCAGGTGCAGGGGGGAGCAGGTCACTTGGTCTTACCATTTGAGTTGGCTCCCTGGATTGACTCTGGGTTGTAGTCACTGTTGTTGTCTTTCTCTAAGCCTTGCCTGGCTTCTGTGAGAAGGGTATGAGTTGGCACTGCCACTGTGTCACCTCCATTGTTTCACCCTCAGTGACACCCGGCTTCTGTGAGGGCCCCAGAACTCGTGAATAATTTCCATGCTCAGCATTATTCCCACGGGACAGAAGTATGTACAGCTTAATCTGGGAAGCTTAGGTTTCCTTATTTGTATTGAGTTCTTGTTAATGTTGTCTGCAAACTGTTGATCAGGCTGTGAAACCTTCCGGAAGCTCATTAACATATTTGGACTTTTGTCAGTTTTTCCCTTAAGAATTCCAGCTTGGCCCAGATTTTGCAACACTCTGCCTGCAAGTGACCTATACAGACCTCTTGGCTCTCCTCTTCCTCCTCTTTTTCTTCTTCCTCCTCCTCTTCCACTTCTTTCTCCTCTTTCTCAAAGATTGCTTTACCACTTTACAAATTCAATTCATATGTTGGTCTTGGTCACTCACCAAAGCCTCGCCTACTTCAAAAAGATCACATCCCACCATGAGAATCAAGAAAGCCATTAAGCCTTCCCCACCAGTCTCAAGATGCCTGCTGAGTCAACTTCCTTTTTAACTGTCCAGTGAACACCAGTTTTTCTGGCCCAATGAAGTGGTATTCAAACACAGCTTCACTCCACCTCCTCAGTAATATCCATCCTTACTGTATGGTTCTCAATACAGGGACCTCAGACAGAGGTAGCCAAGTGTTCCTAATGGCTCTACTTAGTCCATCAAGACCTGATTTCCCTCATACTGCTTCCGGTTACAATGTATTTGTCTTAAGGAGTGATGGATCATTGTATTGCTTATTTTTTCTGCTTCCACAGCAGTTAGATGGAGCCCATCTGTTCACATGTCCCATAGCCTCAGTGCTCAGGCTGTGGCAAGCATTTTTTTGTTTTGTTTTGTTTTTGTTTTGTTTTGTTTTGCTTGTTTCCAAGTCTTCCCCAGTTGGAGCAGTTCACAGGGTAAGGATCACAGATTCCTCCCTTTTTTCTGTTAAATTTACTATACAAGGGTTATTTTCTATCCCTGTTGCATGTTTTTCTCCCCCTCTCCTATTCTTCCCGTGAGTTCCAAGTTCTTGGATCCCAAGAAGAGCTTCTTACCACAGATCTAACCTGGACTCGTTTCCCATTGGCCCCCAGATGTAAGGAGTGACAAACCCACACTTGCATGTTCTCCTGTCTTCGATCTAACTTACCTGTCCAGTCAGAGGCGAACACAGAGGATGCTAGCTACATCTCCCTTTCTCATCGAGATCCCGCCTGCTTCGCTCCAGCTGTGCAGCCACTTGGCCTTCAGTCGCATCTCTTCTTACACATAACAGTGGCCAACACCCCACAGCCACTTGCCAACACCCCCAACTCTTACATGCTTCCAAACACTGCAAAGTTTGCCTACACAACTATAGGAAATATAAAAGAAGCATACTGTCTTTTCTGTCAAAAGGTTACATAAGACAAAGAAAGCTCCACTTCATCTTTTTTAAATTGCCATTTTGCAAGAATCCTCCTGAGGTGGCATTGTCCTGAAAGCATGTGCTTGAGGCTGCTTTCTCTGCTCAGGGCTGTACTCTGCTTATCAATTGCTCTGCTTCAAGTTAACCAGCCCCATAAGAATATGAGACACCACCCCACTTTAGGAATAAAAATCCAGGGGGATGCTTGCTGGGTATGCTTGCTTGCTTAAGTTTGGCTACGCACCATTCTCTAGAAGTTACAACTTTTTCCCTTCCATGTTTGTTTGTTTTTGAGACAGGGTTTTTCTGTGTAGCCCTGGCTATACTGGACTGCCTCCCCGCCCCCCTCTCTTTCTCTCTCTCTTTCCAGCAGGCTGGCCTCCAACTCACAGAGATCCATCTGCCTTTGGCTCCCGAGTACTGGGATTAAAGGTGTGCACCACCACAGACCAGTTCCCTTCCATAATTGTGTGGTCACTTTCTTGAGACTCCCAGACCCAATCCTTATGCCTTTAACTGGTCTCAGGGCATCTCTGTATTCAAGTGGTGAACTCCACTCATTAAGCAAGCGTGCCAGTCCACATCATACAGAGGAAGACTGCCACTCAGGGATTTCCCCCCGTGGCCACTCTACTCCTGATACTCAGCCTTAATGACACATCTCACTACTGATAGCAAGAACCATGAAACCACTCCCACTGCAATGCTCTAACCCGAGGCTGTTTAGCTCCAGTTGCATGTCTTGCTACCCATTGCCAGGACCATGCAATCACAGCTTCCGAACTCATCTTTGCTTCTGTCATTTCCCTGTTTGGGTACCAAGTGTTGTGTAAAAGACTTTTCCCATGGAGAGGAAACACATGAGCATGCACGTACGTGCTTATGTACACTTACTCTTCCCAGAAAGAGAACCCAGGAAAGATCAAAGTAACAGTTGACCAAAGTCCAGCTTCCTGAACCCAGATCCAATGAGTCATTATTGGGATTACTAGCAGGAGGAAGAGTGAGAGCTTTCTCACATCAGCAGAGAAGACTTAAAAACAGGTACAGCACTCAACATCCCACCCCAGCACAGGCAACAACTCCTCATGGAAGCTGCAACCTGGAGCCCTCTGCACAACTTGCAGGCAGCAGAATCGCTCAGCCTCTGACATTCCTAGAGCTCATCTTAGCTGGCCAGAGTCTCCCCAATGCCTCCTGTGTCAGTGGTTGCTTGTAGTTTCTCAGAGCCGAGGAGGGGCCCTCAAGAAAATTTCAAGTTTCCACTTTCCCAGACACATGCCTTTCTGCTTTGTTTTGTTTTGTTTGTGTGTTTGTCTACCTCCACACAATGAAGACTCAGAACCTTAGGCTCCCTGACCTCTCCCCTCAGGGAAGGCCTTTCTCTCATTGTTAGCCTCTTCTTGACAAGAAACCAAGACAACTGCCCTCCCCCATTTTTTTCTTGCCATACAAACCCCTCCTCCTCTTCCCTAGGAACTTGACATTACACCACCACTGAGCATCTGAAAGGATTCCTTCTCTTGGCTCATGGCCCACTTCTCTCTAATTTACTTGAGAGTTCATTTGTCCTAAAGTATAATTTTCCACTTTGGGCTGGCTTCTAGAAATACCCACCACCCCATCACCCCCTACCCCTGTCCTGTCACTTTTCCACTGTGACAAATATTTGAGAATAACACCTCAACGGAGAAAAGATTTTGTTTTGATTCAATGCTTCTGAGGTTTTATCCACTCTGGTTGCCTCTGTTGCTGTGGGGGAGGGTGAAGCGTCTAATCAATGGTAAAGAGAAGATGTTGTTCCCTTCACAGCAAATGAGGAAGAAAAGACAGAGCTAGGGGAAGGAGCTCAGGACAAGAAACACCTCCAAGAATACTCCTTTGGCGACCTACTTCCTCTCAGTGTCTGCCACCTCCCCAAAATGTCATCAAACTCTGAATCAATCAATGGATTAATGACTGAATAGGGCAGAATCTTCATGGTTCAACTGCCTCTTCATGGCTGGATCCAAGAGCTGGGATCCAAGTCTTCAGCACACAAGGCTTTTAGGGGAAACTCGTAGTGCAACGGTGTGCTCTTGGATATTCTTGAGGGAGAATTCGGGGGACAAAGGTAACTACGAAAGTGAAATGGGACTTTCTGGGGTGAAAGCTTCTTGTTCTCGGAAGATATTTGGAGGAGGAACTAAGGACGTGAAGGATTGTGTTTCCTGGTGCCACAATAAACAGCTCCGCCTTTCCTTCATTACACCAAGACACACTGAATCTGAAACCATGCATCTAATAACCTGTCTTTCCTCAAATTGCTTCTGTGGGGTATTTTGGATTCAGTAACAGAAAAGCAATGAGTACAGGCGAGGGAAGAGGGAAAATCCTTCCGTGGTAGCTCTGTGCTGTAATCCTCCTTTCTGCTGTTTCCCATCCTGGTGCAGAAGACCATCCCATCTTTATAAGTAACACAGGTGTGTGCATGGGGCAAATCTGGATAATCAAAACTGATACTTCAAAACTATCATTCCCTTTACTTTGACTCAAATTGTAAATGTGAGTGAATTGTGAGACATTGCATGAAGAGTGTCTAGAAAAATTAAAAAAGAAAAATTAGCCACTGTGCTGGAATTAAATAAATTCTGCCCCATGACCAGATGGAACCATATAATGATGCTCTCACCAGGGACCAGTCCACAGCAATGACCACATTATAAAGCTAATTGTGCAGTCCAATAATACCCTTCAAAGACAAGAAAGGAAGATGTACACGCTATGAAGGAGCACTGTGGACCAGAAGAGATGGAGAAGGACTGTGGCTCCTCAAGTGTGTCCCAGTTCAGTGCATGGAAGCCTCTCCATTTACAGCCCCTTATCGCTTGGGCTTCCACTTGGTATTCGATAGTAAGTTCAGTTTCAGCTTTTCAGTCCCATTCAGTTGCTGATGGGGCATCTTTGTGACTTGTCCTAACGATCACCATTCTGCTTAATTAACAAAGCAGCAGCAAAGCAGCAGACACTCTGAACGCTGTCTGTTCTGTGATGATTAATAAAATTACACCACAAAATTAGTTCTAGGAGCCAGGCATGGTGGCATATGCCTTTAATCTTAGCACTCAGGAGGAAGTAGCAGGCAGATCTTTGTGAGTTTGAGGCCAGCCTGGTCTACAAAGCGAATCCAGGACAGCCAGTGCTGTTACACAGAGAAAACCTGTCTCAAAAAAACCAAAAATAAAAATAAAATAAAATAATAATAATAATGCTAGGAACAAAGACTCCAACCTTGCTCATGGATTTAAGATGATGACTTCTCTACCAGAAATCTTCAGCACAGCAGGTTTGGCAGAGGTGGTAATAGTGACTAGGTGTGAAGAAATTATTTCTAGGGTGTGATAAGCCCACAAAATTCTCTAAAAATAAATCCCCAAAGTGATGGAATCTAACCATGAGGAGCAACCAAAGGACCCTGAGAGATGGGCGTGGTGGCGCACGCCTTTAATCCCAGCACTCGGGAGGCAGAGGCAGGCGGATCTCTGTGAGTTCGAGGCCAGCCTGGTCTACAAAGTGAGTCTAGGACAGCCAAGGCTACACAGAGAAACCCTGTCTCAAAAAAAAACAAAAACAAACAGACAAACAAACAAAGGACCCTGAGGTCCGGACATGGGCTGGCTTCAGCCAAGCTCTCTGGTCATCGTCCTGTGTGCTTCTCTTCTTAAGGCTTCCGCTTTTACAGTATTTACTTCATAGGAGCTAAACAATGCTTTCAAATGAGATAACAATAGCTCATCTCAAAACTGTAATTATGGAGACTGTATAATCTAGAGTCATCTCTTCATGATGGCTGCTCTTGTTAAGTTAGATTGAATGTTCAGTGTATTAAAGAGAACACCAGGCTGTCAGATTTTACTGTTAAACATTCTGATCCCCACCAACTTCTGCAGCACGGCGAGGCGATAATTATGAGTCAGTTCATAGTTTTACAGTAAGAAATGCTTGTGTGATTAGCTTCTAAGCCATTTAACTGACAGGCAATTTTGTGTCAATTTAGAGAGCTGTGTCTTTTTAACTTCTATTTATTTTTATTTTATGTGTATGTGTAGTTTTTAAAACAAAATCCCAAACGTTTAATTTTTGAGCCAGATGCTGGGGTAAAAGCCTACTAGTGCAGAGAGGCAGAGAAAGCACCCAGCTGACTTTCCTACACAGCCATCCCATAAGGAAAGAGTCCCTTCTTCTCCACATTGTCTTAAATACCCTTCAACTCGACGTCCCTCCTTCCTGTGTTTTCTTATGTTTACTCCCTGTCAACTGGTTGCTCGTTCCACCTCTTGACCTACGGTTGACTTTATTTAGCTCTTGTTTACTGAGAGCTTTTGGGTTAAAGGTCAGTGCTAGGCCTGAGCCACACCACAACAAGAAACAGGTTTTTTCCAGTTCACAATCTCAGGCTTCATCATGTGATCAGATATCCTGCCACATGTATGGTCTTTTGCCTGCGTGTCGATACCTGAACTGCACGTGTGCTTGATGCCAATGGAGGTCAGAGGGGGGTGCCTGAACCCCTGGAGGGAGTTAGGAAGGGTTGTGAGCCTCTGTATTTGTGCTGGGAACTGAACCTAGGTCCTCTGCAAGAACAACCAGTTCTCCTAGCCACTGAGCCATCTCTCGAGCCTCTTCTGGGCTCCTTGTATACTTAAAATCCCAGTGTTGACCCCATGAAGTCAAAATCCTGTATCTGTTCATTGTATTCTTCATGGGAGCCTTGTAGGAATAGTCATGTGTGGTTCCTAAAGTATACACTGATAAAATATGTTCAAATATGTCTGAACACACTTTTGGTGGACACAAGAGATTCTGAGAGGATTCCCAATGGCATTATTTTCTAGGTGTGTGTGTGCGCACGCGTGCGTGTGTGTAAGCCAGAGGTCATCCTCCTCTGAGATAATTTCTTAGGAGACATTCACTTTGTTTTCATAGGCAGGGCTTTTCATTGACCTGGAAATTACCCAATAGACTAGGATGGCCACCCAGGTAACCCCAGTGATCTGTCTGTCTCCACTCCCCAGTGCTGTGAATAGAACGTGCACCCCATGATACTCTGCTTTTTACATAGTAGTGGGTATGGAACTCAAGTCTTCCTATTTTTTTTTTTTTTTTTTTTTTATGGCAAACAATCTACTGATCCATCTCTGCGGACCCCACAATGGTGTATTTATTGGGTCAAAAGGTTTTAAAATATTATGTTAGCAAAAAGCATTCTGAAATTCTAGAAGAATAATTTACATTAAAGACACTGATCTAGATGGTCTGTGTTTTATTTAAACTTATCATTCCGTATATTAACAGTTCCTCTTTTCCACTCCCCTATGTAAGTATCTGTTTACAAGGACACATTTCCCCCCCTCACCCCACCCCCCATTCCCCGCCAGCCTGCCTCAGATTTTGTTCCTTGTTGCAAAGGCCTCCAGAAGAGAAACAAAGGGACACTTTTCAGCTTTCATGTCAGAGCCCTAAGTGACTTCTGCATTCTCATGGCATCCGTGTCTGATGGTGAACTTCAGCATAAGAAACTAGGTGACTCTGGCCCATTTTGGCATGTTCTAAATTCAGACAGAGTTGGATAGCTAAGAATAATGACAGTCCTCCATTCCTGCCTGCATCTCTTCCATTCCTGAGCTACTGTCCAAGAAAATATCCTCCCATTGAGAAGGAATGCAAGAGTTTCAAGGCCCTCAACTCTGAGAAAGCTCCGCTACCAAGGGCCTTCTCCACAGGAAGTTGGATAGAGAAACAGTGACACTGGCCAGAGGTCTGAGACATGGGAAGAGGAGGGAGAAAACAAAGCAATAAATATTAGCGAATGTGTTGGTTCAGATGCATTTGTCACCAACAATGCATCGGTGTCCCATGAGGAAAAGCAGATTTAAAATCAGTTACACTTGGTATGTGATTTAATCAAGAGTGAAGCCAGATTTGGATCTCTACTTGCCTCTTCCTGTCTTTATTATTCTTGTGAATCTGGGGCATGGGTCTCAGTCTGCGCTTGACTGGGTGCTCTCTTGTCAATCTTATCCTGTGTCTGTATATCCCCAACAAAGGGCTTTGCTCTCTCTTTTCTACAGCATCACACAGGGGAAGGAATGAGAGACACCTCGGGAATCTTTAGCAGGGACTTTTACAAGGTATTAAGGCAATGGCTGTAACTGATCCAATAACAAGCAAATTCTATCAAGCAATATCCACATGTTGTCAACATTTACAGAAAGTGATCATTTTAGAAGGTTTCCTTCAACATATTTGCATATCTAGCATTTATTACCACAGCATGACTTGCTCTCTGTGTCAGAGGAATGGGAGAATACATAACTTATGATTACAACTATGCATTAGCTTAGGTTTTAAATGTTAACTACATGGGAAACCCAACTAGGTATGGTTGGTTGTTCTACTGTTCTCTAAAAGGCGGGTCAAACAATCTGAGTAAGTAATAAGATAAAAGTCTTAAATTTAAGTGACTCCAAGATTGTGTTATTAACTTTGGCTGTGAGTTCCATCAAATGTTCCAGTCTCTCAGATTGTAAGAGATGTCTTAAAAATAATGCATTGCCATAGGTAAACATTGCTTAAAATGGCTATTCAAAGTACCACAAATAGTGGGCATTATAAAAATTAAGCCCTTAAATTAAAAAAAAAAAAAAAAAAGGATTAACAATGTCAAAGCATGACAAAGACCTGGTATTATCCAGAAAAAAAAAAAAAAAAAAAAAAAAAAAAAAAAAAAAAAGGAATTAGGCTAATTTTATATTTTAAACACTGATAAAGCAAACACACATTCAAAACAAAACAACCTCCGCCCCCAAAAAAACCAGTAAGACATAACAAGAAAACATGAAATAAATGTTTAGTAAGCTTAAAAGAAGACAAAAAATGGGTAAAACAATCATTTGAACTCTAAAAAGAAACCAACTCACAGTTTTATATCCACCAGGGTGCTTCCATGCTAGTCAGGGCACAACAAGGAGGTGAAATGAATAAACATATCATTTCATATATCCGTGCATAATGAAGAATCATCGAATAGGTATAGTATTATCTGGTGCCCAGGAGGAGACTATTTTTAAAGAGGGGAAGACCTGAGAGAAAGAAAAACAAAGACTCTAATTAAAATATTTTGTTTATTTATTTGTTTGTTCGTTTTTGAGACAGGGTCTCACAGCGCAGCCCCGGCTATCCTGGAACTTGCTCTGTAGGCCAGGCTGCCCTCAAACTCAGAGATCCACCTGCCTCTGCCCCTGGAGAGCTGGGATTAAAGGTGTGCGCCATCATACCTGGCTCTTCTTAGATTTTTTTTTTTTTTTTCTTTTTCTTTTTAACTTGAAGCTTAAGTTGAGAAGGATTAAGAACGCACCTGAGAAGAAGAAGCATTTCGGGAAGGGCACAACCAACACTGAAGTGAATCCCGATCACTCACCAGTCTTCTTACCAGAGGCAAAGAACATGGGCGGCGGTGGCCTGGGTGCTGAGGCTGCTCAGTTGTCATGGTCTCCTTGGGACACAGAGAAGCCTGCAGAGAACGGTGGGAGGACAAGGACTCTGACCATAGAACACCCGACGTTGAATGGCCAAGCCCCTACTAGATCCTCAAGTTTCAAGCTGCTGCTGGGCATATGCAGTTAAATTAGTCAGCAGGACTGGTGATGGCTGTCTCCTGACTGAACACGCCATGATGGGAGGATGTCTAGTTCTTAGCTGCAGTGGCTTGCATTAGGGTTCATGTTCTTTTGGAGCCAATTTCCACTGTGGTTAACACTGCCCTATGCTGTTTACCCCTTCAGAGTCCTGATCCTCCTTCTCACTTAGCTAATGGCCCTTTTCTCTGTCCGGTCTAAAATGACCCCAGATGAAAAGTGATCATAAGAAAACACTTTCTATACCCAAGTTAACAAAAGATGCCACAGGACCCGCACTAGCCTGGTGCTAAGCGTTGTAAGCCACTTGACGTTTTTGTTTGACTAAAACACTCGGGTCAGTACTCTGAAGCATTCATGAAGTGAAATGGCTTGTGCTAATCTGGAAGGTAAGATGTGAGATCACACACCGAAGCTAAGTGACAGATAAATGATACAGGAGGTGATACGGGAGGTAAGATGCGGGCAAAGTCGCTCCTCATTGTACATTTCTCGAGGGAAGTGAGATTTTACTCTGAGACTAGGAAAAAGGAGTCACTGTACTTATTACAGGATAAGAGAAACAGGTTTCAAACACTTTCTCTCCTGTGAACTCTCTTTAGAAACTATCAGAGGAAGAACCCAGCAAAATGAAGGACCATACTAAGAGAGGGGTGCTGGGTCCATGACACCATAGTCCAGTATGACAGGGACAAAAGCCACCACCAGAGACCAGAGCCAGATGGTGGAAGAGGAGCTTCTAGGGGAAAGGGTAACGGAGAAAGGACTGGAATTGTGTTTCCTGGAGCATTTGGGAAAACAAAACAAAAGTATTAGGCAAATTAGACGTAGTTCCAATAGCACAAGTGGAAATATAATTAGCTTGAGACTGCTATTTTTTTTTAAGTATCATATTATTTATGTCAAACGTGAGTACTAGAGCCATGCAAAACACCTTCAAGAGATGGAGTGCTTAAAGGTCCTTGCTAGACTGTTCCCAAGACTGATGTTCTGGACAGTGTTAAGAGAATTATCCTAATTCAGAAGGTAAGTTCTGAACCACTTTGAAAGAAATACCAATACACAATTTAGAAACAGGGAAGTAAATCCCAGTACAAAAAGCCCAAAAATATTCGCTATTGCCCTAAGGAGTGAGGCTTGGAGTGGTTGTGTGCAGGGGTTTAGGGAAGGCATCATACCTGTGTCTTATATTTGAAAAGCAATACACAGAGGGGGAAAGTCTTCAGTTAAAACTGTGAGGAATGAGGTAGCTGAGACTACAGTATAGTTGATGAAGTGTTTGCCTGGAACATATGAAGCCCTGGGTTCCATCCTCAGGCCCTGAGAAAATTCCACATGGTGGCTCACTTCTGTAACCCAGCACTAGAGAGCTAGAGGCAGGAGAATCAGAAGTCTAAAGTCACCCTTTTCAAAGCCAGTGTGGGTCATGAGGGGGTACAAGAGATCCTGTCTCAAAAACAGAACGAAATACTTAAGTAGATAAATACAATGGGTAAATATGGCCCCACTCTCCCAGAGGAGCTAAAGACATAACAGTTACCCACCCATACTCAAGAAGGCAAATCCAGTAAAATGCTGTGGGCCACAGAGAAAAACAACAAACAAGCAACAAACAAACAAATGAAGCAAAACAAAACAAAAAACCAGGAGAGGCACTTCCTGGGAAAAAGGGGTTTGGTGGCAGAGAATGGGAAGAAAGAATTGTGGGAAGGAGTAAGCTTTGTCACAGGTGGGAGCAGTCTTGGCGGGCTTTACCCTTGGGGCACCCCATGAATACCTTGTGACAGACTGAGTGGAGCCATCCTGGGTCTGGAATTCAGGAAGCAGATCTGGGAACCCCACCTGGACTATTGTCTTTCTAATGGACCCTCACCGGGAGAAGGAGCTGGTCCTTCCCACGTGACTGAAGGAGTTGGGGAAGAGAGAATAACAAAGTCGGGGGGGGGGGGGGGGGGGGGCAGAGAGAGCGTGCAGGAGCAGCAGACAAGCTGGATCAGCACACAGGCCAGAGAGACACCTAAGGACCCGTCCCGTGGAACGGCTACCGGAAGGTTCACTCTTTTGTCCCTTTAACCTTTTTCCTTCTTGTATAAGCTAGTTGGGTTGTATAATAAAGTTTAATTGCTAAGAAACAGAGTCAACAAAGAATAATTGGAGGAATATGATCAAAGAGCATACATATATGTATAGAAAACTAAATATATTTTATGTATACATTTGTGTGAGGCTGATTTTGTGCACCATGTGTGTTCAGGTGACCTCCAAAGCCAGAAGACGCAGTTGGACTCCCTGGAGGAGGCAGTTCTGAGCCACCTGTTGTGGGTGTTGCTAGATACAGGAGCACAAAGCTCTCTCCAGGCCCACCAATCCTTCTGTTTTGTTTTCTGTTTTTCGACACAAGGTTTCTCTATGTTATCTTGGCTGCCCTGGACTCGCTAACTCACAGTGATCCGCCTGCCCTTGCCTCCCGAGCACTGGAATCATTTTCTTTTAAAGGTATGTGTTGGCTCCGATTCCTTAACGTTTCTACTTTATTAGGAATTCATTAAAGGCACGTACCTCCCTTACAACCCGACTACCCTAAATAGGAGGGAAAGGACATTAAGGAGAACAAGAATAAAACCTCCTGAGTATCAGTTCTGTGGGACAATTCCCCTGGCGCAATTCTCAGGAGTCTAGCAGATCATCTATCCGGCAGAAGAAACTGCGCCATGGACCCAACTTGGAGGTCTCCACTGATACCGCAGCCAAATCTGAAAGTCTGGGCAAGTGGGCAGGAACCTCCAATCTTCTCTTAGGCTCCCCAATCTTCATCTCCTCCCCTACCCCACCCCTTCCTCCTCCGTCTATGCTTAGATGTTTCTCAGTTTTGTAGAGACAAAGTCTCGGTGGGGTCAAGCATCCCAAGACTGTTTTCACCTTGGGCCCAGACTGAGGTAAGATTGCATTCTCTTCACAGGTGTGGACACAAATACTAAGAATTTTGAGAGGAAACAATACACAGGGGTCTGACTGACTAAAACAATGAAATCACCACTGTCTTAGTCAGTGTTCTATTGCTGTGAGGAGACACCATGACCAAGACTGTTATAGTTAAAAACTTAAGGCAGATGGTAGATAGAAGGTACCAGGATATAATAAGTTACCAGACAACAGATGTTATGTTATAGAGGAGTTTATTAAATGAGCATGGGGGTGGGGTGGGAAAGGGGTACCCCAGAGAGAGAAAGGAAGAGAGAGAGAAAGTAGAGGGGGGGTAAAGGAGAGAGGGAGGGGGGGGGGAGAGGGAGAGAGAAAGTAGAGAGGGTAGAGGGGGAGAGAGGGGGAGGGGGGGAGAGGGGACAGGGGGAGAGGGAGGGAGGGAGGGAGAGAGAGCGCCACATGGAGGTTTATCCTTTTATATGGCCCTGGGCAGGGCCACGCCCCTGTGTCACGTAGCAGTGACACCACAGGTAGGCCGACTGAAGCAGAACACTAGCAAAGACAACTAAAGAAAGCATTTAATTGGGACTGGCTTCCAGTCTCAGAGGGTTAGTCCATTACTATCACGGTGGGAAACTGGCAGGTGGGCGTGGTGCTGAAACAGCTGCTGGGAGCTATACCTTGATCCTCAGGCAGGAGAGAAGGAGGGGGGAGGGGAAGAGGAGGGGGAGAGAGGGGGAGAGGGAGTGAAGCTTGGTGTGGGCTTTTGAAACCCACTGTTAAGACACCAAGAATATGAAGGCCAATCAAGGCCTATAGGGTCCTTCCTTCATGAACTTTGTATCTAACAAGTTGACAACGGACAAGAAAATATATGAACATGCAGAATGTAGTACCAAGAAATGTAAATAGAAAATATTCAGATAGTAAACAGTGCCGAATGAAGACGGGCCAGGCACATCAGTTAAGTTTTTCCAGAACGTCTCTTGGAGATAAATTGGGTTTTGCTGAAGCCAAAGCAGGAACTAGAAACTCTGAGAAAGGCAATGAGCAGAGGGCTGCGGGATAACAGCTCAAGTCGGAAATGAGCAGAAATCTGATCACATTGCTAGACAGTTTGGAAAGTTAGGGCGTTGAGATAAAATGTAAAGCCTGGGGCCCAGGAAGCAGGCTGAGTGGGAAAACGCGCTTGTTGCTCAAGCCTGGCAAACCAGAGGTCTACCCCAAACCCACCGAGAGGCGGCAGGTGGAGGTGATCTCACACTCGCATGACCCGCAGGAGCATGCGTACACATCATGCAACTGCGTGACAACAGATTCTTTAAAAAGCCTCAGGACGTATAGTGTACCGCACACCCACCAGAAGAACCTCGCTGGCCTGTAGAAAAGGCATGGGAGTGACAATCGTCCTCTAATACGTTTTAATTGACATTTCAATAAAAGTGCCTTGGGCCTTCTACTTATTTTGAAAAATCAAAGTGCATCACAACATGAGTTTCATGTGTTTCTGGCAAAGTCCAGATAAACCCGAGGAGGCTAGAAAGTTCTTTAACTATCCCCTCTGAAAAGCCAAAAAATGTTTTGACTCCCAGCCATGGATTCTCTCTATTGCTTTGGCTGATGTCAAGATATTTTTAAACCGCCTGCCTGTCCTTTTGCGCAAGGAAAAAGGTCTCACGTTTGCGTCGCTGAACGTCGAGGCGGAGCGCGGGGCGGGGCCGCGGGCTCTAGGCCTGTATGGCCTACAGCTCCACGGAGCAGACCAGGGAGGGCCCCCGCTATGCCGCTCCCGTGCGCGTGGCTGCACGGCCGCCTCCTGCGGGCTCTGCGCCGTTCGTGCGCGCTCGCGTCCGCGCGGAGCCGAAACTGCCCCGGAACCTGCGGCGTCCCGGCCGAGGGCGCGCGGGGCGGGGCGGGAGCGCGCTCGGGTGAGGGGGGTGGCTGGCGAGGGAGCGCGCGCTGCTAGGGGAGGCGGGGGCGGGAGCGCGCGCGCTGGTCGGGAAACTGGAGCTGCTTAGGTAGCGGTGAGCGCGGGAGCGAGTCCATTGGGGTCTCCCGGGGAGGGGAGTTTGCGGCGGGCGGAGCCTCCGCTTGCCCGCGCTCAAGCCCTTTGCGGAAGGCCGCGCCCCTGTCTTGCGCGGTGGGCTCGTCCAGGCGGGAGATTTTTTTTTTCCGGCTTACCGGCTCCGGCGCTCACAGCATTCCCCTTTCCTCCCTTTTTTCCGCCATGCCCTGCTCGGAAGACGCTGCGGCCGGCTCTGTGAGCAAGAGGGCTCGGGCGGAGGATGGCGCCTCTTTACGCTTCGTGCGGCTCTCGGAGCACGCCACGGCGCCCACTCGCGGATCCGCGCGTGCCGCAGGCTACGACCTGTACAGGTGAGAGCCACGGCCCGGCGGCATGGATGCAAACACCGAGCCTCGGTGCAGTCTTGGCTCCACCGCGTACGCGCAGAAACTTGAGTTCACCGGGAGCAAACTCGGCAGGGATTTTTTGGGCGAGAGCGCAGGATGGAGAGTAAACGGTTGTGACATTTCCAAAGCGTTACTCTGCAGCGTGCACTCCACCCTTTCCAAGTGGAAGGTCCGGATGAGCAAGGCTTATCCTTGACCGTAGGGTAACCGTCTGTGGTGTGCATGTTAGGAAAGCTACGTGGGAGTCTTAAGGAAAAGATCCGTAGAGCTGCTTGCTTTATACATTCACTCCGTCCAAGGATTGGGAGCTTAAGTACCAGCATCCAGGGCTAGTGAAATGTTTCAACGTGAAAGTACTTGCCATGGCCACTAAGTCCGATGGCCCGAGTCTATACTAGCGTGTCGAATCTTGGGAGAGACTTGAGATATTTGGCCATCTCCTAAATAAGCCGGTGTTTTCTGTAGATTGAAAATGACCGATGTCTAAGAGTGCAAATTCCATGTGAAAGGAATGAAGCTACTCTATACACTACCCGACTGAATTAAGTCCTCCAGAGTAACTTCCGGTGCACATTGTAAAAGTGTCTGAAGTTTTTATCAGGAAGGGGGCTGCGGTATTGGAGACAACAGCATTTGGCAGGTGGATCTTCAAAAGTGGATTTTGATCTGTGTCCAGCCCAGAAGCTGCTCTGGGAGACTAGCTCTCCCAGCAGCCACTCAAGTTCAAAGCCATAAGAGTGGGAGGCTTATTGAACTACCTGGCCAAGAAGAAGGAATGCAGTGCATCCCAGCCTCTCTCCTGTGTTTTGTTTTGAGATTTTCTTCTGCAGGTTCACCCTCAACAGGAGACGTGTTTCAAAAGTAAAGTGGGCTCAGATGCGTTAGCAGGTTAGAAGTGCCTGTCATGGGGTGAGGGCCTAGTGAGTGAGCCCTTTTCTTGGCTTTTATTTTCTTTCCATAAGGTTAGTGAATTAAGCCTGCCTATCTGAGCCTCCTGCTAATTCCCCAGCCATCACTTTCAGAGACAAAGAACTCAGAGCAGTGACAAAGTTGACATCTACTTCCCCCCCTATCCCCACCCCCATCCCCACCTTGTAGAACCAGCTGGCCTGGAGGTCATAGAGATCTCTGAGTGCTGGCATTAAAGGTGTGTGTCACCACATCCAGCCTACAGCTGTCTTTATAAAGCTAAAAGAAAATACCTACTACCTTTTAAGTATACTTTTTTAGGTGTGTTAGGAATTTATCATTAAGATTTCTTATAGGATCTAAGTTTATATGAAGCGATGACCTAGCTATATACATTCTGTATGCATAATCACAGGTGAGAATGTTAAAAGCAGTTTAATAAATACTTACTTTATTTAAATGACCTTTTAGTGCCTATGATTATACGATTCCACCCATGGAAAGGGCCGTTGTGAAGACAGACATTCAGATAGCTGTTCCTTCTGGCTGCTACGGAAGAGTGGGTAAGTGCTTTAAGAAACGGGTAACTATTTGTCCTGCCTGTCATTTATGACAACTTATGTGGGCACAACGTGAAGAGATAAGGCCTGGGCTTTGTCCTAAGGTAATGAAGTGCTATCTGACCAGATACACTCACTTTAAAAAACTGGGACTCAAGTCTGCTTTGGGTAGAAAAGCGAAGGGCTGGAATGAGATAAATATCCCAGGGAGAGGTAGCAGTTACTGCCATAGTGCCTGCTTTAGATTACTCTGAAGCGTGGAGCTAGACATTAGGGTGGTTAAGGTGGACCTGAAGACATTAGGATTGTTAAGGTAGACCTCATCAAGTTTAAGCTATACAGTGTTTTTCCTATTTTTTGGAATTAAAAAAAAAAAATGTACAGGAGATTTTACTTTTGATGAGCAGCTATAGATATTTTTAGTTCATTGTTAGGGCTTTGGCCCTTCCTCATGTTTCATGCAGACATCCCCTAGGCTAAATGATGACGAGGAATCCCAGGCTCCTGACTACAGGCTCTGCTGTTGCTGCCTAGCCTCGTTCCTGCTTCCCGTCTGGGATTTGCATGGTCCAAGTCTCGCATTTTGAACCACAGGTTGGGCGAGAAAGGTGGCTCAGCGAGGAAAGCCTTTGTTACGAAAGCCTTGTGACCCAGGTTCCATCCCAGGGACCCCTCGTGTAGGAAGAGAGACCTGAGGTCACATGAGTTGTCTTCTGACCTTGCACACACATCATACACGTGCGCACGTCATAATAAGTGAAAACGACTGAGACGCTGGTCAGAGGGCTCCAAGCTGTAACTAGGGTGAAAATAGACGCAATAGAGGAGGCCACGGTACTTGAATTGTGTTAAAAAGTAGTGCGTCTGTTATTTCCCCTTACCGTTGGAGATGACCACTGTTTTCCTGGTTTGTTTTTAGCCCCACGGTCCGGCTTGGCGGTGAAGCAGTTTATAGACGTGGGAGGTAACATTTCTCTCTTTATCCTATGAAACTTTTTTTGTGTCCTTGCCACTGGGAACTTGTAAGCCCGAGGAGGTGATAATGCTACAGATTCGAATACTACTCAGTAATGTTTAATGCTTAAGGATCGTATTATGTGAAACGCGTTTTACTTTACTAATAGGCGCAGTCTGGCCAAGGGCTGTGCCTTGCTGTGCTAACAATCTCTGTTTAGTGCAAAATTGATTCTTAGACTAGGAGAACCTTTTGTGTGGTTATTGAGTTATAGTTAGCTGAACTAATAAAAGAGAAGGTTCTAGAAAGGCAGATCCAGTTTGTCAAGAGTTTGCTTAGCTCTGTGAAAAAGGCCACGCTTGCTTTGTAAAATATAACAAGGTACTTTTCCCCCATGATGCTTTCCTACGTGTCTCAAAATTGTCTTCTGAGACACCTGTTTCCCTTGTCCCCTTTGTAACTGTGTCGTCTGGTAGCCGTGCTTGCGACGGGGCTTCTAACCATGCCTTTATTTGTAAAGAATGTTCACTTTCCCAATAGGACTCTAACGTCTTGCTTATCCGGTGTATGTGAGCATTTTTTTGCCTGCGTGCTTACACAACGCGCCATGTGCATGTGTGGTTCTGTTGGAGGCCAGAAGAAGGCGCCATCCCTGGACCTGAAGTTACAGAGGGTTGTGAGCTGCCATGTGGGTACTGTTAAGTAAAACTAGGGGTGTTCTGCAAGACCAGCAAGCGCTGCTCATCCCCGAGCCATCTTTATCGGTCCTCTGAATAGGACTGTCTATTTCTGATCTCTCACTGGGGCACACAGCTACACTGATGTGCTAGTGTTTTGACCTTTGCCTTCGTCCAGTGTTTCATTTCAGACACACTGGCCCTCAGAAGTATAGGTATGCTAGATTGTCATTTTTTAAAAAAGATTTATTTATTATTTATACAGTATTCTGCCCACACCTGTGCCTGCCCATCACAAGAAGGCACCAGATCTCATTACATGTGGTTGCTGGGAATTGAACTCCGGACCTTCGGAAGAGCAGACGGTGCTCTTAACCTCTGAGCCATCTCTCCAGCCCTAGATTGTCATTTTTACAGAACTGTGCCAAAAGATGTTTTATAAGATGAGAGAACTGGCTTAGAAATGTGTTTCTAGCACCACTGTTCTCACCAGTGGGATTAAAAGCTGCCCCGTCCCCTTACTGTCCTGTATTAACTGTTCTGTGCCAGTGTAGGTGGGAGGAGCTCATTGAGTACATGATGAAGCTTGGCTGCCCAGACCACCTTGCCTGTTTTTTTTAAAGTGCTGGAGTCTCCTATAGTGTCACTAGGTGGCGCTGTGGGACAAGCCAGATACCCCAAAAATAATTTTCTGATCTATATAGCCTCAAGGTTGGTATTTGCAAACCTCTCTTAGGTTGAGAATTCCCAGAGCTTAGTTATATTTAATTTTCAAAAATTATTTTTTACAAGTCACTGATGGTCCAACAGTTAGAAGCACTGACTGCTCTTCAGAGGAGCTAGCTCAAGTCACAGCACCCATTGGACTCACAGCTGTCTGTAACTCTAGTTCTGGGGTATCTGACGCCCTGTTAGACCTCCTCTGGCACTGAATGTGTGTGCTATGTGATGCACAGATACCTATGCAGGCAAAAAAACAACCATGTACATTTTTTTTTAAAGCCAAAAACTAACATTTTACCAACTCAAATATGGTCACTTGGGATATGCTAGTTATCTAACTTAAAGTTATAAAAGATTTTATATTTTTAAGTGAAATTTCAAAGGATGTTTTAGGAGACAATCCTCATCTGAAACTAGAAATTAGCATACCTACCTCTGAGGGGTATGAGAGCTAAGTAATGTGTGTGTAGCAGCCCATAGTGTTTGGTACATAGAGTTAACAGTTCTGTCTCCTAAGGACATAGTAGATGTTTTTATGTGGAAACTTCCTTTTTTTCTCTCCCAACGTTGTTTCTAGATTTTACTCTGCTTAAAACACCTCTCTGGGGGGCATCGTGTGGTTGAAGAGTTGGTGTGTCTGTTGGTTGGTACAAGGCTGCTCATAAAATCACATTGTGGTATGTTCCAGGATGCAGAATATTAAAAAACAAAACAAAACAAAACAAAAAAAACGGCTCCTAGGTACAAATGTATCATAGTTGACGACTGAAGGGAGATGCTGTTAGAGGCCTCGGGCTGTAAATAGGGTCGAGAGGAAGCGTGGACTGCACAAGGATGCGTTCTGAGTTCACATCTGGTAGGTGTGGAGTGTCTGTACCAAAGCCGTTTCCAACAATGACATGCCAGAGCCGTGACACTGAAACCTTGCCTGCAGTCGGCTTAACCGCTGCCAGTTCCAATGCCTGGTTTTTCCATGGATAACTTTCCAAGATACTCAGTGCAGGCTCATGAAGAGATGTGAGAGTACATCAGTCTCCACAGGAATTATACGCAATGCTTATAACCTCGGAGAGAAAAGATCGATGTTGTGGGGGTTTCTTGCCTCTTTCCTTTTTTGTAATAGCAGTGCTGGGATTGAACCCAAGAGCTCACAACACACTCGAGGCAAAAGTTCTGCCTCCCTCTTGTCTCTTGTGCTCTCTTTCCTTGCAGTTGCCATGTAGGTACTGGGAACGGAACTCAAGTCCTCTGCAAGACCAGCTAGTGCTCTTAGCTGCTAGGCCACGTCTCCAGCCCCTCTTTTCACATCTTCCATGAGACAATCTCACTAGTTACCAAGTGAGCCTTGAGCATGCAGTCATCCTCTGTTAGCCTCCCTCCGTCTCAGCCTCCCTGTCTCAGCCTCTCTCTGTCTCAGCCTCCCAAGTAGTTGAAATTATAGGTCTTAGCCACGGAGCCAACACTGCTTTTATAATTTATTTGCTTGCTAGTAGACGGTTTTCACATGTTTGTGTTCCAAGCGTATAGAATGGCCTGGGCGTATAGAATTCAAGATAGCTACCTATTTGAATACTCTCTTCAACAAGAGAACGTTGTAGATACGCAAAGGAGGTATATTTATGCTAGAAAATTACTATATTTGTAACTCAAAAAGAACACACTAAAGCGATCATAGACAAAAATATAAAAAACCATGTGTGATATGCAAGTGTCCATTATACATGTGGAAAGAAAAATGTCTAGCCACATGGAAATGGGCCATGGAATGTCTTATTTATCATATTGGCCAGTAACTCAGACCGCTGCCATCTGGTCCTAGCACAAATGCCCACTCATAGTGCTGCTGGCCGTTGGAGTGGCTGTTCCTTTGTTTAGGAGTTATCCAGCGATATCCTCACACATACACACATGGATGTATATATGTGTCCATCCTTTGACACGAGAAAGTTATTTGTAGCTTATTTGAGTTAGCAGTAATGCACGAGGGTGTGTATATCAAGGGATGTCTTGTATATCTTAGCAAAACCACGAGAGCAGGTGGGTGAGTGGTGTTACGTAAGATAATATCTGCATTGAGATAACGGCACTTCCTTTCTACGTACGCATCTAAAAGGAATGACTAGAATTTCTGCTCTTTCAGAGGAATAACTAATTCTTTGGGGTGGAAGAATTTTAAAGTAATTTATAAAGTTTCTTACCGTGATAATTGGCTTTAACCTTGTGCATAGTGATACTGTTTTCAGTAATTTAGTTTTCTAATAAAGTACGACCAAGAAAATAAGTCAGTCCAGGTTATCGCTCACAGACTTACTTGTAATAGATAACGCTTATTAGGCTGAACCTCAGGGGTCCACGGTGGAAACTCTCCAGCCTTCCATGGTCATCCAGCATGGACCATGCTCTACACTGAGGAGTTTCCTTGTTAAGCGCAAACTACGTTGGTCCTGCAGTCAAGCTTTCTCCAAAGAGTACAAAAATAGCTGGCCCCATCTTTATATCAGTTCTTTCCCTGAGTACTAAGGCCTAAACTAATAAATTGGTAATAAAAAGGAAACCTTATATAATATTTGGATTGGTGAAAAGTTTGTTGCTGTTCCACTGGGGGAAAAATAGACTCTCCCTTAGTCTAGACAGAATGAACTGCCTTTGACATGTGGATTAGATCTCCATGTTAAAAACAGAAACGGAGGGAGGGCTGTTAGCCACATTATCTGTGCTTCCATAAACACATCAGGTTCCTGACTCTGGGCACAGCTGAGGGCAAGTCTGGGCATGTATCTTCTGGGCCTTGGCAGGTCTACTGTAAAAATCTATTTGACTTTATAATATAAGCAGGCACTAATTAGACATTTAAAAACAATCTTACTGTCTTTACATAAGGCCAGCAGGATGGCTCAGTGGGTAAAGGTGCCTGCTGCCGAGCCTGGCGGCGTGAGTTCAGACCCACGTGCTAGAAGATCTGAACCCAGCACTTGCCTTCTGACCCCCGCACGTGCGCTGTTACAGCAACAACAGAAGCTTTAAGTGAGCACAGCAAGCTAACCAGCCAGCGTTTGCTGCACAGTCGGTTTTAGAAAGGACAGTGCAGGAGTCTTAGTTACTGGCCAATAGGACTCAGTTCTGCTGCTATCCTAAGAGCTGTGAGATGGCTGCTCAGCCTGCCACCACTGCTTCCTACTGCAGATCACCAGGCTCTGGAGTGTCTTTGTAAAGTGAATTTCTTTGTAATTCAGAGTATCAGTGCAAGCTGTTACCACAGAAGACTTGAAGTCCAGCTCTTAATTTTCTCCTAGTCTTTTTTGTTTGTTTGTTTTCTTTTTTTAGATTTATTTATTTTTTATGTATACAGTATTCTGCCTCCATGTAACACCTGCAGGCCAGAAGAGGGTACCAGATTTCATAGTAGATGGTTGTGAGCCTGATCGTGTAGTTCTGAACTCAGGACCTTTAGAAGAGCAGGCAGTACTCTTTAACCTCTGAGCCATCTCTCCAGCCCCTTATCCTAGTCTTTTTCAGCACGTGGACTGGGAGGTTGGGCACCATAGTTGTTCTGCCCAGCTTGAGGTAGGAAGTGCTCACAGCTGATAAACATCCAGCATGGAAAATTGAGACACGCTTTTAAATTCTTGTATTTGAGGAGAAAAAAAAATTTTTTTTCAGACTATGTAGGACCAAAGGAGATCCACTTTGTCTACTGTAAGAATAAAAATCTCAGAAAATCTTTCAAAAAGTGGTTTTGAGATGATTGTAGACCCCTGGCGTTTTGATGGCAGAGACCAAGATAACATTTTCTCTTCCAGCTGGTGTCATAGATGAAGATTATAGAGGAAACGTTGGTGTTGTACTGTTTAATTTTGGAAAAGAGAAGTTTGAAGGTGAGTTAAATACATATGTTCACGTACATAGTAAGTTTTGGTTTTACCTGTAAAGCTGACTCCAGTTCTCGTTGAACAAGACAGGATATAGAAAGCACATCAATAGATATTGGTATTTACTGGTATTTTATCTGTATTTTCTTCAAAGTGAAAAAAGGTGATCGAATTGCGCAGCTCATTTGTGAACAGATTTCTTATCCGGACTTAGAAGAAGTTCAAGTAAGTGTTGAAATCGGTGAGTGGTGTGGTGTGGAGTAGTGAGTGGTGTGGTGTGGAGTAGCGAGTGGTGGGCAGTGGTGGGCAGTGGTGGGCAGTGGTGGGGAGTGGTGGGCAGTGGTGGGCAGTGGTGGGGAGTGGTGGGCAGTGGTAGGTGGGGGGCGTGGGGAGTGGTGGGCAGTGGTGGGAGTGGTGGGCAGTGGTGGGGCAGTGGTAGGGAGTGGTGGGCAGTGGTAGGGAGTGGTGGGCAGTGGTGGCGAGTGGTGGGCAGTGGTAGGGAGTGGTGGGCAGTGGTAGGGAGTGGTAGGGAGTGGTGGGCAGTGGTAGGGAGTGGTGGGCAGTGGTGGCGAGTGGTGGGCAGTGGTGGCGAGTGGTGGGCGGTGCAGTGGTAGGGAGTGGTGGGCAGTGGTAGGCAGTGGTAGGGAGTGGTGGGGCAGTGGTAGGGAGTGGTGGGCAGTGGTAGGGAGTGGTGGGCAGTGGTAGGGAGTGGTGGGCAGTGGTGGGGAGTGGTGGGCAGTGGTAGGGAGTGGTGGGCAGTGGTAGGGAGTGGTGGGCAGTGGTGGGGAGTGGTGGGCAGTGGTGGGCAGTGGTGGGCAGTGGTGTGGCATAGTGAGTGGTGGGGGCTGGGGAGTCGTGTGGCATAGTGGAGAGGAGAAGGGTTTGAGAATATGTGCTGTGTTTGTGGCTAAATCGTGTGCACGACTGGGAATATTTTAAGCAAGATTAATTTTTTAGTTTGAGAGTGTTGAGTGGCTTCTGTCTGGATGAAGGTGAAGGATTGAAGGAAGGGACGGCGAGGACAAAGGGCTTGTGGGCTGTGCAGAGGCTCGGACACTGCCCGGTTCATCTTCCTGTCATGTCTTTCAGGCACTGGATGACACTGAAAGGGGCTCAGGAGGTTTTGGCTCCACGGGAAAGAATTAAAAGTTTGCTTGAAGTATTTTGCTGTTTCAGTGCTGTAAACAGGAGCTTTCGTTCTGGAAGCATTTCATTTCCTACGATGGGAGAAAGGAGCCCTGTTCAGATCCCATTGGGACTATGCTGTCTCTGGTTGACGGTGCCTGAAAATCTGCATTGTGAGGATGGCCTTGACATACAGACTTGTAAAACCGAATGTACAATTAGATTTGTTGTTGTTGTTGTTATATTCTTTAAATTATAGCCCTCAACTGGTTTTGCTTTCATTGCTGTATCAATTGTAACTTTTTTATACAATAAAGTTGAAGTTGTATAGCAGATATGATTTTAATAAGCTGACTGAAGAACCAAAAAGAGGTCAAGTGTGGCTCAGGGCTGTAACAGCACCTGGAAGCTGAGTCAGGAGGATTGCTGTGAGTTAAGAGGCTAGCCAGGGCTACTCTGTGGTGCTAAGGAAAGGGGGAAAGTGTTAAAAGTTAACTCCTTATTCTTTTTGGCACTGGTGCTGTGTGTCACTGGCCTTTTAAAGGTCTGTCCACCCCAGATTGGGAACCCACAAAAGTACTAGTTGGTGAAGGAGTGAGTAAGCTCACAGAACCAGGGGGGAGGTCTTAAAACAGGAGCTGAAATGACTCAAAAGTACCTGCATCACTGAAAGCCTGGCCAGCATGGTGACCGCTTGCTGAGGCCATAGCCCTAAGCACACTGCACAGCTGTGGGTAGCTCAGCAGGCGTGGGGTGGCTTGTCAGTGCAGGTGTCTGCAGTTAGTGGTCTGTTCCATGTTGTCGGAGGACGTGATGGTTCTTGTAGTCTGGCGTCTGGAGTATTATGACCCCACAGCAGCTAAATGGACAGTTGTGTCCTCTTGCATGAGCACGGGGAGAATCTGTGCAGGGGTCACAGTCATTGGTAAACCATTATGAGGCTGAAGGACATTTTCAGCGTTATCTACCCAGAGGAAACAGGCGTTGACAAGTACATCTGAAGTGACTGAGAGCCTAGTGCGGCTTCTCTAGTAACCACACTTAAAGTCTCAGCAGCTCATCTGCCTTTAGAGGCCTCGGATACTGAAGATTGGTTTTGGTAGAAGCACTGTAGGCTTCCTCTGCATGTACCACAGCATGGGCAACACCTGCTCTGCGTGGCTGTCACACACACACTCCATACAGACCTGGGTTGGGTTGATGGCTTTTTGGATATGCACACTCTTGGTGGCCTGGGTGGCAGCTTGGCTGGTCTTCAGTGCTGGAGCAGCCCTTCCCACATGTGTGACGGTGCAGGGGCTTCTGGCCCAATAGGGCCATCACTTGTTTGGACTGTCTGCCACCCTGCTCACTTTCCCTCACAATCCTGTCTGAATAGAAATCTTACAGGCTGAGCCAATGATAATAACAGATCCAGGAGTGTCTGGAGACAAAGCTACATGCAGAATCCACACGAAACATGGGATCCTAAAAATGATAGCGCTGTAACCCGTGCCTGGACATTTTAGACATTTTCAGCTGGTGTAAATTGCTCACCTCACCACACCCCCCCCCAGTCATCACTGACCTGATCATTTCAGGTGAGAAATACCCTAGTTTATCATTCTAAGAAGAGGGTCAGCTGAGGATTTCCTTTGCAGGTTGCCTGTGAATACCCAGATATTCTGATGTTGCCTTTTACTTCCTTCCTTTTTTATTTTTATTTTTCCAAGACAGGGTTTCCCTGTGTAGCCTTGGCTGTCCTGGACTCCCTTTGTAGACCAGGCTAGCCTCAGCGATCCACCTGGCTCAGCCTCCCGAGTGCTGGGATTAAAGGAGTGTGCCACCACGCCCAGCTTGTTGCTTTTTCTAAGCCAAAAGAAAACAGAAAAGGCATAAATGGAAAGCTCTAAAGGTTCCTTCAAGAAACGTGTGTTTAAATGGTATTGATTTGAAACTACGTGGTTAAGTTGGGGAGATTTTTTTTTTTTAATTTAGCAGGTCTCATATATAAGATTATAGACAAAATGTAATTAATAAGATCATTGTGTCTTGGCCCTGCTTTAAAAATAGATCTAGAGGGGTGGGAAGGAGGAGGGCACAATGGTTACTGGCTCATGATTTATCTGTTGGGTTTGGTAAGTTCTCTTTCTTTTTGTATTGTCTATAAACTATTTAAAAACATGGCTCAGTCCACAAGAAGACCAACAGAGCTGGCTAACCAGGGTGCGGGGCAGAGGCGGGGCTTGCTGAGACTGGACCTAGGCCCCAATGGGCAGCTCAGGATTCATGGGGGTCCCCTAGTAAGGGGAGGAGGGGCTGTCTCTGACGTGGACTCTGTTGCAGCTATTTGATTACTTCCCCCTGGCAGGATGCCTTGCCAGGTCACAGGAAGAGGACATGCTCAGTCCTGATATGACCTGAACTGGGGTGGGTGGGAAGGGGTCCCCCTCTTTTCTGAGGAATAGGGGAGGAGGGAGAGGGAGGTAGGATAGGACTGAGAGGAGAGGAGGGAGGGATGGAACTATGACCTGGATGTAAAATGAATTTAAAAAAAAAAAAAAAAAAAAACACGGCTCAGGAAAAAGATTAAATGTTAGTGTGTATCTTTTAAGCTGTGTTTTACTGTATTCTCAATATGAAAACTATATATAGATTTTGAAAAAAAAACATGGAAAATGAGTTTAGGGACTACAGTCAAGGTTAAGTTGGCTCTTACTAAAAAGATTGAATAAAGTCTCAGTTCTCCAAGGTTTCTTAGTCATAAAGAACATGTCACATATTGGGGTGAAGGCCCAGCTTTTGTGAAGAACAAACTGTGACACTGACCGTGGCAAGATACTGCCACCTTGTGGCAGCTTACTAAAGCGAGAAGGCTGAATTCAAGTTTCCATTTGTAGTGTGTGGATGCTAACATTGAGTTCACTCAGACTTGGTCTTTTGTTCAATGATATAAATGAGACAACTAAGACAATAAACTGTCGCATGCCACTCCTGTGGCCTAAAGGACAATATTTAATACATTGAATCTGAGAAACAAATGTATATCATATTAGGAAAAGTAGACATAATGTATGTAACATGGGGCACAGCAAAGAATGCTTGATCAATGGTAACAGTTACCCTCGGAAGAGAAGAGTTTAAAAATTGAGTGGGGTGGTGCACACCTGAAATCCAGCACTGGGGAGGTAGAGGCAGGAAGACCACAAGTTTGAGACCAACCGGGGCTGCATAGTGATACGTTGTCTCCACTTGGGAAGAGCGGTGGAGACCTAGGCAGAAGCACAGGGTTATGCTGTGAAGACAGAAGTGATTTCGTCAGAAAATGGCACGTGTTCTCAGTGGGCATTTGCAGGGTACCCTGGAGGGGACACTTCTCAGGAAGCTATGGCCAGGTGTGAAGCCATCATTACTGGAGCTGAACACCAGGACTAATCTCCTGTCTAACAACTCAAGCTATCGCCGGCAGCCATACTGTGAGTAGAGTCCGGCCAAGGAAAGATTGCTGCAGATGGACAGAAATCAAAACCATGGTTGTGAATGAACCTAAGACAACTTAGAACAGTGGGCAGTCACAGAGGAACAGCAGGGGAAGGCTGAGGTGTGCTTGTTACCATGCCAACCCAACCATGGCAACTGTGACACTGGGCTTGGGCTCCCGACTGGCTCCTGCAGCCCCTCCCGTTTTATAGCTGATGTGAACCCCATTTTCCAATGAGATGAACACTGAATCAAAGATGAGGCCTGACTCAATGTCACACTGTACCTAGGAAAGTGGCTATCAGCTGATATGCCAGAGGGAGGGGGGAAAACTGGGTTTCTATAGGCTCATTTACTGTGGAAAAAAAAAAATCCCAAATGCTCCTCTTTGAAACACCTGGTTCTTGATTCTTGAGCTGCTTTTAATGAATGTCTTTTGTTGGTAAAGAGTAGCAGGTAATTTCAGGGGTAGTATTTTGACAAGTGACAGAGAAATCAGGACAAGTGACAGGAAACAGAAAGTACACTGTAGAAGAATTATTAATATTGTTGGGTTCAGGGTGGATGCAGAGAAAACTCACTTCAGACACAGAAGCTTTATTTTTCTGAGCTGAGGGAGGTGGCCGGTTCAGGGTCTGAACCGCGTCCTTGAGAAGTTGTATTGCATACTTAGAGGTGAAAACTGTCATTAGCTCATACGGACAGGCGGATGGTGGAACAGGGTGGTCGGGTCTGACTGTTTTGCTGACAAGAAGTTCTAGCTAACCTTGGACGTGTGCCTGGCGGTTGGGGGACAGCTGGGCTTGTGGTTGGGGAATTTTTGCTGCTTCACAAGGCCACAGGGTATGTTGAGCATAAACATAGTTTATGGTCAACTTCACCTTGAATGGAGATTTTTTTTTTTTTTTTTTTTTTTTTTTTTTTTGGTTTTTCGAGACAGGGTCTCTCTGTGTAGCCTTGGCCATCCTGGACTCACTTTGTAGACCAGGCTGGCCTCGAACTCACAGCGATCCGCCTGCCTCTGCCTCCCGAGTGCTGGGATTAAAGGCGTGCGCCACCACGCCCGGCTTGGAGATTCTCTTATATCAGCAGCGAGCCAAGATGATGTGGCTGGTGGGCCTGAAATAAAAATATCTATAGTTATTCTACCCGAAAGATACAGGCCTCAGCAAACATTTCATATTGCTTTATCCGGATTGTTAAATGCAACGGTTATTATTTAACTCATTATTATGGAAATAAAAGACTCAGACACCTGTTAGATTTTTAATATGCCATAAACACTGGGGCTGCGCAGACCTTAATCCCCTAAGCTATCCTGTTATCTCCCAGCCCCACATCCCACCCAAAATTCCCACACACACTTGCACATGCCTCACTGGGGCGGCTTCTCCACCATGCCAGTCCTCAGGGCAAACTTCTGGCCACGTTCTTGTTCACGTTAACCCGGCGATCTCCTTTCTCCTTCATCCTTCCTCCCTGTTCCTCTCTCCCGCTCTCCAGGCTCGGGAACCTTAGCTCTGCCTACCACTCTTCTGCCCAGCCCAGGTATAGGCAATTTCATTGGCCAATCAGGGATGATTTGGGAGGCAAGGTTACATAGCATCACTTGGTGTATGTGAGCATTTGCTCACAGACCAGTAAAGATCTCAGGGAGATGGCAGCGGGGGGTGGGGGGGGTGGGGTACGGAGGGTAGGGGGGGCGGGGACGACAAACAACACTAGAATACATAGTAGCCCCCGATCAGCCGCAACAGTATACTTTGAGGAAGCAAAGACAAATAGGAATAAAATCCCCAGAGCTACATGCTGGGAGGTGACAGGGGCAGTAGTGTCAGGGGAAAAAGACACAAGCCACACCAGTGTCCTGTCCCATGGGAAGCATGGAGTGATTTTTAATGTCAAAAAGCTGCCTGTTGGCTGAAGTTATCTCAGAAGTGGAACACTTTTTTATAATAAAAATATAGATTCAATCTACAAGTCAAGGGAAGAAGCCATCTGATGACAAGACAGTAGAGCTTCAAGCGGTTAAGCTGAAAGTCCACGTTTGTTTCAGTCAGATGATCCCTTGTGTCCAGATCACTCTGCCAGCCAGCTCTCTCCTGGAATGTTACCAGTCTCCTGGGACTGGAAACTGTCATGTCTCCAGGGGAGAATGAGTAAGAAAATGATACTGGAAAAAAAGGAAGGAGAGAAGAAAAAAAGTTCATGCCGACACTGTCTTGCATGCATTTCGGGACAATGGCCTGTGCCAGCGGTGACATGTCCACTTTACTGTTGCTTAAGGATATTTTGGGAATGGTGTGAAAGTCAGTTCTCCCACTCCGTGATCCCTAGCTCGCTTTGGACCCCCAGCTTTCACGGTGGCGTTACAGCTGCTCAGAGGGAGACCTCCCTTCCGCGCGCCTTTTTTGCATTTTGAAAGGCGCAAGCCCTTCTGAGGGATAAGCACACCTTTTGGGGAGTTTGGGCAGTAGCTTCAGACCTTCGCTAAGACCACGTGTTTTCCCAAGTAGAGCTGCTAAAGGAGCTGGTGCCAGCTGAAGCTGAGGAAAGCTGAGGAATGGAGAGGTTGCCTCTCGCCAGCCCTCGGCGCCGGCCCGTGCACTCATAGTCCTCAGCCTTCCAGGTCAGCTAGGGTTGTTTGAGCTGTGGATAGTGGAAAGAACCAGAGGGGTGAGAGGTGGAGATATATATATATATATATATATATATATATATATATATATATAATTTAATTTATGTATGAGTTCTCTATCTGCATGTACATTTGCATGCCAGAAGAGGGCATCAGATCCCAGTGTAGATAGTTGTGAGCCACCATGTAATTGCTGGGAATTGAACTCCGGACCTCTGGAAGAACAGACAGTGCTCTTAACCAGCCGGAGAGGTGGATTTTTTTTTTTAAAAGGTGGTTTTATCTGGGTACAGAGCAGTTGTCTGTACTGAACATCTTGTCAAGGAGGCAAAATAACTGCCCACTTGCTATGTGCTCTTTCTCTTCAAGACTTTTCAGTAGAGCTTTTCTTTCCGAGTGTTTTGCCCTAATACAGTCATTCATGCCCATGCCTTGAAGACTCAATCCTGGACCCTTGAGTTAGAAAGCACACAGGAAGAGAGGAGCTTTTTAAAGTGCTGTGTGAGGCATGTGTTAACCTATGTGTATTTTATCTAAAGGGGAGATTCTGCACACCTGGAATGGACCACTTAGGATGAGGAGAGAAATCGGTTTCTTTATCTTAGTTTCCTCTGGGCTATCTGAGTCGGAACGGGGCCCAAGAGCTGAGGCACCCTAAAAAGAGGATGTAGGAAGGTAGAAGAGACTCCTCAGTTATGAAACAGGGGACCATGTAGGGGACTGATGGCAGAAGAGACCAGTGAGAAATGTCTTCCTGCAATTATTGCCAAAAGACTTGTTTCTTTAAAAATGTTAGTGACATCCCAAGCATAGGCTAAAAGTGGTGCAGTAAGGTCCCACGTTCTTCCACGGTCCCAGCAGCCCTGCAGAAAAAAGCTGTCCCCTGTGTTACCCTAATTTCTCACTCCCAAGTCTTCCCCTCCCCAAACATTTTGAAACAAGTCCCAGACTTCATAGCATTGTGGGTGACATTTTAATCTGTGTCCTGAGCTGTTAGTGCTGTAGCTCCCTGTCCCTGTCCCCGCCGTGCAGGCAAGTCCACCTCTGTCTTTACACATCCGTGGTGCTTTGGAGGAGGAGGAAAAGGAGTAAAATAATTACACTTCAGTCAAAGTGAGGGAAGGCGAGACAAGTGCACAGAGCCCTTGGGAGTCAGGACAGTGAGTGGGGAGAGGAGAGCCAAGGAGTTTTGTGGGAGTTTCAGGAAAGTCTGTGCCCTGTGCAAATGTGCTGTTCTTTAATATTCCTGAAGACTCGGGGGGGGGGGGGAAAGCAGACAGCTGGCATTTAGGTTACAGCTGAACATTTTCTTCAAAGAAATACCGCCTTTCTTTTAGTGACTAATTTCTTTTTCTGTCCCTTTCACAAATCCAGTCTGTAGACATCAGTTCCAGTCACTTATGAAACCAGCAACGGTTTACACCAGTGTAGACAGCTATATCCTCACCTGCTATTTCTCCTACCCACTTGAGGGTGGGCAGTAATTGAAGTAGATGCAGATTTGCCAAGTTAATGTTCTTTTTTGTTTGTTTGTTTGTTTGTTTTTGTTTTTGAGCTTCTGCCTCCCAAGTGCTGGGACTAAAGGTGTGCGCCACCACGCCCGGCTAAGTTAATGTTCTTAAGGCAGCAAATCAACTGGGGTCTGTGACTGGCGTGCCACCTCATGTTCACACCCACCCACACAGCTGGTGATCGACTGCACTAATGCCAGTGTCCAGAAGCACTCCTACTTCTTTATCTCGAAAGTTCTTGTTCATACTCTGTGAGAAGAAGAATGTTTTCTGTAAGGGAAGAAAATGACTGTTTCCCATCTTTATCAGACAGTCCTTTATCAAATGTTTTTCCTTCTTAGGAAGATAAGAGGCTTTTTGAGAAACAAAAATTCCAAATATTTATAAAATAAGTTCTTGAAATTATATCCAGAGAAGCGGGCCTCAGCCTGTGGGATGCGATCCTAGAGAAGCGGGCCTCAGCCTGTGGGATGCGACCCCAGAGAAGCGGTCCTCAGCCTGTGGGGTGCGACCCCAGAGAAGCAGTCCTCAGCCTGTGAGGTGCGACCCCAGAGAAGCAGTCCTCAGCCTGTGAGGTGCGACCCCAGAGAAGCGGTCCTCAGCCTGTGGGATGCGACCCCAGAGAAGCGGTCCTCAGCCTGTGGATGCGACCCAGAGAAGCGGTCCTCAGCCTGTGGGATGCGACCCAGAGAAGCGGTCCTCAGCCTGTGAGGTGCGACCCCAGAGAAGCGGTCCTCAGCCTGTGAGGTGCGACCCCAGAGAAGCGGTCCTCAGCCTGTGGGATGCGACCCCAGAGAAGCGGTCCTCAGCCTGTGGGATGCGACCCCAGAGAAGCGGTCCTCAGCCTGTGGGATGCGACCCCAGAGAAGCGGTCCTCAGCCTGTGGGGTGCGACCCCAGAGAAGCGGTCCTCAGCCTGACTCCACCACAGGGCTTGCAGATCAGATAACCTGCATATTCAGATATTTACATTATGATTCATAACAGTAACAAAATTGCAGAGATGGAGTAGCAACAATAATTTTATGAGTGGGCGTCACCACAACATGAGAAGCTGTATTAAAGGGTCATAGCATCAGGAAGGTTGAGAGTCACTGCTCCAGAGGCTTTAACTAACCCAGACATCCACTAGGTGTCGCTTGTTGTTTGCTTTTTTACTTTTAAAATGACCAAAACAAAACAAAACAAAACATTGGCAATTATAAACTGAAGATTCCCAGTGGCCTGGGAGAGATTGGGGTGTAGCGGCATTTGAGAGCAAGTGGGCAGCAGTGGTTTGAAGAGTGAGATTATGTCCTTAAGGAAGATTTGGGTGTTTGTAGGTTTTGTGTAATCGCTCCTGGCATTCGAAAGGCCCAGAGAAGCCAGAGAGAGAGAGGCCCTACTCTCCTGCCTTGTTGAAACAAAGATGAAAATTGTACCGATGGGCTAGACTTGCCCCATCTTCCATTTTCTCTGTTCTTCTCGCACCCCTCGTCCCCCGCCCCTACCCATTTTAAGGAGAATGTAGCTTTTTCAAGTTTTACCCTAGTATGAAATCATCTGAAGCATTTTAAGATCGAGTCTTCTTTGTTTGAACTCTCTGTACACAAGTTAAAACTGCCTTAATCTTCATTATCTGAGTGAAACGCACGTGGCATGCATAGGGAGAAGACTTCTAGAAGTTTCCCCCGGGGGTTTTCTGGGGTTATCCACTTCCTGTATTGGCCAAAAATCTAATAACCGGTTTCAGTGGAGGCCATGTACCCAGTGGTTTTGTTTTGTGTAACAGCTGTTTGTTTATTTTTTTTTTTTAAGCTGTTATTGTGTTTTGGCTTCACGATGGTTAAATGAATCTCAGTATTAAGTAAACTTCACTGACCTGCCTATTTCCTGTCCCGTCAAGCGTTCCCGTGTAAGAATAACAGTGTCCTTTTATTTGTAGTGTGCAGCATGATGTTTTTGGCATGCCCAACATTTTTGACTTGCAAAACTTTGTGACCTCAAGTGGGAGAGCGCTGAATGCTTTCCTCAGTGCCTCATAGTGTTCCAATCTTCAACCGTGCCCTGATCAGATGCGTTAAGAGTTAGGAAAGAATTATTGGCCTGTTTCATTCCCTCCCCTCAAGATCACAACAAACAACAAATAGGAATCCTTTTCAGTAAGTCACTGAAATGATCAAGCCTTGGACTGCGGCTACCATGCCTCTGTGATTCTCCCAGCTAGCCAGACTGGACAAGATGTTTATTTGTGGATGTTTAATTCAGATCTTTAAAATGTATTGTTTTCAAACCGGTAGTCATGCTGTGGTCGAGGTTGGATTGCTACTCAGGTCAAAGAGTGGAAGAAATGCCTCTGCTGCCTGATCTTTACATGCCCAGCTCTGTTCAGCTGTCTAGTGGGTTCTGTAAGGCCAACACACCAAAAGTCTCAAAAGTCACCCTTCACTGTCATCTCCATTTAAAATGCACTTGACCTCTCTACCTCTTGTCTCAATACTGTGAGTATTGTGACATAAGAATGTGATGGACATCTATCGCATTTAGAGACTGGTGCCTACTAAGTATTTACTTCCAAATATTGAGAACTAATTACATCCTAAAGAAAAGAGATTGGGATCAACAGGAAGGTGACAGGGAATACCTGCTTACAGTCATGCGGCTACTCTGGCAGTTTTCTGAAAGTCTCAACCGACAAAAATCACAGTAATTTGTGGAGCTCGGTGGTGAGAAAGGAACCTATCAGCAGTCACTCCTTAAGCCTAGAAATACTCTTCTACAGGTGGTGGTGGTGCATGCCTTTAAGCCCGACACTCGGGAGGCAGAGGCAGGCAGCAGATCTTTGTGAGTTCGAGGCCAGTCTGATCTACAGCTCGAGTTCCAGGACACCCAGGGCTACACAGAGAAACCCTGTAAAAGCAAACCAACAGAAATTCTCTTCTACCAAGAGCTTGTGGTGTGGGTAACAAACAGCAGGCGTGAGGGAGATGTGGTAGCCATCACGCTGGCCGAAGCCCTGAGACAGCTGTCAAACGCAGCTCTCTTGTCAAACTTCCTGCTGCTGTCCCTGGCCACCAGGCATTTCTTCTTTTGTAGAACGGAATCCAAGGAGATTTGCATTGTTATTGTTTTGTTTTGTTTTTTTAACCAGGATTTACTTCATTTGTACCAAGCATATATACTCCCCACAGCCATTCAAAGCCCCGCTAAACTGTCCGTTCCTTTTATGTAAAACATGAAGTGCGGTATACTGGACAGATCACACTTTGCAGTCTTTACTTTTTATATAAAATTATAAAGCAACATACTAAGATGCAAACTGTGTTTTAAAGTAAAAATTGACATCCATTGGAAGAAATTGCTCTTAAGTAAAAGAGTTACGAAAACCTACTGTAAAATGTGCCAGTTGCTAGCAGTCTGCACTTTGTTGTAGAGTGGTCAAGGGGCTAACCCGGCCTGAGAGTTAGGCTATCTGCACTCGAATTCTGTCTTTCACCAGTTACAGATTTTGGTAAGCTAATTAACTTCTCTGGCTTCGGTGTGCTCTTTTGGTAAAGTGAGGGGAATTATACTGCTCAAGACATTACTTTTTAAATCATAAATAAATCCTATTTGCAAACCGCTTAGCCCAGGGCCTACTCCCTAGGAAGTGTTTGCCAGAATCTACTGCCCTAATCATTGCTGTGAGGTTGTTCAGGTGAGTCTTTACACATCTTGCCCCTGTTGGAATTAATGGAGTCTGTTACGTACGCTAATGAGAACCAAGGGATGAAATGAGGGTTTGAAGTCAAACTTTCCGTATCTCTGAGGGACCTGAAGTTCGATTTGTGTTGTGATCAGCTTTGGCACCTTCATGCAAATGTGGGGCTCAGTGACATTTTTGCTATAAATTCTTTGTATTTGTAATGGGGTAGAAAATAGTTTTAAATTGCTTTAAAACATTTTTACTCTACATGAATTTTTTATTTCTTTTATTTCTTTATTTTATTTTTGTTTTATATGTCTGAGTGGGTGTTTTGCCTGCATGTGTGTCCACACACCATATTCTTGCCTGGTGCCTGGGGAGGGCGGAAGAAGGCACTGGGTCACCTGGAACTGGAGTTATAGGTGGTTGCAAGCTGCCACGTGGGTGCTGGGAATTGAGCACACCTTCTGGAAAAACAAGGCTTTTAAATTACTGAGCCATTTCTTCAGGCCCCTACAGGATATATTTTTAAGTAATTATTAAACAGTTGCCCACTTAAGAGAAAATAGAAGGAAATGCTGGTACATATGAAATGTATTCATTTGCTGCTTCTTCTCTGCTTTTAAAACATCTGAATATATCTCCATCCACTTAGTCTGAAGTTGCATCAGGGTTTCACAAAGCACTCAGCAGTCACCATGTGGCCACAGTCACATGACACTGCTCCATAGCACAGCACATTTGAGATTGTTTAGACACTTTCGTGTCTCAAGACAGAGTTTCTCTGCAAAGCCCTGGTTATCCTGGAATTTGCTCTATAGAGCCCAGACTGGCTTCAAACTCGGAAATCCTCCTGCCTCTGCCCCCAACGCTGGGATTAAAGGCATGCACCTTTATTTTCATGCTTATGTATGTGCAAGTGTCTGTAAGTGTTTGTCATGTGTATGAGTGGGTCAGAAGAGGCCAGAATTGGTCCTGTCAAGCCTGAGTTACAGGTAGCTGGCTGTGAGCTGCCTGCCATGAGTGCTGAGAACTAAGCGGGGGTCCTCTGGAAGAGCAGCAGGCACTCTCGACTGCTGAGCCATCTCTCCAGCCCCTCTTTAGCAATCTTAATTCCCGTGGGTCAAGAGGTGATCTGACTTACACAAACAATCCCGTTAGTGGTAGAGCAAACGGAGTACTGCCCTCCTACTGTGGCAGCATCTAGCCTAAACATGGGAGCTTACCCAATACTCAGTCACTGTATTCACAACAAACACAGCGACCAAAGAAATGCAAACAGAGTGACAAGATGCAGACATCATAAAATGACTATGCATCTGTCCTGAACACTTAATGCCTGTCACGATATCATCTTTTGTTTTTAACATTGGTTGAAAGCAGGAAGTTAAAATTATATGTTTGTCTTCCCATGTGCCATTTTTTCCTCACTCATGGGTTTGAGATGACATGACCAGCACCATGGACTAATTTATTGTCTCTCTGGACTAGGGTTGCAGTGGAAATCTGGTGGGTGTAGTGGATGCTCTCTGACCTTGGAAGAGGGCAGTCAGTGTGCACACAGAAGGGTCTGCCTCAGGCAAGGCCAAAAGAATCCAAACAGTATAATAATCCACTGGGATTAAAGGCATGCACCTTTATTTATTTTCATGCTTATGTATGTGCAGGTGTCTGCAAGTGTTTGTCGTGTGTATGAGTGGGTCAGAAGAGGCCAGAATCGGTCCTGTCCAGCCTGAGTTACAGATAGCTGGCTGTGAGCTGCCTGCCATGGGTGCTGAGAACTAAGCGGGGGTCCTCTGGAAGAGCAGCAGGCACTCTCAACTGCTGAGCCATCTCTCCAGCCATGATTTCACTTGTTGAGGGCCTCCCACTCCAACTAAGTGCAAACTTGATTCACGTCTGATTGCAGCTTTAAAAATCTTCAACAGTTGTTAGTATTCTCGTACTGATGCCTGTTTTAATTCTCATGACTGCTGAACAGTGATGATAATCATCATCATCATCTTTTTTTTATTATTATTTTGGTTTTTTGAGACAGGGTTCTTCTGTATAGCCTTGCCTGTCCTGGAACTAGCTCTGTAGACCAGGCTGGCCTCGAAGTCAGGGATCTGCCTGCTTTCCTCTGCTTCCTGAATGCTAGGATTAAAGGCATGCACCACCACACCTGGCTTCAAACTTATGTTTTAGATTGGAGTATAATAGACATAGAAAACATACTGAGCTTAAGTGACCAGTCCATTAAAGTTTTATGTCCCTGTAACCTCCATCAAGTGGGGGACAAGAAGGGGAATAAGTAAGAGCAATGTACTTATGAAAATGCCACAATGAAACCCATCACTTTGCATGCAATTTTTGAAAGATTGTGCCAGGATTTAGAATACTGACTACCGGTGTTTACACGCCCCACTCCAGCACACACAGGCTTCTCTTAGTTTATACCCATCGTCAGCCTCTGGTCTACCCGAGAGTGCATCATCATCTGCACTCTCCCGCCAACATTTGTGCCTGTTCTTGACTGTCATAGTGAAGGCTCATGGGATGCCGTCTTCTTGTTCTTTACCACACGTGAGCCATCTGGGTTGGTGCCTGTTCCAGTAGTTGACTCTTTCATTGGTTTTTGTTTTGTTTTTTATTTTTATTTTTTATTTTTTGCTGTATTATGAATACAAGATCACTTGGCTATTTTATGCATGGCTGATGCCAAGAGTCATGTACATTTTAGGAGCTATCACCTGGAAGTAGAGCTGCTAAATTAGACAGTGGCCATGAGCTTTTTGAGAAATGGTGTCGTCAGAAATATTTTCCATCAATTGTATATCAGGCTCCGCCAGAACATGCTACCAAAATGAATGCGTACCGTTTCTCAGCGGTTATACGTGATGTCTCTGTGCTTCACAAGTGTCTGAGAAGGGGGGGAGTTGGTAACTCTCCAGGGCAGCTGTCTTCCATGCAATGTGTGTGTGGAGTGTGTGTGTGTGTTTTGTGTGTGTGTGTATGTGTGTATGTATGCTGCTTATGTGTGTGTGTTGTTGTTGTGTGTGTGGTGTGTGTGGTGTGTGTGTATGTGTGTTGTGCATGCGTGTGTGCCTGTGCGCGTGCATGTGTGTGTGTGCGCGTGCTGTGTGTGCGTGCGTGTGTGTGTGTGTGTGTGTGTGTGTGTGTGTGTGTGATGCTCTGCCACCGAGCTATCCCTTAGATCCCTTAGAGCTATCCCATCTTAGTATGGAGCCTCATCAGAAAGCATTGGGTTCACATCCTTGGCTTTCACTGCTTTGACCAGGAAATGTGTCACAGGTGGCATCTACTTACAGCCACTGGATCAGAACATATGGGCTGGCCTAATTTGAAAGGAAGTGAGGTGTTCTGAGTAACTAAAAGACAGGAGAAGCAGATGTCTATATAAGTCATGCTGACCACAGTCCGCACATCTGCACATCTGACAGAACCTTGCTTCTGACGTCACACTGTGTGAGTTTGGCCAGGTGTTAAGGTTTCAGCGAAGTAATTGTTTTCCTTGGACTCTTGATTTTTTTTTCCCCCCTCATCTTTTGGCTTCTGGTATACTGTTAAGAAGTCCAATGTCAGTGTGATTCATTACATGGGACAGTTTTTCTCCTTGAAAAAAAAATTAAAGCATTTTCTCTTTATATCCTTGCTTAGTATTATGACATTTCACAGTGACATGTAGTATATTTTACTTTCTTATTTTTATCACTATTGCTTTTTTGTGCCATTCTCTAGATGATATTCTCAGTTATACTTTTCAATCAATTAGTTGATTTTAAATATTTTAATTTTCATATTTAGGAGAGTTATCTTTTTATATATTGTCACAGATCATCCTGCTATTTTATGGATAAACTTACTCTTGACTAATAAATGAGTTTCAGTCAGCCACCACTCCTTTAATCCCAGCACTCAAGGAGGCAGAGGCAGAGGCAGGTGGATCTTGTAAGTTCAAGGCTAGCCTTGTCTACAAAGTGAGTCTAGGACGGCCAAATCTCGAGAGAGAGAAAAAAATGGCTTTCAAGGTTTCCTCACCTTTTTTTTTTTTTTCATGTTTTGTGTTTATTTTAAATTGTTTATTTTAAAAAACCTCTTTTTTTTTTAAATTAGAGAACTTCCTCATCTATCTCCTCTCCCTCCTCCTCTTTCTTTCGCCAGGCTTTGTCTAATGCCCCCTCTCTGGCCCTCTTTCCCCTCAGCGCCATTTTAAATAAATTTCTTCAGAGAGTACTTATAAATACTTACTTACTTATAAATACTTACTTTTAATTTCTATGCTTAATCTAAATAACTTTTTTAAAGTTTTGAAGTTACAATATGTTTGTCTCACTCCCCTCAAAGAAGCACAATGCGTACAGAATTAATATTTCTATCTATCTATCTATCTACCTATCTATCATCTACCTATCTATCTATCCATTCGCTTTACATCCCAATCATAGCCCGCTCCCTCCTCTCTTCCTGATCCCACCCTCCCTCCCTCTTCCCCTATTCCCTCCCTCCTGTACCCATCAGGGAAGGGGAGCCTCCCCGCAACCAACCCACACATCAAGTTGCATCAGAACTGAGCACATTCTCTTCCGGGGTGGCCTGGCTAGGCAGCCCCGCCAGGGGGAAGTGATCGACAAGCTCAGCATTAATCTAAACTTCCTCAAATTCCTCCACAAAATCACCTATCACATGATCTATGACATCTGGAACAAGGAGATTGCCTTCTAGTTCCCAAACATGGCAGCTTCTCCCTGTTCTCATGGCTGCACACACACATTGACCTTGCAGTACAAGGCCAGGTCTCCTTTTTTTTTTTTTTTTTTTTCCTTTCTAAAAAACATCCCATCTTCTCCTTTCCTACATTCTTTGCTTCTGCTAAATCAAAGTTGGCCTCTTCTTGTGTGTTCCCATAAAACTCAAGGTTGTGTATGAAAGTTGTGTTTTCCCACCCCTGAGACAGAGAACTTGGACACAGTGTTTCCTATCGCCACAACCAAGAACTGCTACGGAAAACACTGCCCCGGAGGGCAAATGGGTGCCTTATTCCTCTTGCACAGTATCTGTCACATCTCAGACACTCAATATCTGGGTAACAAAGGAGTGAATAAGGAAGAGGCAACCTAAGGTCCCTCAGCAATAGGGAACAAAGTGCTCTCAAAGGGACAGCTTCACCCGGAAGCCGGATATGCAGGTCTCTGACCCTGCCTGGTCTGAGCTTGCTAGTACATGTTGCTCACGCCCACCTTTCTGCTCTCAGAATTTTCTCAGCTCCAGAACAGGGACATCTTCCAGAACATCATTTTTGGAGAGCGGTTAAGAAAAGCTTTGTGAAGCTGGGCATGGTGGCGCATGCCTGTAATCCCAGCACTTGGGAGGCAGAGGCAGGAGGATCGATGTGAGTTCAAGGCCAGCCTGGTCTACAAAGTGAGTCCAGGACAGCCAAGGCTATACAGAGGAACTCTGTCTTGAAAAACCAAAAACAAACAAACAAACAACAACAACAAAAAAAAAAAAAAAAAAAAAAAAAAAAAAAAAAAAAAGAAAAGAAAGAAAGAAAAAAGAAAAAAGAAAGAAAGAAAGAAAGAAAGGGAAAGCGTTGTGTCCCAAAGCCATTTGGCCAGCTGTAAGAAAGTCACAGACACGCCTCCAAGATCCTTGATGCTAAGTACCTTGGCAGGATAGTCATCACCGTGAATGAATGCCCCACATTTATGTGCAATACCCACTGCTGTACTGTTCTTGGCAATTCCTCCCTTTGGGAAATATCACCAAGGCTTTTTACAAGGTTCCCGCCCCCCTTCTCGCCTGACCTCTTTTGCTTAACAATGACCTCAGATGAGGCTATGAACAAGCCCCACCTCACAGCTGCCCTCTCTTTGTGTCATCATATCTTGGGCTGGGATTTGTTTGTTGAAAAAAAAAAAAATCCATCTGTATGGAAAGTCCCAATAACTGCAGTCAATAGAACGGCCCCCTCAGCTCTTTGTGGCTGAAACTTCCAGACAGGAACCCTGGGAAAGATCTCCCCTTCTCAAAGCACTTTTTTCACCCAAGCATCATTTCTGATAGCTTCGGGGGAGTTTGGGCAACACATTTTCCTTTCAGAGCACCAGCGTATATTTGGACAGTCGTGTTTCTGTTGGGGAGGGACATTAATTCTTGCCTAAGTGCTGGTTGTGTGGTTCTGATGGTTGTTCTTTAAGTGACTGGCAATGGCACCCCCTATTTAGCGTTTTGAAAAAGCTAGTCACTGGCTTTCACTTGTCAGTGTCCCTGCTGGCCCTGTGGAACATCTTCTAGAAAAAATAGCCTAATTTGGGATTTCTGCATCTTCCCAGGCCTGCCCTTTCTGGCTGAAGTGTAATTGTGTAAAATAGGGTTTCCAGCTTTACACACAGCATTGCCCTAGATTTGACAGCAAATGTACTTACGGAGATACTGAATCGAAATAAGAAAAAATTTAAAGTAAAACAAAACACAGCTAATATGTCAGGAGCAGACTTACTACTACCCTGCAATATAAAGTGGTTTTTTTTTGCCCCCTCAGATTTTCTTTATAAAAATTTAGACACTTAAGTAATCACTCACTTTCCTTTGGAAATTTCCCTTATGCGAAAACCATTTGCAAATAATTATAAAGTGACATCATTCCAGACTTTAAAATCTTACCTCTGGAAACTCCCGTGATAGGGTATTCCTAGTCTTTTCTCTGGCTCACTTAAGAGGGAGTGGCCAAAGGTCTGAATGGTACATGCCAAAAGCAAGCTGGCTTACCTGTCCATGGAGTTTGACAAGCAACTGGCTTCTAATATGTCACCAACACATAGCCACACATAGATACAATCAGGCTGGTCCTGGGATCTCCACGAGGTATGGGTCAGGAAAATGCTTGGCACTTACGCATCGTGGGACAAACCCAACAGTTGACACATACCCCATTGTCTGGAATCGTCTTTTCTTAGATTTGATGTGCGTGTTCCCGATCATGCCAGAACTCTCCTTCATACCTGTAGGGATGTGCAGTAAAATTATATGCTTTTCTGAGTTCTAGCTAGTTTTTTAAATTTAAGTTTTATTTTATGTGCATAGGTGTGAGGTTTTCGGACGCCCTAGGACTGGAGTTATAGACAGTTGTGAACTGGGTGCTGGGTGCTGGGAATTGAACCAGGGTCCTCTAGGAGAGCAGCCAGTGCTCTTACCACTGAGCCATCTCTCCAGTCCCTCTGTCTAGTCCTTCCAGAGATTCTTTCTCTCTGCACCTCTATCTGGTCCTTTTCTCCTCTTTTTCAGTCTCCCACTCTTTCTTGCACATGAGGACACTCATGTTCTCCAACTTCCCTGATGTAACTTTGAATATTTAGGGCTCCCTAACTCTCTGCAAAAACACCTAGTCCGCACATTGAGGATCTGGGAAAACAGCTTGCAAGACTCAAAGTGATGGCATGTTTCCAGATGGAGAAGGAAGTCACACACAGCTCGCATAGTCTCCTTCTTCCTAACTCTCTGCATGGCCGCCCCAGTCCTCAGTGCTTCCACTGATCAGATGTGACCCATTGGCCACTAGGAACTTCTTCTCCTTTTAAAAAATAGACTTATTTTTACTTTAATTATGCCTGTGCATGTGTGACTCTTGTGGGTGTGGCTGTGTGAGTGCAGTTGCCCGAGAGGTCCACAGATGCTACATTCTTGGAGCTGGAGTTACAGGGGGTTGTGAGTCGTTCAGAGTGGGTGCTGGGAACCAAACTGGGGGCAGTTCACACTCCTAACTGCCAGCTCTGAGAATTTAGTTCTTTTTATTTTTTATTTTTTAATTTTATGTATATGAGCGTTTTGCTTGAATGTAGGTGCTTGGGGCCCATGGAGACCAGAGAAAATATCAGATCCCCTGGAACTGGAGTTATAGATAAGTTTGAACTACTACATGGATGCTGGGACTCAACCTTGTGTCCTCTGGAAGAGCAGCAAGTGCTCTCAACTGCTGAGCCCAGAATCTGGTTCTTATCAAAAGCATACAATCTTATCACCTTGCCTTTCTTGTTATCAATAAATCCTAAATATTATAGTTACTTTCTTTTTAAGTGCAATGAGTTTCCTAAGAAATAAACTTCTGACATCTGTGCCTTTAAGAGTAGGGAGTTATGCTACTTTTAAATTAATAATTTAGCTTACCCAAGAGGAGTGTTTTCAAACCAGCCAGGGGACAAACATCAGGTAGAGAAATGAGTTGTTTATTGTTATCAACAAATTCTGTTTTTTTTTTTTTTTTTTTTTTTAAACTGTTTGAAAGAAATGGATCAGTTTCATGGTGCTATTGAGAAATGGAGCCCAATTATGCCAGTAGTCATCTGCTTTTCACATAAAGAGCATTTTCTGAAGGACACGCCCAAGCAGCAGGAGCCTGGGAACCTCACTGTGCTCCAGAAACCAGAGTTCCCGCATAACTGCATAATGTGATGCTATCAAGTTTCCAGCTCCCTGCAAAGCCTGATGCAGCAGCAAATGCATCACTGCCACTGGGAGGAGGAAGTACCAGGAGGGGCCATCCAGTACTGGGGATTGCTGTACAAAGGCTACAGCAGCCCAGCCTTCTGCCTGAGCTTTCAGCCCCAGGCCAAACTGATCCTGGACTAAGCATGCAGCCATCTTTCCCTCCTCTCTGAACTAACTCTGTGGGCTGGTGTTTCTGTGAAGGTCTAGAAAGCAAAGCATTCATTCTTCTGTTGATTTTTTTTTTTTTTTCAAGACAGGGTTTCTCTGTATAGTCTTGGCTGCCCTGGACTCACTTTGTAGACCAGGCTGGCCTTGAACTCACAGCAATCTGCCTGCCTCTGCCTCCCGAGTACTGGGATTAAAGGCCACCACACCCGACTGATCTTGTTTTCATGCTCTGGGACATGGCGATATTTCCAACAGCAGCTCTGATTGTCCCTTTGCAAGAACAAAATAATTGGACATTGACTTTTGAAGATGGGTTCATGATGGTAAAGATGAGGGCAGTAGCTTACAGGTAAATGCCATCATGGGTGTATTAGATTTTAACCTGTGTCTACTCCAATTCTTTTTTTTTTTAAATTTATTTATTATTATGTATACAGTGTTCTTCCTGCATGTATACCTCCATGCCAGAAGAGGGCATCAAATTACATTACAGATGGTTGTGAACCACCACGTGGATGCTGGGAACTGAACTCAGAACCTTTGGAAGAGCAGGCGGTGCTCTTAACCACTGAGCCATCTTTTCAGCCCCCTCTACTCTGATTCTTAAGCCATTACCCAGTCCCAGATCCTGACCTGAAATGAGACAGGCTTACCAGTGGAGTGGATGGGGTTGAACATGGACTTGGCACACTTATAAAGTGTTTAGATGACAAGATGAAATTCTGTGTAATGTGATGGGCAATTGCACATCAGGTCATCAGGAGTGACTCGGACCCAGATCACAAGGAAGAGAATTCCAGCAGAGGCGTAGATACGTTCTGCAGAACATCCTTCCGCATTCCTTTTCACCTCCCTTTTGAACAGCATACACCCCATGATGGGGGCCTGCTTGGTTCAGCTTTCTTTTGTCACAGCCTGGGTGGGCCACTTCCTGTGACCTGGATGATCAAATCCCCGTGACTTCTAATCCCATGTCTTAAGAATGATCATCACCCTGGCTCCTAGCTCCTATGTCACTGTTTACCTTCCTGGTGGCAAATCCTTTGGCTAAAAATTATCCAGATGTCCCCAAGAGCTAAACACAGCCAGAGGTTAAACAGTCTTGTAGAATGACTTCCAAAGAAATCCCCCAAGTAACAGGATGCTTTTTTCCCCCCTTCAAATTAAATCTCATGCAGATGCCTGATATTTAAAACAGATGAGTGTGGCACGGCAGACAACGTTCACGAGGTTCTTATATTAACCCCGCGGAATCATTACAAACTCTAAGGCCCCTCTCAACATGGATTAGAAGCCATTATCATACAGGATTCCAAATGGGAAACGGGGACCAAAAGGCATGAGCATCATTTCAGCACCTGCTCACTTCATAGTTATAACCTCTGTTCCGTGACCTGCCCCTGAACTCGAGCTTCCCGGATCTCACTCACAGTAGAGGATGGGGGTGACCTAAAGTAGAACTGACTCTCCACTCCATTACTCAATTTGTCGTTCCTATTTCTCATCAGCACCCTACTCTTGAACTTGCTATGAGCCTCTGGTCAAGGAAATTAGGTTCCGGGACCCCCCTTCCTCTTTCCACCTATGTAAAGGACTTGGTTTAGTCTTGGCTTTGCTAAAGAGACTAGTATATACCTTGTGAAGATAAATGAAAATAAGCTAGCTATATGAGAGTATTAAATTATTATACGTATACTTCAAAATGATTAATACACATGCCAAGGACATAGCACTGAATTTTCGTTGAACTGCAGTCACCTCTAAAAACCTAATTGGCTCCAGGGACACACACAGAAGTTACAACACTGAAGAAAAATGAGCAGCTGTTTTCAGCATCACTTGGCGCTATGACTTCACACTTGATCGATGATCTATGTGCCACCAGGAAACTTTAAAGTGATAGACGCCTCCTCTAGTAATGTGCTGAACAACAGAGGATGGTTGACAAGCTCACCTACTTAGCCACACTTGGAAAACAGTGACTTTCCAAATGACCAGCACTGGAGGTTTAAGCTGTTCCTATGTGGGCTGTGGTAGAGCAGGCATGTTTCAGCATTGATTCTGTGTCATCCACATGACAGTATCCATGGGGCTCATAAAGGCTTCCATGAGGTCAGACAGAAGCCGTCAAGATCCTGGAGAAATGGTGGCCAGTGAAGGCAAAAGAAAAGGGGGCAGGGTCATGTGTTTGAGCAGTAACCTAGGCAAGTTCAAAAACTATCAGGGCATTTGACAGGACAAAACAAAGGCACCTGGAGATGATCTGGCACAGAAGTTGGAAGCCTAATATGTCTATTCCATCTCCACTCTGCCCGAAGCCCATGGTGTACAGATGTAGCAAGGCGTCATGATAATCCTGGGCCACAAAATGGAGTCAGCCATAGACAGTTCACATACACAATGAAAGGCAGGGATTTTGACAGGCGATGCAAGAGTGTCCCTCTCCCAACTAAGCCATGTTAACATGTTTCCTGGATAGACATGTACTCCCAGAATCCCTTTCAACACTGCATTCTGAAAAGCCACTTCCAAGACTCTAGACGAGATGTAAGGGCCATTTCTGTGATTCCTGCTTTATTCCTTTCTCCTGTCCTCAATCCACTGCTATGTTGTGACTAAGGAATCCAGCTGAGCAAGGCGGGGTGGGGGGGCTGGCTTCATCTTCAATAGCCCCTCCAAGACAAGACCCCATCCTCTGAGATGTGGACCAGTCACTCTTTACAGGAATGATATGTATCTCTTAGGCAAAGTGCTTGGAGAGAAACTGAGGAGCCTGCTGTCTGCTGAGCATTGGGGGAAACCACAGGATTTTATACAAGAAGAATAGGCGGTGACTTATCCTATGGGAATTCTCAGCGACAAGGCAAGATTCCATAGGGCTGATATGGACTGTTCCAACATTAATTACATAGTTTGGCAGCAACAGCTGGCTCTACCCTTAAGAATTTTTTAAAATGTCTTAATTTTCTAAGCTTCCTGATGACTTCAAGTAGTGTCCAGCCCAGGGGCCCACCTAAGTGGGACAGTGAGTCACTGCCCTGAGATTTCCCATGTACAGCTCTCTGGACTGGGGCCATCCTTGCTTTCCTGTTCAACCCTGTCTTCCTCCCAACTTTCCCCCAGATGGATTGTTAAGTCCCTTTGTTTGGTCCACTCACTGCCGGCCTCCGCCCCTGTGATTGCTTCACCTTCCCCAGGCTGCCACTATCTGTCCTGACTGCCCTTTTGGCATCTCTCCTTTCCCAGCCTGTGGTGCTCTGGGCTACATTCTCTGGGCCCTTGCCCACTCTTCTCTGCAGTTGCTATCTTTCCATTCCCCGTGCTCCTTTGTTTCTTAAGTCCTCACCCTTCCTGGCCCCTCATCCCAGTGCTCCTCCTCAAGGTCTGTCCTTCTAGGTGGGTTTCTTCTTAGATATTCCCCCAATTTCAAAGGACATTGATCATTCTGTTCTCAAGAGTTTGGCACTTAAAAAAAAAAGATTTATTTATACAGATTTAAAAAAAAAAGATTTATTTATACAGATTAAAAAAAAGATTTATGTGTACAGTGTTCTGACTACATGTACACTTGCAGGCCAGAAGTAGACACCAGATCTCTTTATAGGTGGTTGTGAGCCACCATGTGGTTGCTGGGAATTGAACTCAGGACCTTTGGTAGAGCAGCCAGTGCTCTTAACCACTGAGCCATCTCTCCAGTCCATGAGTTTGGCACTTTTCTTCATGCTCTCTGTTGCAGCTCTTCATTTCATCTTGCCCACTGATAGACTTTTGTCAATGACATGCAGGACTTGAAAAAGCAAGTTCAATCTTTCTTCCCTCGTTACCAGAGTGAGCAGTGAGTCCATATGTGAGGTACTTCTGTGGTGATCAGATGCCTGTGAGGAGCACCTTTGAGAAGAATGGAGGCTGAGCTGCCATCAGCCTCCTCAGCATCTCACTGGAGGAGAGCATTTTGTAGCTAAGGTAGAGAAGGTTGTGGCAAGGTTCACACCAGCCATTTGGAGCTCAAGTCTGGCTGCTTATGCACTCTGATCCATTGGGCTGTAGAAAGCACTGTGTTAACTCCCCTATACTCACATCCAGGGAACCTTTCCTCTTGTCTTTACTCTCCTGTGAAATTCAGCACACACATGCACACGTGCATGCGTGCACACACACATACCCACATGCCCAAACGGCTCAATAGATTAGTATAGGCCTTGAACCTTTTGCTTTCCCCTCATCACTTTGTCGATAATTTTAACATCACACAAATGTATATTTTAAAGACTTATTTTTATGTATGTGTATGTGGTTACGTACACAAGTGCAGGTGCCTGCAGAGGCATCAGATCCCCTGGAACTGGAGTTATAGGCCATTGTGAACCACTCAATGTGGGTGCTGGAACCCTAACTTGAGTCCTCTGCAAGGATGGTAAGTGCTCTCAGGCCATGAGCAATCTCTTTAGTCCCTAAACATGCTCTTTGAAGCCTTAGAGGTCGCCAAAAGAAGAAATAGATGTAACCACAAAATGATCAGCAATAAGGAAGGATGTGGAGAATTTTTTCCTCTGGATATTCCGTCCCTCCTTATTTCATCTTGGGCTTCTCTCGCCTCCCAGGGCTCCTCTGGCTGTCCCGCCCACTCCCGTTGGCCCTGGTTTTGTTTTCCAGTCACTTTCATTCCAACGAAAGTGCTTAGTTCTCAGGCCTTGAAATTCCTGTGTTGGGAAGTCTCTGCTATTTCCAAGTCAAGGGAGCTAGTCTCAGGACAGTGCCACCAGTGGCATCTCAGGCCTGCTGGACTCAAGAGAGGACTGCTTCCAGCAGTGTCGGTGTCAACGAAGGGCTTCGATTTTGCCCTTTTTACATTTTTTAAAGAAAACTTTGGGGGGAAAAGAAGCATTTGCAAATGCATCCCCATCCGTCTACCGATATTAACTGGTTAGCACTGGCGTGTGAGGTTGTAGGTTGTAGATGTTGTCGCTTCAATGAGTCAGACTAGCCAGGAAGTGTGGGGCTGGTCTAGAAAAGTTAGACTGTTCTTGCTTCAAGCTACTGAGGAATGCACTTCAGGAAAAACGAGAAAGAAAACAAGGGAAGAAGAAACATGAGCTCAGATACATGGGGCAGAACACAAGAATAGAGGGAGGGGAGTCTCAGAAGCCAATTATGAGACAGGGGGTTACACAGTTTGGAGAAGAAGCTTGTTTCCCATGCTATAACTGGCGGGAGGAAGCTTGGGAAAAACCACACCCTCTTTTCTTCTTGTTTTTTTTGTTTTTGTTTATTGAGACAGGGTTTGTGTAGCCTTGACTGTCCTGGATTTGTTTTGTAGACCAGGCTGGCCTCAAACTCACAGTGATGCACTTGCCTCTGCCTCCCAAGTGCTGGGATTAAAGGCATGTGCCACCACCGCCCGGCCCATATCCTCTTTTCTTAAGATTCAAGTTGATATTGATTTACAGTCAGAATCTTAGGCTCACCAAGATAAGAAAGAGATTTTCTTCAAGATTGCCAAATACAAATAGCCAAAACACTATGAATGTAACATTTATATAATTCCTGATTGTTTCATGGTTCTCCTTGCTATATGTAGTTTATTTTTATTTATATGTAATACTATGGATATATATGTAAAAAAATAAATATAAGAAGAAAAAAAAAAGAATCAAGTTGCCAGGTGGTGGTGCAGGCTTCTAATTCCAATACTTGGGTGGTAGAGGCTTGGGGGATTGCTATGATTTTGAGTCTAGCCTGGCCTATAGAATGAGTTCAAAGGGAAAAAAGAAAGAAGAGCAAAGAAAAGAGGGGTGGGGGAGGAAAACCCAGAGGGCAGAGACAGGCAGATCTCTGAGTTTGAGGCCAGCCTGCTCTAACAGAGTGAGTTCCAGAACAGCCAGGGCTACACAGAGAAACCTTATCTGGAAAAACAACAAAACAAACAGAAAGCCAAGCAAAGCCAAGGGGACACAGCGCAGAGTGCAATGCTGGGGTTCACCTCGGATGCCCACACTCATCCCCATCCCCTCGGATTTTTATCTCTCAGTCCTATTTGTTCTCCAGGCCTGGGCTCCAGTGATGAAGTCCTCTGGCTTCTGTGTCCTTGGTAGCAGGGACTCCGGGGGCCGCTGCAGAGTGTATCCCTCTCTTGCTCTTGTTTCTAAGGGTAATGGAAGAAGCTAGTGGGGGATGTGACTCCCCAAGAGCAGGGGGGCCGGCTTAAACAGCGCAGGCTCTGCTGTCCTCTCCAGCTCTGAGTGTCTTGAGACTGTCCTGATGTCTCAGCAAAGCCTCTAATTCTGGTGCTCCTCATAAAAAACTCCCTGTTCTGAACCTGGACCAAGTGGCACATCTTTCTCCCCAGAGAGCAGCCATGTCGTTGTCACAGAGAAACCGAAGGAGAATCTGTGTATGGACTTCTTACAAATATCCAGACAAAAACTATTGGCAGCTTTTCTTGCTAAAACGTGTTCATATTATGTACCACTGGCAGTCCCTCCCCAGTGGCCGCTGCTTGGCTTGGGTGCCGTCATTCTGGCTCCAGGCACTTACAGTATGGCCTTCACTGGGGTCCTTCAGTTGTGGGTGCAAATGTGACATCAACCCTGGCCAGTGTTTCGGAGCCTGAAGACACCAGCTCACAGTGCATTATCAATTGCTGCGGACCTCAAGGTTGCATATGTGCTGCACGCTCGGTATCTGTCTCACTGTACGCGAACAAGTCGGTCCCCACAACGTGGCGATCTCGCTTCAAGCACGGCCATGAGAAATGAGAGCAAAGCCCTGAAATCAAGACAGGTAAAATCTTGATTTAAAGAGGAGTTACATCCTAAAGAGGTGTGGTTTTTAAACAACGGATACTATGTAAGAAAAGGGAATCTATTTGTCCATGATGCATATAAGAGAACTTTGCGGAAGCAAATGCAAGCTAGCACGATACCTGGTTTAGAAGTAAGCAATGTGCACTCAGATAAAGTGATATGAATATTGTGTGTTGACTCTGTTTGTTCAGGATTTTTGGTTTGCTTTTTGTTTTCGTTTTTTAAGACAGGATCTTCAGGCTCAGGTTGTTCAACTCACTATACAGCTAAGTGTAACCTGGAACTCCTGATCTTTCTCCCCTCGGACTCCCAAACTCTGGGATTATAACGTGCCATAACTGCCAGGCTTGGAATGTTGACTTTTTTTTTATCTTTTTCAGGGGAGCTTGCGCAAACTGTTCCACCAATCAAGGACATTGCGAGCAGAGAACCTAGACCCATGGTTCAGATGTAGCCAACGGACAGCACATTCTCCACATGGAGAAGGGGAGGGGAGAGCGGGGGGGGGCGTGCTTCTGACTTTTAATCTTTTAAAATGAGTCAATAGACAACGCACAGACGCTTGACAACTGAGCACAAGTAAATGTTAGTTGGTTTGGTTGTGCAAAACTATGTCTGTGGTTGTAGTTTACAGGAGAAAGAAGTAGTAGAAATTAAAGTTAAGTGAAGCCCCTCTCTCTTTGTACCTGTTCAGGGCAGTGCAAACTCTGTAGCCACCTGGGGCTAATTTCTTCTTTACATTCTCCATGCACTGTGTTCATTTTCCCCTTCCCTGCTCTGTAGTCTCCAGAATGCAATGGCTAAGGTACCGACATCTGCAGTGGAAAGTCATTCTTTAGAAAACAAACATCGCTGTTTCTAGGCTGGGATTTCATGACCAATGAGAAGGCAGTTCATTTACTGAGTCCTGGGAAGCTGGAAATGGACAAGAGGGCAGGAAATCCCCAGTGCCCGCACGCCTTCATTTTCTGTTCTTGAATGACAGTGAGCACATTCTGTGTATGCAGGTGGCCTCTTGCTGAAATGTGCAAGGGAAATTGTAAACAGTGATTTACAATCTGTTTATCCATGTTTTTTTGACATGGTTCTCTTACCTCGGCTGCCCACAAGGGAAGCCTGGAGTAAGAGGTAAGACTCTCAGGTTGGCCACCAAGTACTGGCCTAGCTTAGGGCATTCAAAAACACAGGGGCACCTCAGAGCCCAGTGATATTCTCACGAGGTCATCTGTGACCACATTGCATGACATCCGCGCATGTAGACGGAATCTGCCATGTGAGCTCCAGGCATGGACATTAATGAGGGAGCTAGGGAACCAGGCAGGAGGATGGGACTTCCCAAAACTCTAATCCAGGATTTAGACTTTGAGACCATAGAAATACTAAAGAATCAACTCAGCTTCCCTCCAAAGGCTTCCTTTCTACATTTATCTCAAAATTGTGGGATGAGATGTGCAGGTTTAAACCGATCTTCGTGCTTCAGCCGTAACTTAGCAGGCTTCTCGTGTCTGCATACCGGCTGGCTCTTTAAATACTGTAGATCACATTTTGTATCAGTTGAGTTCCAACCTTGACAGTTAAAGCCACCCTCAGAGAAGAGTGTGAGAACCAAGATAGTTGAGTCTGATCTTTACAACTGTGAGAAAATGACAGACCATAAACAAAATAAGAGTCAAGTTTCTAAAAGTTAAATGGAGTTGGAGTCATGAAACAGAATCTAACTGTGGGGAGGAATGTGAGTCAGGTCCCGGGGACCAAGAGGATTGCTGGAGAAAAAAGTGGCCAAGCAAGAGAGCAGTCTAGACCCCAGCATGCCCAGCAGTAAGAGCTCTTACAATCCTGAGAGGAGAGCAGCCTGGCAGTGGCCTTGGAGTCCTTCCCCATAATTGAACCCGAAGATGTGACTCACCTTTCCCTAGAGAATATGCCAGTCACAATGGGACACTTGTCCACTAAACGTTCAGACTCCAGAGCAGTATCCCCAAGTACCACTGGGGAACCTCAAGAATATATTAATAACCAACAAGATTCTGCCATTTCTTATTGGCTAGACGCCAGAGCCTAGTCTCCAGCATTGTCCCTCCCAAGCACTGTATGTGGCTGCTATACCACCCACACCTCTGCATATCGTGTGGCGACTTTTGCTAAGACATCTGTGGAAATGATTTATACTCACTGATACTGGAGCTGACTTCGAATGTGGCCAGTACATCTTGCCAATCAAGGGTTATATTGGACCAAGGTGCACCACTCTGATGCGTGCCCTTTTTTGAGCCGTGTGACTGTATCACCATCTTTTAGCCTCCTCCTCTTCCTTGCTACGATCCCTGGTGGCATTTGTGATTCTGGGAATTGGACCAGTGCCTCGAGCAAGTGGTAGGCCTGGGTTCTCCACTGGGTTTCATTCTTAGCTCTACCGCAGTTATCTTTGTTTCTGGCGTTCCTTTGTGTCTGGGATAAGTGAGGTGTTTTAGCTGAACAGACCTTGTGTGCTGGACTCTGCCTTCTTTACCAGCGGTTCTATCAGCCGGGCACAGTGGCGCACGCCTGTAATCCCAGCACTCGGGAAGGCAGAGACAGGTGGATCACTGTGAGTTCGGGGCCAGCCTGGTCTATAAAGTGAGTCCAGGATGGCCAAGGCTATACAGAGAAACCTTGTCTCAAACAAACAAACAAACAAAACAAAACAAAACAAAACAAACAACAACAACAACAACAACAAAAACAGTAAAAACAAGAATGATTTTTGTCCAAAGAGTCACCCTGCCAAGCCACCAGTTTCCCATGCTCATCTTCTGGTGATCAGATGTTCAGACAGGCATAAATATGACCCTCCTATACACCTGGCTCTAAGACTGGAAGACAGAGTCCACTTTGCCCGTGCTGCTTCTTTGAAGTGAAAACAAAAAAAAAAAAAAAAAAAACTCCTTTAGAACTTACTGTTATATAGGCAGTCAAAATTGTTTGAGAAGACCACGAAACGAATGAACCAACGAACAAACAGAAAAATATAAAATTCCTCTAACTGGGCTTCCCTAGTGGGTAGTGAAATGGATTCCCAATGTCTGAATAAAATCTTACTGGCATGAGCCAGTAAGAGTCTAGTCCAGACTAGACTCCAAGCCAGACCTTCCCAAGAACCAGTCACCCTGTCCACCCATCTGGACTCCCCCTTCCTACTTGGGAAGGTGCCTGTTTGGACCTTTGCTGTTCTAGGGAGCATCTCTCTGAACTGTGTTGCTGTCTCAGTGAAGCCTTAATTCTGGTGAGCTACACCAGTACCTCCATGTTCCGAGCCTGGGCCAAGCAAGGCATCGTTGTCCCTAGACAGTAGCCCAACCTGGACTCCATGTGTAGCGGAGGATGACCTTGAACTTCTGATCCTCCAGCCTTTACCTCCCAAGTGCTAGGATAACAGGCCTGGGCCACCACGCCCTGTGCTGTCGGGTGGAGCCCAGGGCTACACTCACATTAGGTGAGCACTTTGCCTGTGGAGTCCCAGGGCAGACCCATGACCAATACTTTGATTAACATATTCGTGTCTGCTTTAGCTCTGAGCTTGTGAGAAGGAGCATTTTAGCACCTTTTCCACTCTGGCAGCCCCTGTTCCCACTGCAGTTAATTGGGTATTATTCACCACTTAACGTCATTTTAAGAGATAAACTGACTTTGAGCTAAATGAAAAAATTGGAACAACTAAATGGGTTCAGGGTTAGAGGGAAGCTGAGAGTTACTAATTAGATTAGTGTCATTACCTCAGGATTTTTGGCACTTTTCCGTACCCGTTCTCTACACCCCAATTCTACTGGGAATAAGAAAGCATCGATGTCACCAGTTAAACATACATAAGTGATTTACAATAGGGAGCAAGAAAGCACCAGTGAAGCCCCAACATTGCAACACCATCTGGGGGACCACGGGCCGGGGAGGGAGAGCTCACATCTCTTCACTGTCCCCATTTCTTTTCTTTTAGGGAACATGTTGAGAATTGCAAATCCCTGGCAAAAGCATTTCCCTTTCGGAGGAAGGGGAGAAGAGGAACAGGGCGGGAGTCCTAAAGGCAGGTGACGAGCCCCTGCAAAGGGGAGGATTTCTCATCCGCATCTGGCAGCTGCAACAGCTCGCATCATGTGGGAAAGACGGGGAAAGATCTGGGTGGGAAGTGGAGGCCTGAGGTAATGGCATTCCGTTGTGCACAGATCCTTCCCTGCAGGGAGAGACTGTCCCGGGAGAGACTGTCCCAGGAGCATCGGGCTCTGTTCTTCATAAATGGCAATGGGCAAAGGCAGACGTTTCACCCTAGAACATTGTTCAGATGATCACAGCTCCGTAAGTAGGAAGTGGGGCTCCTCTCTCATTAATGTAGCCCTGTCTGTCCAGCAGCATTCCCAGATCACTGTATTGGAGAAGGGACTTGCTGAACCCAGAGACGTTTCAACTCTTCCTTGTGCACAATGTTGCCCCTTTCCAGAGAAGAATAATTTAAAACATGGTTTTAAATAGACATGTGCGTTGTTTTCCTGCTTTCCTGTTCTAACAAACTTGTCACTTGTTCCTGATTCCACTGTGTGGGAGTAGAACCTTTAGAGGTTTAGAACACTTTTCAGTTCAGAGTACAAGAGCCAAGTGCCTTCAGCAATGAAACAATGGCCTCTTGCTTTGAGACAAACAACTGAAAAATTGACCTTTTATTTAAGGTGCTTCAAATTTTAGTAATAGCTTTCAATATGAATTAAGAAGTTTAAGTTTTGGATCTTTGTCACTCCTTTAAAGATTTTTGTTTTTATTTAGCTCTAGGTTCAGAAAATTGAGTTGCAAAAGTTAAAATATTTGATTTATTTTATTTTATTTTATTTTCTGTTTTTTGAGACAAGGTTTCTCTATGTTATCTTGACTATCCTAGACTTGCTTTGTAGACCAGGCTGGCCTTGAACTCACAGTGATCTGCCTGCCTCTGCCTCCCAAGTGCTGAGATTAAGGGCATGCGCCACCATGCCCTGCAATTTTTTATTTTTATTTTTTAAATTATTTTTTATTAGTAAGTTAACACAGGCACCAGAAGACAATTTTGAAGAGCCAGTTCTGTCTTTTCACCTTTGATTGCTTCTGTGATCAGACTCAGATTGCCAGATTGTGCAACAAATGCCTTTATCTGTTGAGCCACCTCACCAGCTCGAAGCTTGTACTTTTCACCAGGAGGACCATTACCTTTTTAATAGTTCTGCATTACTTTTAAGTACACGGTTTCTCTCTGTTCAGGTGCAGCATCCTGTCTGGACCCCTGGTCCTGGCCTGGTGACCGACTCAGTGTCTGGAGGAGTTTGAAGAGATTTCAAAGACTGTCTCTCTTCAAAGTCCTGCCCCATGAAGGGAACCTGTTATCGGTGCTCTCTGTCACGGTTGCTAATGACATCTCCAGGACACCCACGCTGTCTCTATTCTCCAGGGCTCTTCCCTGCGGGAGATAGACTCCTTTGCAAAGATGAGCAAGTCAGGAAAACTAGAAGTATCCGAGTCTCTTTGCCATTTCATTCTTACATTCGTTTACTCTCTGGTGAAAATGTACTGAGCACATGTGTGCTTTGTGCCGGCACCTAGGGCAGAGGTCACTCTAAGGAGATATGTCCACCTCAGGAGGGCCTTCAAGAGAGAGACAGGAACCTGCTGCACAGTGTACAGCTGTGATGGGTGCTTGAATCACGGGTGTTAGGATGATAAGGGCAGACTGCAGGGAGACAGAACCCAGACTGGGAGGCAGTTGGTACTTTTAACTAAGATTCATTTTTCTCCTATCACCCCAAGGAAGCCTGAGACATGAAAGCATAGATTAGAGTTTCTTAACAACTCATCAAAGGGGGCAAGAGGTTTCACAAGTGACAAAGGAGAGTGTTGACAAAACCCAGATTTTCTTAACAAGTGGGCAGGTATCTTAGATGCTAATCCTTAGGATGACAGAGACACATATTTAGTAGCCTGCTAGGGAAGATCTCCCCCTCTGAAAAAGGCCGGAGTCAAGCACCTGTACATATAAAACACTGCTCTATACACAACTACTTTACACCATACACATAACATCTCTCTTTCATCTCTTCTTGTACTGGTTTGAATCTGCAGTGTACCCCATGCATTTGTTGAAGACTGTGATGGGTGCTTGAAATACGGATGTTAGGGTGATAGAGCCGACTGGAGGAAGATGGAACCTAGACTGTGGGCCAGTTGGTACTTTTAGCTAAGATTCATTTTTTTCCTCCTACTACGCCAAGGAAGACTGAGATATGAAAGTATAGGTTAGGATTCCTTAAAATAACTAGTCATAAAGGGCGTGGCTTTAACCTCATCAGTAGATAGATGAAGGAGTCATAATTAGATGACAATATTGGGAGGTGTTAGAAATTAAACAACGAGCCTGTGTGGAGTAAGAAGGCTGCCAAGGGCATCTCTGGAAAGGTGTGCCTTCTCCCAGATCCTCGCTCTTGCTTTATCTGCTTCCTGCCGATGTAACATAAGCAGCTTTCTTATACAGCGCACTTCTCCCCCGAGGAACAGCCTTCCCACAACCCTAGAAACCTGGAACAAGTGACAATAAACTAAATTTCCCTAGTCAGTGGTCCAAACACATCTGTCCTCTCTTAAGTTGATTTGTCTCACTTTTTTGTTTTTGTTTTAAATAGCAGTGCAACTATGATTGACACACATTCCCTAACTAAAATCCTCAGAAGTTCACTTTGCAAATGAGGGTAGAGGTAAATGGAGACCCAGGATGGCTGTTGGATCTTTTTTTTTTTAATATATTTTTTTAATTTTTAACTTATGTGCATTGGTATGAGGGTGTCAGATCTTGGAGTTACAGACAATTGTGAGCTGCCATGTGGGTGCTAGGAATCAAACCCGGGTCCTCTGGAAGATCAGACAGTGTTCTTAACCACTGAGCTAACTCTCCAGCCCCTGGCTGTTGGATCTTATGTGTGAGTCAGCAGGAAGAATGTCAACCACAGCTCCCTGGAAAGAAGTTTAGGCACTAGAGACAGTGGTTAACATATAGGCCCTTCTGAATTCATAGATACCAGCGGAAGAATCTGGATGTTCACAGGGTGTGGTGGCCATGGGGATAGGATTCAAGCCCACAGTGCCAGATCTCAGGGACAGAGATGTTCTGTTCCCAAGACTGCCTCCCTAGGGGTTGATTGTAATGAAGACTCTTTCATCTCCCCCCCCCCCCCCACGCCTGGCTATACTCTACCTTGGCAAGCTGCTTTGTGTATATGCTACATGGGCAGCTTTGGGCCCTACCGTTGGCATGGTAGCTTCCTACTTGCCTCCTCTTAACACCCTGTGCCACTCACTGCAGACTGTGGGGCTTTCCTTGTGTCGCCTGTTCCTTTTCTGGGCCCACAGCCTTGGCTCTGGTTTCTTCATCCATTGCTTGGCTCTCGACGCCAACTTAAATCTGACCTCTGCTCAGAAGGTTTCCATCCAGAAGCCTGGTTTGGAGCTGCCACTGTTTCACTGTGACTGGCCTCTACTGGGACAGAAAAGAGCAACTGGGATGGTACTGGAAAACCCAAGTTCACCCCTTGAAACGCTGTAAAAGTGAAACCTGGAAAAGCCTTTCTTCCCATGAGTTTCTGTTGAAAAAGCACCAGGCCCCAGTGCAGAGGCAGTTCTTTCCGAAGAAGCAAGAGCTGAACTCGAGGCCCAAAAGCAACCTAGGGGTAGACAGGGGCTCCCTCTGACACACAGGCCTGTGGACTCACCCTCATAGGTCTTCTTAACCTGGAGAGAATGCCCTAAGCGGCCACAGCCCACTTGTGATATGACACGCTCCGGTTCCTCACAATGGAGAGAATGCCCTAAGCGGCCACAGCCCGCTTGTGATATGACACGCTCTGGTTCCTCACAAATGACTCGGGTGCTCATATAGTAGGGTTCATTTCCGACAAGAACGTTGAGCTTGGCTTCCTCCCCCTGGTTTTTCCACGCCCCGCCCACTGGCCATGTCCAGCGACTCCATGAAGAAACACGTTTACTATCTAAGAAGGCCTTAAGCCCAACTCAGATAGCCAGCCCAAGCCGGAATGTGTTGGCAAGATAAAGCAATAACTGTGAAGATTGTGGCCAGGGTGAGGCTTGAAGTCCTACGGAGCTCTGCTGTTTTAGCTGTGTGACCCTGAAACATTCCCTTCAAGTTGTGTAGTGTCGCCATAGGCAAGATAAGGCAAATCACGCAAACAGGTGTGAGAAGTTTAAGAAAAAAAAGTACCACAGATACTAAGGTAGAGTAACTGGAAATCAGACAGCTGTCCTGAGGTGGAAGCTGGGCTGGTGGTATATGTAGAGAGGAGAGTTTCTCTGCCTCTGACAGGGCAATGCAACCCATGACTTAAAGTGTGATGGGCACTGGTCTAGTGACATAGGGCTGTCATCCAGCTGCTTGGAAGACTGAGGTAGAAAGACTGGCAAGTCAAGGCTTTTCTGGGTTACAGTGGGAGTTTATGGCCAGTGTGACCCAGGCTCAGGAGAAAAGGAAGGGGGGGGGCAGGATGCTTGGCTATAGCTCTGTAATAGAATACCTGCCTAGCCCATGCCTACAACCTTACACTCAGTCTCCAGTACTGAAAACCTTAGTATGTATGGTGGGTAGATGAGGACGGAACAGTGGCTGTAGGTCAGAGCAGAGGTGCTTATGAAGAGCAGAGCAGGACAGGCTCTGTTACTGAGTATCCCATAACTGAGGGGTCCTGAGATGAAGTCCTATGCATGGACGGCAGTATAGTACAGCAGGCACACATTCTGACTCCCACAGGGCTCTGGCCTTATCCCTACCACTGCCTTAAGGACTCTGGCTCCTTAACTAATCAGACAGAGGCTGCTTTGGGGGCCAGGGTATGTGCTCCACTGGGTGGGGGTGGGGGTTTGGGGGGAAAAGGTGCCATCAGAGGGGACACTGCATAACTATGCCAGTGGTAACTACTGCCGAAAAGAACAGCCAAGAAGCTAGCTAGCCCTTCTGTTTAATGCTTTCCGGTGATATTTCTCAAAACTAGCCTGTTGTACTGAAGAGGCCTTGCTGGGGTCTTGGGGTTCTCAAGTGGGCACAATGTGGTTGCTTGGGCATTTTGCTCTGCTGTTTGAGGGAGTGCGACTGCATTTTGTACCCCAGGCTAGTGAATCAGTTACATTTGGGAAGTGGTTATCGGGCTGCCTGGCCCAGTTTTAAAGGCTCCATAAAAGACACTCCTTATTAACGAGCACACGTGCCTTCGCAGCCAAGAGCACAGAACAGCACTTCTTGGCAGTCAGGGCTCCCTAAGGAGAGGGTGCGCCTTAGAAGCCAGAGAATGGAGTCATTTAGCTGACATACACCCGGAGCCTCCTAGAATCTTCCACCCCAACACAGAAGTCTGACCCAATTTGTTGGCTCTTCTCCTGAGACCCCCTGGTTCGCGCGCTGTGTCCAAACCTCCATAACGGGCTGCGGTTGGGAAGAGGGAAACAGAACTTGCCGCACCCCCAATGGAAGCCTTAAACCTCACCCCATCTCCTCCCTGGGGCCAGGAGGAGGCTGTAATTTCTGCCTGGTGAACAACAAAGACCTTCCCTTGGATTGAGAAGCAACCAAGTCATGGTCACCCTATGGTTTATTGTCTTAGGGGAGAAGAAGCCACAATGTCAGTGCGAGGGCCGACCCTGGGCTTAGCATCTAGCTAGAGGGCTTTTAGATCAAGTATGGGGTTCTATGCCATCTGTCTCAAAGTGGGGGTTCACTTCAATCATTTGAGTCAGCTTGGGCGGAGCCAATAGCAGTTTGCAGCCTGGAGTTCCTATGTTTCTGGAGACCCATTTTGTGCCCCACAGAAACTAGAGGAGCAGATGGCTAAGTGTTGAAGCCATCTTGGATGTAGATTTTTCATGTCATCTGAGAGCTGGGAGCATGAATTGGCTTCTGACAAAGGACATGGCGGGTGACAGGTGTGGACATCAACCCAGGGCAGTGCTCATGGCCAGCAGTGTCACTAAGTCCAACTGAGGCACAGACCTTTTCTTCTTCCTGCCACCTTGCCTGTGACACTAAAGCAGATTCTCCTGGAAGCGATGATCTACCCGTTGCCTCTGTTTATGGGAAATTAGCAATCCTAAAATGTGCTTTTGCCATGATGAGAGCGAAAGGGAACCAAGAGGAATAGAAACTCTTCAACACTTGTGAGACTGAGGTAGGCAACAGGAAAAGGCCAAGTTTGGAGAGAAGAGGCAGAGGTTGGAGGTGGGTAGGGCAAGTGGCTTCTGTGGCGTATAGACAGGTTCAGGGTTAGACACAGCAGCCAAGGCTTGTAAACCATGTGTCTACTGTGTGTGTGGGCACTCTCTTCCTTTCCAAGATCTATGCAGTACTTTGTTCCTTCCAACCTCCTATAGTCCCCTCTATAACTCCACCTTCACAATGTTTACACTTAAGGAACTGGGTAAGTGTAGGAAACCTGGGTCCCAGAAAGAAGTGATTTTCCCTGGGTCACCAGATGGTGTATCAGAAAAACTTTCTCTTAACCAAATGTGTCCCTTTACTTCCACTTCCCAAAACAACTACACTGCATAGGGCCCTCCTGCATAGGGTTATTCCTTTCAACAAGGGACTGAGTGAAATGAACATAATTCTGCCCTCATGCCTTACCATGCGGTGGGATAGGTAGGCAATGGCTAGCCAAGTGACTGCACATAAGCACCGACCAGAGAGGAGTCACGGCCTCCCCTGATTGACCTGCCGTCTCAGTGGCTTCTCATTTCAGATATAAGCCTGTCCACTCCACACAGATTAACATTCCAAATGTTCCCAAAGCAACCCAGGTAGTCAGATTACTGCAGAAGCTAAGCTAACCCCACCCCCAACCCGTTCCCTTTCCACACCCAACCTGCCAGCTGGCCAAAGACCACTCTGTCCTTGCCATCTGGAGTACCCTTTCCATGTAAAAGCCCAGCTGGGTTGCCACGCCCCATGAAGGATTCACCAGCATCTCCAATGGAAAGGACCTTTCGCAGTTTACTATGTAATTTCATATCATAGTTTAAGACTTCTTTTGTGGAAAAAGACACACCACCGCACAGCTTGAGGAATTTCTGGCTCCTTTGAGTGATTGATGAAAAGGCCACTCAGAGACAGATCGAAGTAGGGAAGCCCCGGTTGTTCGCCTCTCAGCACATTTTTGTAATGCTCGCTCCCATCAAGCACGCCCGGTTCATCTTTTCTCAGTCATCAATGCATCCTGGGTGCCACAGGACAAAAATGCAACCAGAAAAGCAGCGTCTGGAAAGATACAAGTAGCTTAACACAAACCACCTCTGTCAGTTGACATTTGGAAAACTTCCTAGAAAGTCTATGGAGTCTGCGTCAGCTGAAAACCATTTACCGAGCCCCATTTCCCCTGAATCTGCCCATCCCCACACAGCATTTAGTGTGGTGTGTTTTACATGTGGAAATCATAGCGTAGCTGGGCACATACCTCCTGGGCTCACTTTGCGATCCTAGCCACAAGCGGCCCCCTCCACACCACTTTTCAGCACCCCACTAAAGTTTCTCTTCCCTCTTCAATCTTACAATCTCCCACTCCTTACAGATGCTCTCTGTTCTTAGTTTAGCGCCGCACAGATCATCTCTGCCTCTAAAGTAACTTAGAAGCAGGAAGGTTAGCTTGACTAGGAGTCTGTGGCAGGGAAAGCTAGGATAGCTGCTGTCCTCCTAGAGGACACGTTGTTTTGTTTCGGGGACTGAGTTCCCCATGACAAGCTATCCCTTCTGGCTAGAGCTTGTTACAGCATCTCAGGTGCCATGAACACTACATCTTCCTCTCCTTTTTGTGCTCTTGGATGCCACACATGGGGAGCTCAAGGTCAAGAGATTCAATGTAATAATATATACGAGGGTCCCAGATTTGATTCCCCACCCCCACCCCTGGGATTTCTGAGAGATTGCATCCTCTGAAACCGGGCTTAGAGACACATGTGAAGAGCAGTGGGGACACTGGGACTTGAACTCGGGTAGTCCGGTTCTCTGCTAGAACAAGCTATGTTCATAACCGCTGAGCCATCTCCCCAGCCGGGGTCCCAGATTTGAAAACACACGGTTTAGTAAATGTTTTTTCCTCCTATTTCCTGGATCACCACTTGGAGAGTTACCTCCCCCCAAGAGTCTGATCCTCTGCCAGCCAGGAACAGCTGGACAGGACTTGGGGCAAAAAACAAACGTCCATCCTGTTAAACCACTGAGATTTTTCTCTGACCAAAACAGACGAACGAGACCGAGTTCCACCTCTGAGACAACTCAGCTGTGCATTGGGAAGGTCGCTCAACTTGCCCTGGTTCAGATTCTCCACGGATAGAGATCGATCAGCTCTGCAGGTTGGGTGTGAAGTGTGAAGAAGATGCTTCTGAAGTGCTTGCAACTTCTCCCTCCCTGTGTCACGTGGGCATGCAGTAGCTTCCCGCCTCAGTCTTAGGATTGAAGTGTATGTTCTTTGAATAGTCAACTTCTGTAGACACCAGAAATCCTGGTACAACTCACACAGGGCCCTGGCGACTGTTTACTGAGAAGAGACTCATCCTGATGTCTCCCTACCCCAGCCCACCCATCTGGTGACATAAGTCCTTTTATTCTCCGCCACCTATGACCTTCTGCTGATCCAGTGCTCCCTTCGGCTTCCCACAGATCAACACCTTTAAAGCGCATCTTTGTGTAGGGCTGCTTCCCAGCGGCTGAGTAAATGGGTGTATCTACTTGGATGAAAGTGCTTTTGTGGTTTGTAACAAATGGAGTGAAGCCAGGCAGGGGAGGGAGGGAGTGGATGACTGAGCTCTCGGAGGACACCATGCTAGAGATGACCTTGTTTTAAGATTTTCGCAAATGAGCTGTAGACATGAGTTGTGTGATGAAATCTCTAAGTTGGAAGATGTCGCTAAGGCCCCCCCTGCCCAGAATAAAAGATCAAGTTGACGGGGATCAACTGTCTCATCCTCTTGGTATGTTGAAATCTTAGGCATCGTTTCAAGGCATTTTTAAAGAGCACATATACTCAAAGAGTAAGAGCAAAGAAGGAATGAGTGATGGATTGTTTTGTGTTGCCTTAAGCCAACACAATTAAGCTAATCTAAAAGAAATCAGACACTGTCCCCCACCGTTGGAAAGATACCCACAGCTCCTCTTCAGACTAGAAATTTTGACATGACCTTTGCATATATTTCTTCACCCTCTTTTATAAAGGCTCCCAGGAAAAGCAAGCATGAAGAGTCTAGAAGCATTTCTGCTGATAGATGGAGGAAAAATGTCCACCCAATTAAAAAAAAAACTTTTTGTGTGATTTGATTTAAAAAATGTCTTTAATATGTAGACTTCATTTTAAATCAGTGTATGTATGTGCACAAAACACAAGTGCAAAAAAGGCCACCAGGGAATCAGGGAGCTTCGACTGACGAAAAATGTTTAGAATTCATCTCTCTGATCTAGGAGGAGTTCTGTTTAAAGAGAACCGAACCACAGAGAGAACTTTTGTCTAGTTATTGCATTCCAGCATCTCTTTGCCATTTGGGGCCTTTGAACATATTTTGTATGATATGAGAACTGGTAATGCTGAGTGGAGGCAGGCTGTGAGGCAGAGATGATGTTCGCCAAAGAGACCCTAGATTGAGAAGCATAAACAAAAACTGTGCTGTCTAAAGACAGGGCAAGGTATGAGATGCACACTGTTGGGCACACCCCAACACTGATCTGGGGTACCTTAAATCTGGATTTAAGGTATGCAAACTGCAGGCTCTATGTTGTGGGCTGACTGGCTGTGGGCTCATTGACGTAGTGTGCACACCTTGTGGGTACTAGAAATTCAGACACTCGACCCTTATGTCAGCTCTGTAGCTCCCTTTGCCCATTACAATCTGCCCAGGGTGACTTACACACAGTCTTGACTTGTGAATGCTCCCAGCAGAATTTGGTGTCTTCAAGCAGATACTCAGTAGACATTATTATCTATCACTCTTATTAAGGACACAAAACATTAAAACATTTGTCTCTTCATATTCAATGCAGGTTATTTAGGTCATGTGAATAGTAACGCTTAAAGGTGTTTGGAATGACGTCTCTGTATTGTGTCTGTAACCACAGAGCTGGTTGTTCTCACTCAATGTGTACACACAAGTTCCCTTTTCCAGCTCTCAGTTGGCAATGGCAGCCTACTTTTCTGTAATTCTTGTTTTGCTTTGTATTTTCATGTGTGGTTTGCTGAATCAGAAAACTTCCTGGGAGGCATATTAAAGTTTATGTTTTATAATAGAATGCATTGCCCAAACCACTGTGTAATTTATACATTTCAAAATGGAACCACTGGGGCCGGGATGGGTGGTGGCCTGGTTTGTATCCCATCATGCAATGTGTGCATCCTTAGTAGAAACTGGTGGCTGAAAAAGAAAGCATTTGTTTTCTCCTTAGAGAAAGGAACTGAATGGTATTTCTGAGGTCCATATTTTAGAAGGTTTCTTTGACATTTTGCTATGAACAGGCTTTATTTTAGAGGCATTGGCTTCCTGCAAATAATCCAGTATTGAGACAAGACTTCTTCACAGTGGCTGTTATGAGAGGGGAATTGTTGTTGGTCGGAGTCCCGACAAGTACCCAGCAATGTCCACAAAAAAATCTTCCAGCTGCCTGTGAATTGTCAGTGGGTGGCACAAAACTCCAGTGAAAAGTCACAGTCATCAGAGGCTGGAGATGACATGTGTTATTATGTGATAATATGAAGCCCTATAGATTGACAGTGGTAGTGGGAAGGGGGCACATTGGAGTTACCTAGAACAGTACACCCCTGCCTACCCAGTTCTCACAAAGGCTCTAAATCTTTAGAGCAGTGGTTCTCTTTCAGGGATGTTAACTGGAATCACCTAGAAAACTCCTAAAACTGATCATGGCTGGACCACGGACCCAGATTCTGAATTAATGCATTAGGGATAGAGTCTAGACCCAGACATCCCTTTTAAAAGGCCAATGCGGTTCTCATGTGCAGCCAAGGTGGAACTCTATTGTTGTGCGGATTCTTCACAGTGAAACAGTAGAGATGTGTATATGTCTTCATTAGAATAACCAACAGTATGTGTTACAAAAAAAAAGCCCTAGACTATTAGAGACGGAAAGCAATAAACTTGATTTCTTGTGGGAAGGACTGTATGTTTTTGTTGGCTGTTGTTCATTGTTGTTTTCATGTAGACCTGGCAAGAGTGTGTATCAGTCCCCTAAGAGCATCTTGGAGGCATCCTGGCTTACCTAGCCCCAAATCATCTGTTGAGATACAGTCTTTCTGTGGGCTCGGGAGGAAGAAGCAGAGTTGATAACTAAATACTTAGTTTCTGCTACAGAGAAATGCCGGGAAAACATATGAAACCCTTTCCTTTGTACACGGTACTATAAGGCCTTACGTCAGGCCACATCTTAGCACTTCAGTATGGATGTTTAATATTAACCTCACTTATCAACTTGCTCCTATCTTATAGAGGCGATGGTTCCTTAAAGCACACTTAGGTGGTAATTTTTAGCAGGAGCTGACAGAGTCTAACTTTATAAATAAACTCACTTCTTTCTGGTAGCTCCCCAGATTATTATGGGGAGATATGGGAGAATGGGTTTGTGACTTGGGTGACAGACCCTTCTGTGCAGGGTGAACGCACCACACTTTCTTGCATATTGTCTCCGAGGCTGTGAAGCCCATATTCATAACACAGACACTGTAGGTCTCCAGTCATATGCGTAATTTCTGTTTTGCATTAACACACTGTACTTTAGCCATTCATCTTTGGCCTCCCACAGAGATTGGGTACATACTGTCTTGTTGAAGAGCCGGGTGTTTTAGTCTCATCTTAACCTCTGTAAGCTGAGAGACCTTTGGCAAAACCCTCAGACTTATGTCCCAATAAATACCCAAGTAGACATCAGAATCATGGAAGCATAGATCAGGCAGCTTAAATTTAGAAAAAAATATAGATAGAGGGTAATAGATATGGCAGGCTAACACAGAGAGAGTGATACTGTTACCAGGAATTACCAGGCTCAGAAACACAATGGAGTTGCCCAGGGCCCGTGGCTGGAAAGGGATGGAATGGAGCAGTTGTAGGACTCAGCCCTCCAAGAGGATCAGATAGCTCTGTCAGTGCACGTTCTTTGTAGGTCAAAATGTCATGGGCTCTGGGGAGACACCCTTGCCGATGATTGGTGAAGAGCATTGAGAATGGTGAGCCCAGCTTGTTCCTTCCAGTAGATGTGAGGTCTGTGTGGGTGGACAGTGGGCAGAAGCCATTGTTTCCTGGAGTGTGACGCAGCATAGACATGGAGCCATCTGGGAGTTTGTGAAAGCCTGCCAATGACCCCCGCCCCCTGAGCAGCCAGCCCACCAGAACACAGGAAGCAACAGGCCTGAAAGGGGTTCTGCTCCCTGGTAGGGCCTGCAGCCCTGGTCTTGGGACCACTTGAGTGAAGCACAGAGCACATCCAGGGAGGATGGATGGTTTTGATGCGCTGGACGACAGAAAGGTAAAAGAGCCCATCACGCTGGCTCTGTGTAGTTGGGAAAACACACCATTCTGACAAATGACCCATTAATCCTCTCTGACAGGTCTGGGTTTCTCCTCCAGGGCTCGGCTCAGCATGTAGGCACAGCTCCACAAGTCTGTGACCCCTTGCTGTTTGTGTCTGGGAGGCTGGATGGGAGGCATGATTATCATCCGGATGTTTTCAAATAGCTCCATTTCCAGACCCAAAGAGTTTAATCATTTAGGTTTAACTTCATTCTCCCCAAGCGAGTGCTTTAGGGTGAAGAGGAACCGGATCTCTCCTATTCCCTGCAACTCCCAGCACAGCTGCACGGAACAGGTCAGGTGGGGAGGGAAGCCAGGCAGGCACTGCTGAATGTGGACTTCTCCCCTGCCAAAGGCCCTGCCTCTGCGCTGCTTAACCTTGAATCTGAGCTCTTGTCTGGATTGGAGAAATACTGAGAAGCTTTGGAGCCTTTTAGCTGACACCGTAACCGATCCCAGGGGACAAAGAAGAAGGAGAAGGCAGGGTGCCGAGGACTTTTATGAAATATGAATAGTCACAGGGGTCAAAAACAATAATGGCTAATGAGCCAGCATGACTCACAACTTACCTGCTAGGATACAGAGTCTACTAGCCAACAATCAAACGTGACCTTTCCATGCACACAGAAAGGTCAAGGATGCAAACAGCTCATTTCCTAAAAGGATGGCCATGACTTTTTTTTTTTTTTTTAAAGAAAAGAGAAATAGGATTCACTAGTAATTAGTTGAAATAACAGATTTTGTGGCATTGCCAGGTCCTGTAGTGTCAAATGTTCCAAACACATGCCTATGGGGATGTGTATGTGAAAGCCAATCTTTCTGGTGCTATTCATCTCCTACCATTTAAAAACAATGTCCTTAAGCCAGTGAACAGCTGTGTTTCTGGTATATATCTCTAAAAACTACAATTAAAGCTAGAGTAAAGTCCATAGTGTGGACAAAGCTGACCTGTCACTTGAAAACTCCAGCAGCTTATAGGTATAGAATATGTTTATATTATCAACCCGATTGTCCTCTGCTTTGGCCCATCTAATTTACAAGCATGACTTCTGAAGTGGAACAGTATTTGTAATGGCAGCATCCAAAGCAGTTTTGGCTGAGTAAAGCACGATGTGTTGCACAAAAATTTAGCTGCTTATGCAAGTTTAAACATTTCACAAGGGCAGCTAAGTTCACTTCTTACAGAAACGCAAATGAAATGGGCTGTGGGGATGACAAAGTGTTCTCAGGCTTCTGAATGGGTCACAGCATAAACTCCTGGACTATCAAAAGTACAATGAAAAGGCCCCAAACAATTGAAAGGTGCAGGTTGAAACCTTGGGAGAGAAAGAGATTTTACGAGAGAATATATTTACAGTGGAACAATGGGGAAAATGTTGTGTTATAGTCAGAAACATGGAAAATATGCCATTTCACACTGCTGGCTCTGAATAAATAAAATCCAGATTTAGACTATTAAAAATATCAAAGTAGTCTACCACATGCCAACTCCATTTTCTTCTGGTGTTTGTTATAAAGAAAATCTATTATTGAAAGGAATATAGTTCTGGTTAAATTGTCAAAGACGTTTTCCACATGAAAACCATAGTTTGCCACATGTTATCAATTCTTCACTAGCAATTTTAATACACTTCTGTCACAGAGTGATAGGTGCAAAGTTCAAAGGAAATTCTGACTTGCATTTTAACCTCCTACTCGTCGTCATCTCCCGCTCTTCTCTGCTGAGCAACGATCATGGCCAAGATCCTTCTGGATGTCAAAACCAGAGATTAAACAAACATACAAAAAAGAAAAAACAAAACTAAAAACAAAATCTAGACAAACCAACCAACAAACAAAAATAACAGACTCTCTAAGATACTCATGGGCATTAAATAGATGCCAGCACCCCTGTCTAAGCTAGCTGAACTCAACACATTTCCAGGAAGCCCATCCTCTCAATGGGTAGTTTTCTCATTAGGAAGGTATGTGTTAAACTGAGGCGTAGAGCAGTTGACACTAGTTCTGCTTTCTGGAAAAGCATAGACCGTAGCCTACTCTACTGGCTTTAGCCCACGCTTCCAAGAATTTGAGAGGACTTTCCCATGTCTTGGAAAATTCCACTCTCACCCTCCCTTCATGTAACAAGGTTAATTCGTCTTATTTTCACTACCACAAACTGTTTTGCTGGCCTGGGGGATTTAACATTTTTTTTTCTCCTATTAACTGAATGAGCTTAACAGTTAAATATTGAATATTGCATTTAAAATAAACCAGCCTTTTTCAAGTTAGGACATCTGAAAACCAAGAGTGGCAGCATTAAGTTGAACTCAGCTTGGCTTTGGCTCTCTGTAATGAGTCTAGCATTGACCAACACCAGACAGGGGAGAAGACAGAGCACCTTGCCAACAGTGTGGGGAAGGGGCATAGAGTTCAGATGTTTGAAGAGGATGACTGAACAGTATATCTGAAAGTTCTTAAATCTGGGAGTTTAAACGTCACATTTTAGAAACGATGCTGCGATCTAAATGTCTTCCTAGTTAAGTCACGTGCACGAACCGAGCATTCAGCAATTAGTGATAGCAATTGAGGGACTAACTGAAGATGCGATTTCTTCTCCCAGTGCTTAGGCTACACACCCGTAGATGGCACAGATAACAGAACAAGGAAACTTTAAACCCAGGAGACTTTATTTCACCTCCAGAAAGGCCCCTCCAGCCTCAATCCACACAAGAACACAAAACCAAGGAGTAAACTAAAAAAGGGAGGGAGGGAGTGATCACTTTATTATGACATCATGACATTAACCCCTTGCTGACAGGAATGACTGAGAGCGATTTTGGCATATTGCACTTGCTAGGTGATGTAGAATGCACTGGTGATCCTCTGGTGGCTGAGACTGTTTTCTTGTCCTCCCCAGCCTCAGCGCACAAGTGGGCCAGTCACAGAGAATCCACTACCGTGTGGTGTAGATGTTTAACAAGTCTTTGGTCTTAACAAGCACCATTACAAACCCTCACATTAAGGGCTTTATTATTCTAGTTTATAAATGTTTCAATGATAAAAAATAGCACGATTACAGTATACACACACTTAATTTACATGTAATGTATTATATTCATAAGTGAGATAAGCTACTGAACTAACTTTGGTTGATTGGTTGACATGAAGTACTTGAGCTGAATACTTGGCAATTTGGTTTCTAACCTGTGTACTTACTACAGTGCATCAATAAATCTATTTTGAGACTTTACTAGCACCAAATAGACACCATAAGCGGCCGACCTACTACTTGCACTCGGAGAAGCGGAAGTTTCGAAATCTGAAAGCAAATGGAACAGTCCATCAAGCGGGAGCACGTTTCTGCGCGGCAGCTGCAATGTAGAGCCCGTCGGCATGGATGGCCAACCTCAGTGGATATTCGCGTCCCAGTTTTCAGGAATCAACACGTACGGCAAGGTAGCTGGGCTACTCACGAGATGCCTGAGAAAGTGGTTGTCTGAACCAGGATCATCACTGTCCCACCTCGATGCTGTCATTCAAGAACCGTGATCATTTTGCACAGATTGACTCGGTGAACGATTTGTACCATGGTGTGAAGGTTCTGGTTTGGGGAAAATATAATTCTACCTACCTAAAGTTGCTTTTTTTTTTTTTTTTTTTTCCTTTTTGTTTTTACTTATTTGGTCTCTGGATGGTGAGTTAATGAAGCAGGATCTGAATTTTCATCTTCAGGTTATCGCCCAGTTCCCCGCTGAGGTAGTCTTTGTCATGCCTGTCTTCTAACTGGTTGAGTTCTTTCCTTTTATAAAGTGGAGTGCTACTGATGTGTAAGGAATAGGTTCCAGCCACTGGCTTCTTCTTCGTGAAGTGGAGGTAGCTGACCCCTTCTTTCTGTTTGATTTTGAAGAAGCCGTCTTCATTTCCAGACTCAATCAAGTATCTGTTGTGGTTCGTCAGAGTCGTAAGGGCTGGCAGGAGTTCTAGGATGCGGACCTTGTTATTGATGTGGGAAATATTGAAGGCAAAGCTAGCTGGCTTCTCCACATCCCAACTCGCAAGGCTCACGTTGGCTTCCATCTCAGACCCATCCTGGAAAGACACACAGTAGTGGGTTACATCCAACTAATTATGTTCTTTAGTTCTCATACTGGAAATTAAAAAAAAAAAAAAAAAGCCATTCAAGTCTCTAGCCAAATAGAGTTTTCTGCTCATGCAGTATATGTTATGCTGGAAAGGCACACTCACAGGCACTTTGTTTAAATCACAAATGCGTTCTCAAAAAAAAAATTTTTTTTTTTTAATTGATGGCAGGAAGCCAGGTTGAAATCATTTGTATTGGGGGAGGAGCAGTCTCTCAGTAGGTCTCAAAATGTGGTCCCTAAAAAAGGCAGTCTCTGGCTGCCTGTAGAATTAGATTCCCTGGGGCTCTTCCTAGCAATCCAGCCTAACAAGCCTTCCAGGTGATTCAGATGCAGTGATTTTTTTTTTTTTTAAACGCTCAGTTTATAGATTGTTTTCTTTCCAAAGACCTATCTCATTTCCCAAACCACAGCAGGTGGGTTGCAGCGTAGGTATCTCAGGCTCAGAACGTGTCAAGCTCAGTTTTTGCTCACTGACAGGAAAGCAATCCCTTTGGAGGGACACACCTATGGACCTACTTCCTGGCTCTGATGAGCTGCTAATGTTCCCTGCTTTTCACGGAGCTTTCTGCTTGCCTCTTTAGGACCACCGAGACTAGATGCTCCCAGCCTCGAGCCAGAGATCTGGGTGCATGAATGCATTCCTGACTTCATATAGCATCGTGTGTTCCTGCTCACCATCCAAGTTCCCCCACACACCATGTGACTCCTTCACTGGAGGAGCCTCTACTTTCTAGACCTCAGCTTCCCCGGTGAGGGGAGCACCATGTGTGCATGCCTTTCTGCCCACCAGCTGTTCCTGGCTTCAGACCTTGTCCAGTCTGCAGACACTGGGTGGGCGGTTGACTTTCTTCTTGGTGAGACAGAGGAAGTGAGCAAGTGTGTGAAAACCTTTCAAACTGCCACTCTCGAAGGCAGCCAAAATAAATAAAGAAAATAAAAACAACTCCTCACCCCTCCCTTCAAGCCCCTTATTAAAAGACTGCTAGAGCCAGGAGAATGACAGGGCTTTCTGTCTGGGAAGAATGCTCACACTTTGGGGTGTCCTTGGAGAAAAGCACAGGAGCCCAGGGGCCCTTACATATCAGCAGGCGAGAAGAGACTGACTCCGACCTACCTGGACATCAGAGGCATCCGTTTCATTTGTGCTTCTCCGTTTCCTGCCTCGTTTGGGGTAGCCATTGATCTTACACTCATAGCACGCCTCTGGGGACAGTGAATTGTCGTCCATCTCACCACTGGCAGGTGGCTCTGGGCCTCCTCGGCCCATGCCCATTCCAGAAACACAGTGCCTACCACAGAAGGGAGCACAAGGCAACTTCCATCAGACCCAGTAGCTCTGACACCCAGCATCCTCACTAGATAGCAAACGGACACTAGATAGCCCACTGGACAGTCATCTGCTTCTGAAAGTCATACCTATGCCCTGTGTTTAGAACTCTTAGTCCCCAGGCCCCTCAGCACAGAGCTCCATCCCTTAAGACTGGTTTGTATACTTTGTTGTCCGTCATCTCTCAGCCTACTGGCACAAACCTTTGCAGTACTCATGCAGGGAGGGGACACACTGAAAACTGCCACTCAAGGGTGAGGGCGATCATGTGACTCAGTAGGTCACTGAAACATGTCTTCTTTTATGAATTTTGCCCCATGGCAGTAAGGAATTGTCCTCTGCCAGCTATACCTCTAGGAGGCAGCAGTGAGCAGGCAGGTGGGCCATTTATAGGGCCTCTTTCAGGACAATGTATTTTTTTCCCTGCTGTGACTTCGTTTTTATGTTTTAATTTTTTAAATCAGCATGAAATATGTCAGATACCGTTATGACATATTTGGACAAAGTGTATTTTCGTGGCTATCTTTGTCATATGTCTTCCACCCTCTTGCTGCTACCTCTGCTCTTACCACCTGAGTCTTTTATTCTTTTATGTCCCATGTTTTTATGTTTTGTGTCCATGTCTTCTTCTGGGCCCTGATAGCTCAAGTATGGAGTGGTCTTCAGGTCCTTAATAGCCCACTTCTTGTCCTGTTCCACTGCCACAACCACCCCTCCCCAGTCTGTTGGGTAAGCAACTGCTTCCATTTGACAGTTTGCTCTTGCAGACTGCTCTTGCAGTAGGAAGAGAAGTCCAGGTGGTGACTGGGGTTGATACAGCACTGTGCTGTGAAGATATACAGTTCGTTCCTATGGACAGTATGGGTCAGAGCAGAGCTTTGCCCAACTGTGGGAAACAGTTTAATGTCAAGTCATTTCAAACCACCAAGGCCACTGGATCTGACTCATGTGAAGGCGGAAAAACAAACCCAAACCCAAGAGAGATCTAATCCTTCTTTCTTTGCCTTCCAGTTACTGAAGCCAAGTTATGGGATGGGCTTCACACAGTATCTGACTTGTCTTTGTATGGCCCCCTTTCTCAGTGGGCCAAGAAGCTGGGAATTATCCTAAGACAACCCTCATTTAGGGGGTAGAGTCCACTCCAGTGATGTCACAGAGAGGAGGCCAAAACTGTCATACAAGGGTGGGTTTCTATCACAAAATGTGCGCCAAGCCTTACTAAACTGCTTCTGGGACTGTGGCAGCTGACCTACTGTCCACAGCTCATTTCCTTGCTTGTACACAGGATTCTCACTATACTTTTGTGCGTCTCTCTATTTCCTAGGGTCTTCCTAAACGCACACATTTCTTTCCTCTTCACTTCGCAGCGTGGAACATGGGTAAACAAGGAAATGGATGAAGGAGGAAATGCCCATCCTGTGCATCCATATACAGGATGGTTCCAGGAAGTTAGCCCAAAATCTATAGGCTCGGCTCCTTTCTCAGAACATCTCTCCGGGATCCTCTTGTTCCAGGAGCACCACTTATAAGAAATGTGACTACACAATCCCACTGGCAAAAAGCCAGTTTGGAGTGTCACAATTTTTTTTTTCTGGGAAAAATGGTTCTGGCATTAAACTATAAAAAAAAAAAAATGAGTCAATTGAGAGTCAGACAGACATCTGGGAATTTGGGTCCTACTGCTGGCATTCCAAGAGCTTCCCACGAAGCAATCTTCTACCTTGAAGTTTATGCAGACTGGAATAAGTCCCTGAGTGCCAGGGTGTCATAGACTCCAGGACCACTGAGCTCATATTTGGGATAAGTGTGTATGTAATTATATATATATATATACACACACACATATAAATATGAAACAGAGAGTTCTAATTAAGAGAGAGAGAATTCTAATTAAGAAGTTAAATTCATGAACTAGATGTATACTCAAGTCATTAGGGAAGACCTCAACCTTAAATAATTACTAAAATTTTAAGCCACTGATGTTGGGGTTAGGTCTGGTGCTATGTATTCTAATGATAATTATTGGCCCCCAAGATCTGGCTGCTACCCAGATGAGTGCAGCCTCACAAACACTGATCTTTGTTGTATAAACCTTGCTCGACCTAACTTATAGGTCGATTGGTTAATAAAGTTGCTGAAGTCTGTAGCCGGGTAGAAGAGAAGTAGGTGGGGCTTAGGTTTCCAGGATTTGGGGCTCAGAGGGATCACGAGGTGGGAAGGAGAAGATGTAGAGAAAGCCAGGGAGAAGGAAATCACCATGGGACAGTATGGACCATGAGCAGGTGGCCATGAGGGCTGGCTTGATGGAGCAGAAGCAGCCAAACAGAACATATGGCAAACAATATTATGGTACATGTAGCTGGGAAATAACAAAATAGCTTAGAGGGTTGATATCTGCCCAGTTACTGTCCCTTAAATAATTTATAAACCACAAAAAAATCTCTGTCTTGAGTATGTGGGAACTATCCAGGGTAGAGAAGACCTCTAGAGTCTAATATCAATTCCACAGCACACTGAGGGAAACAGTGTTCCTTCTCTGGCCCAGCCGTCACATGCATAACTCATATTCACATTACTTTGTAAAATTGTCTACTTGGAAAAGACAGCTAATTATTCCAACTCACATTTAATGTGCCTGTTTTGATCATTTCTAACATAAATTCAAGAGTGAAGGGCAAAAGATGTTGTAAGGAGACCTCCAGCAAAAGTTATCTATAACCTGATGCGAACTAGAAAAGAAAGCACTGTAAGTCAAGACAGAGCCCAGGATGCTGCCGTGGGAGGTGCGTCGGGTGTGTAGCGCGGGCCCGGCTCTGCATCAGCTGACCCTGCTGGGCGTTCTTGAAGAAAGCCATCCTCTGCAGCACGTGAAGAACAAGAGACAGAGAGGCTGCTCCGTGAGATGTGCACAGTGTAGCTGCATCGCGTTGTTGGGTATTCTATGAGTTTCTAGAAACCTGGATACCCCCTGACAGATGCTCCTCTCCAGCGTTCTCAAAGCTAACTGGAATAATCTTGAGGGTTAGAGAAAATGTAGCTCTTGAGTAGGGCGGGTGATTAGGTACCTATGCATATTCAGAGAGCCACCAAGCCAGGGCAGGAAGAGCAATACTTACCCTTGGCCTATGCGGAAGTATCCTGGAGGACAGCCGCACAGGTAGCCACCCTCTGTGTTGGAGCAGCCATAGCTGCAGGGGGCCTGTGCTGAGCCACACTCATTGATGTCTTGACAGCCACCGCTGAACTGCTCATACTGGAAGCCGGTGGGACACATGCACTTGTAACTCCCTAGGGTGTTGTGGCAGGAGGCTCCCCCGCAGACATGTGCACTCAGACATTCGTTCTCGTCTGCGGCGAAAACAAGGAAACAGGACATGTGTGACGCTTGCCATAGGACTCCAAGGAGGAGTTTGGGTTGTGTTCCTCCTGACTGAGCAGATGGCCGATAGGTAGGTGGGCAGACTCTCGGGTAGAGAAAGTGTGGCCAGCGTGGACAGAACAAGAGAGAGAGAGAGAGAGAGAGAGAGAGAGAGAGAGAGAGAGAGAGAGAGAGAGAGAGAGAGAGAGAGAGAGAGAGGTGTGAAGATGCAAGTAGCTCTTGCCACGCTGGCTAAATACAGTGGCAGGGAGCACCAAGGATATCACTATGAGGAGCCTCATACGCTGGTTCTCACTGAAAGCCAGTGCTAGCTTGTTCTGCTCCATGTAAGGCAGGACCACAGCTAAAATGTGGGGTTTAGGGCAGGTGGGAAGGGACCATACAGCTGTTTGTGTTCTTGCTTCACAAGTGGTCTCAGGATGGCTATCCCCAGAGCAGAGACCTCCAGATTCGGGCCTTCCTGATGCAAGGCATAACAGGTCTAGGGATGGCTGATGCCCTACAAGGGAGGAGAACCTGGCCCATTTGTGTTTCCTTTTCAAAAACTCTGCAAGGACATCCCCAGTGCCTATTCTTAGCTAAGTCGTATCTCCTGGTATGTCTGCTTTCTCTCTGGATGCCTATCCAAACCATCTGTGGCTCCAGTGTCTGAGCCATGACTAAAGCTAAGTGTGGCTGGGAGAGATTCCATGCAGACTTTTCAGACAGTAACAGAGGAGGGGAAAATCTATGAGACATGGTTTCTGCCAGGCAGCCTACTATAGGAGCCTGCACAGCCTGGAGGCAAGAGATAGGAAACTAGAACAATTCTTTAAAATTAAAAAAATAATAATTATTATATGTTCATCTGTATGTCACATACAGGCCAGAAAAGGGCTCAAGATCGCCTAGAACTGGTATTATAGACAATTGTGAGCTACAATGTGGGTGCTGGGAATCGAACCTAGGTCCTCTGGAAGAGCAACCAGTAACTCTTAACCACTAAGCCATCGCCACTCCAGTCCCAGAAACACAACTTTCAAAAACATCAGTTCAAAGGATTGTAACTGTCTCATTATTTCAATCTACGTACTTTTAAAAATCTCTAATATTCTTTTTCTGGACCAACCATGGTAGGGCATGCTGGGAACTTGCTGGAGAGACCTATCTTCAGAGCTACAGCACACTCTAAGGAGCATGGCCTTCGTCCCATGGACAGCCAGTGGAAGCCAGGAGGGAAAGGAGCACCCACTGGGGGGTGGATAGGCTACGGGGTGGGGTGGGAAGTGACTCACATTCATTTGTACAAACCTTCCTACCACCTCCGAGAAGCAACCAGGCCAGGGCCCCATCTGGGCTGTCTGACTGCAAGGGTTATGCTCTTTATACCATACTGGCTTGCAAGAGCATACCCATGTTGGAACTGGTATTTCTTCTCTCCTATAACTAATTTGACCTTCTTTGTTCAGAGAACACTTTTCTTCTCTTTTTCTCCAAATACTCTAAATAACATTAAAAAAATCTTTTTATTGTGTGTGTGTATGTGTGCACATACAGGCACATACAAGAGAGAGCAGTATGTGGAGATCACAGGACAATAGTGAGAGTCCTCTTTCCTTCCACTCTATGGATTCTCTGGACTGAATTCTAGTCACCAGCATTGGCAGCAACTGCCTTTATGCACTGAGCCAATTAACCAGCTCTCAAATACTTAAATTGGTGCATATTCATTGTATAGATTGTATACAGTGATAAGTCTAATAAAGGCATTGCCATCCAAGTGTAATCTGACCGTACTCAATCTCCTATACCCTTTCCCCCTTCTCTGCCTTCATCCCCTTTCTTTTACTAGATAATTTCTCTTCTTCTTTTTTTCTTTTTATTTTTTTTCAAGACAGCATTTCTCTGTGTAGCATTGGCTGTCCTAGACTCACTTTGCAGACCAGGTTGGTCTTGAACTCACAGTGATCCACCTGCCTCTGCCTCTCGAGTGCTGGGATTAAAAGTGTGTGCTACCATGCCTGGCCATCTCTCTTCTTTCATGTCATGTATTTAAAATTAGTAAATAGGTATGTAAAAGTGAAAGGCCTAGGGGTTTTGCTGATAAGTACTAACATTTAGTATCAGTTGTGTGTATGTCTAGTATTATTTATGGATATATATATATATATATATATAATCTATCTATCTATCTATCTATCTATCTATCTACCTACCTACCTATCTATCTATCTTTACCTTCTTTCCCTTTTCCCTCCAGTCACTTTGCCTATTCAAAGATGCTCTAAAGACCTTGTCTCCATCCAAGGCCCCTTAGTCTACAGAGATCTTAAATAGACAGATCAAGTACAATGTTGTCTGCATTATTTCCCCTTATTTGAAATAAGGAATGAACTATGCTATAGATACCAATGGAGGCCATCTTTATTCTTTGTTTGACATAGGTCTGGTTTGTTTGATAAAGAGCTGAGGGTGTTTACTTAAGCAGTCATCTGGGATGACCATTTTCTCTTGACCCTCCATGGCTCCTCCATCCTTTCCACCCGCTCCCAGCCTCCACAGTACTGACGTGTGTAAAGCGTCAGAACCTCTGACCTCTTCTTCTCCACATGGGTTAGCTCATGGGACCCAGACGAATAAACCACGAGGCATGGGTAGCTATGGGCAAGACCTGCCAATCTATCACTTGGATTTAGTCTGCTTTTTGCTAATAGGCACAAAGTGAATCAACATTAGCAGAATGGCAGTGCATTTATCACACACAAAAAAAGATACTCGCAGCAGGGTGTGGTGGCACACGCCTATAACCTCAGCGCTTGAGGAGGCAGAGGCAGATGGATCTCTGTGAGTTCAAGGCCAACCTGCTCTACAAAGTGAATTCAGGATAGCCAAGGCCACACAGAGAAACCCAGTCTCAAAAGAAAGAAAGAAAAAAAAGATCCTTGCAAATATTAACTCTGTTCCTAGCTGCACTATCAGGGAAGAAACCAAGTATCTCCCAGTATGGAAGCCAAACTGGTCTGGTCTGGAAGGCCTGAGGAGTTCCTCTATGAGGCGATGCCAAGCTGGAAAGTTTCCAAGGTCCTTTAGCCTTAGGCATCTGTCTGGGCTTCTGTAAATACTCATTCGGGTGGCTAACTCTCCTTCATTTCTCTGGGCTCTCCTATTGTAGTTTACTACTTCTCTGATACCATTTAATAACCATTTAACGTCAATGTGCTCCTCTGGGTTGGAGCTGAGGAGAGGAGCACAAATTAAGATCAGCAGCGCTGTGTCCACAGCTTGAGGGCAGCATGTTCTTACTCACACCCAACCTTGCACACTGGCAAACACCATGGTTTGGTTAACTTGTATTGCACTTGCTCTGACCCTTTCCTTCCCGTGTACCCTGAGCAACTGACTCCATAAGGAGTTCTAGTTTTCTATACTATTTTGATTTGTTCTTACACTTGAAATTTTCATTGGTGATGGTTTCTTCTTTTTTGTTTTTTGTTTTTTTTTAATGAAAAAGAGAGTTCCGATGTATTATCATATCAATTAAAGCCTCTGGAAAACTACTCCTTAGGACTGATTGAAACCTCCCAGTCTGACCTGTGGCACCAGGGTCACGATGCAGGTTAGTGGTCGTGTTAGGGATTGTCAGTAGAAAATTCTCAACTGTAGGGTAGGCTTTCCTTGATTGTATTTTTGTAGGACCAAGTGGGTTCTACTCAAGCTGAAAGTCGAAACCTGCCATTTGCTTCTAGAAAGGAATGGAGTTAATGGCTTCTGACCTCTGACTCAGCCCCCGGGAAGAGTGAACAAGCTATCAGTGGACACCCAGGCTGGCCTAGTCCAAGAGATCTGCTCTGCATAGCCTCGCACTGAGGGAGACCATTCCATCCCATGGCAATGCTTATTCTAGATAACTTAGTTCTTGAGAGCTCCGAGCCCTATTTGGGACTTTGGGTCTATAAGAATCTCAAACTTCTTCAAGCTTCTTAAATTGACTTAGTCTAGTCTGGCCACCATCTTCCTGAAACCAAAGTACATCTCTTCAGGGAACTAGAGATCACAGAGAGAGCCCCAGTGTGGGCTGATGGCTCACAGTGTAGTGGAGGAGGTAGAATAATGTCTAAGGCATTTCATCTCAGCTGTCTCCAAAACACCCTTCACCACCTTCTTTTTCCTTAAAGACCATCACTTCCCTTTGGTTTCAAGCAGGGCAGAGCATCCTTCAGTGGGCTGTTGTTGGCTCGGTAACTTTACTTCAGAAGGAAGGCGCCGACTCTCTGAGGAGACGGCCACCCTGCCTCTTGGAAGGAAGAGGAGCTACTTGCCTACACATTGGTTCCACTGGTAATGCTGGAGGTAGCCCTGGGGGCAGCTACACCGGTAGCCTCCGATGATGTTCTGGCAGCCATGCTGACAGCGGTGGTTGCCCTCGCACTCGTCCACATCTGTAAAGGAAGCAGAGCTTCTCGTGAGCCCCTTCAGGCCTCATCTATCTGACTTGGAAGCTGAAAGGCAATGCTAGAAATAAGCCTTTCATCGAAAAGAACTATTCTATCAAAACATCAAAAAAAAAAAAAAAAAAAAAAAAAAAAAAAAAAAGCTACACTGATATTCAGAGATTCCTGGTAAAGTCTACAGATGAAAATGATGTTTAGTCACGAAGCACGCCGTGGGGTAGCTCTGGATATGATCTGTTTGTTTATTTGTACTGGAATTAGAAACCAAGTAATATCAATAAGAAAATAAAAGTACAACAATTAAAATGTAAACATCTAATTATGCCTTTGTAGAAGAGTTACTTCTTACATGTATTGTCCATGTTGGAGAAATCTAAGGACTCTGGCCCCACATGTCAGATGTCGGGGTACTTCTGTGGAGTTAGCCATACTAAGTTAAATTGTTAACTGAACAATCTTGATCTACACAGAAGAGGCATGAGCTGTTTTGAAGCACGGGCCCATGCAAATACCTCCATCTTTAACTGAGTGGTTTCCCTTCTCAGAGATTTTTTTTTTCCCTTTCCTTTTTTGCCTTTTTGTTTGCTTATTTACTTTTTATTTTTTTGGCTGACGTCCAGCTTGTGGCACTGCCCCTGTCTGTGCCTCTCTGCGCTAGGATTACAGGTGTGTGCTAACACACCCAGGAGAGATCACTGTTCTTGCACATAGGCCACCTCTGCAAGGAGCATCTAGCTAGACACAGCTGAAGTCTGTACCTACCTTCACAGCTGGCGCCACTCTGATCGAGTGAGAAGCCCCGCTGGCATTCACAGGTGAAGCTTCCTGGAGTGTTCTGGCAAACGCCCTTGGACCCACACAGGTTGATATCAGATGTGCACTCATTGTTGTCTGGTGGAAGCAGTGGGAGAAAAGAGGAGAGTGACACTTCCCGAAGCTGCTTTGTAATGGGAGGAGGTTAACCCAGAGAAGTCCAAAATAAGGTCAGTGACTTCACACTGTGTGTGCACCACCCCCCGCCCTCCCCCCCCCACTCCCTGGCTGCTGAGCCTGGTGTGCTGTTATCCAATAGCAGAGGGTGTAGGGAAGTCTTTGAAAGAACTGCTGTGTCCCATAGAGGGTCTTTCTTCCTACTTACCGATGCAGGCAGTGTGGTGCTGGGTAAACCCAGGAGGGCATTTGCACGTGAAGCCACCAATGGTGTTAACACACAGGAACTGACAGTTATGCTGTTTGGTTGCACACTCATCAAGATCTGCAAGAAAGCGGGAGATGGAATTCAGGTTGTGCTGAACACGCTCAGATTGGCGGGAAGTGGCTCTGGGGCTCAAATGACTCCAGGCTTCACAGAGCCACAGCAAAGGGTTGACAGGAAGGCGGGTGGTGGGCCTTGAAAGCAAGGAGAGAGAGTAGCTCTGTGGGATCCAAGGACGTGCATCTGCCTTAAGTTACAGACATGTAAGAGTTTCTCAACAAATTTCTTTGAAGGACATTCTAAATGTTTAAACCAACTGTAAAGATTTCCCATATCAGTAAAAAGATCTAAGTGAAGATATCAAAAAAGATGTTGAGGCTGGAAATTTATCTGTACTCTTAATTCAGTAGTTCTTAATCTGTGAGTCATGACCTCTTCACAGGGGTCCCCCTAAGACCATTGGAAAACACAGATATCTATATTACGATTTACAACCATAGCTAAATTACATTTATGAGGTAACAACAAAAATAATATAGTTGGGGGTCATCACAACATGAAAAATTATATTAAAGAGTCACAGCATTAGGAAGTCCAAGAACCACTGCCTTAACCCCTTTCTGTTGGATTTAGAACAAACTTAAATGAGGCCATCAGTTTGGCTTCTTTGGTTAGCAGTTTTTCTTTGAATAAAATAAAACTGAACAACCAAGAAAGACCAAAAAAAAAAAAAAAAAAAAAAAATCTGATTTTGATGAATTAAACCAAAATCAAAACCACCACCACCACCACCATGACCAGCACCACAAAAAAAAATCCCCAAGCCAACCAAAGCCCCTTGCCTATACTGTAGACCCAATGTTATTTCATCTCTGTACAGTCTCACACCATAGCAGACTTTCATTACAGCCTTAGCTTCTGGACTCACTTCAAGATCCAAAAGCATTTAAAAATATGTTAAGGACTACCAAGTATGTTGGACCTAAGGGATAGATTTTACATGCCTGGGAATTCAGGAGTGCTTTTAAATTCAGGCCCTGCACAGGGGCACAAGTGGTGTTAGATTCGCTGGCATCTGCCTCTGCTCCCCAGTGGCCTTCCCAGCTGAGAGGGCACCTGTCCTCGCCTGAGAGGACCTCCCCATGCCCATCCCAGCACGAGGTCCCCTCAGACAGACCCTTTCTTGAGCTCTTCTACTGCTGAAAGGCCAACTGATGTGCACGTCCCTCAGAGCCAGACTGGCTTCCCTGCTGGGAGCCGTGGGCACACCTGCGACTGGAGGAAGCAGAGTCACAAGCCCTCCTTGTCGTCTATTCCACTAATGTGAACCATCCAATACAGCTGTTCTCATCCTCACAGATACCTTCTGTCTTCCCCCACTCTTTTCTTTCCGTTATAATCAACAACACATAGAAACTGTACAAGTTAGGGGGTTTCACTGGGTTGTTTCCATGGTTACATGAATCTTGCCCTGATATCTTCTCTCTTCTTACCTGTCCCACACCCCTCCCAGCGCCTCCCTTCTAGCTGTTTTCTTCTCAGAGTTAGTGAGACACATATCCACATATGTCAGACATAGCCAAACTTGGACTTTCTGACAATAAGGAGAGAGACGGGCCTATGATGTAAAGATGCTGAGCATAACAGCTTGGTCACCATCTTCATCAGAGCCACTGTGGCTAATTGCGAGTGACCCTTACAGTCAAGCCTGTTGCTGTTCCCTCATATAAACAGAGGTCAGGAGAAGGTCACTAGACCCTCGTTGGAGATTCCAGGCATTCCCTCCTAAACCTCCTTCTGCTCAAGTTGCAAGTGTTATATAGAGTTCACTGAGGTCGGGGTGCAGGGGGAGTCGTGGCTCACACTGGGGGGAGCATCACAGAAGAGATGTTTTCCCCTGAATGAGTTTCTTCACTTTCATGAGCTAACTCTTGCTGTGAATGTTAGCCTTCCACTGCCCAGAACTCACAGTAATCACTGGTGAAGATGAAGATCATGTCTTAGGATCAACAAAATCTTTCCCAGCTACAGGATGACCTAGGACCTAAGACCAGGTATGCATAGGAGGGGCCTCTGAAGGTTTGATTTAGTAAAAGATATTTAGGGCCGAATATACACTGAGCACATTTTGCAAAAGGTAATTTCTAGTTGAGGAGAGATTTCTGCATGGGGTTTGCATGCTTCATGACTCTCAGATAAGCTCTTAGAAGGCATAGTGGCTTTATTTTGCAAACTTAAAATCTAGATAGATACATCGATCGATAGATAGATGATAGATAGATAGATAGATTAGTAGGTAGATAGATAGATACATAGATAGATAGATTGATAGACAGACAGACAGAGAGAGAGAGGGATAGAACTGATATGCTACTCTAACCAGATACACCTCTAAGATCATGCCATGAAGACCTCCTAGACCACACCATTGTTGAACAGGGAGTGAATAAATAAAGCAAATGGGAAAGGAGGGGAATCAGCCTCACCAGAGCCTTGGAGAGTTGGCACCAATGAGCCCCTCATGGATGTCCTCCATGCAGGCTCATGGGGTATCGAGCAAGGATAGCTGCTGCTCCCAGCCTTCAGCACCTTACCTGGCCTCAGCTTAACCCTCAGGGACCCATTTTCTGCCCAGACACTGAGCTCAGGGAAGCAGGTCCTGCAGCAGGTGAGTGGATAAAGCCTTTGCAGCTTACCTTTGCAGCTTCTCCCATCCTCTTGTAGAATGTAGCCTTTCGGGCAGGAACACTGGTAGCTTCCTTCAGTGTTTTTGCATATAAAATTGCAGGGTTTGGGAGCCTGGTTGCACTCATTGAGATCTGTGATCGAAGAGAGGCAGTGTAAAAGCCCACTCAAAAGGCTTTCCAAATGCTCCATAGCTGTACCTATAAACTCTGTGAAATATTTCATCATCGCCTCATAATTTCCTATTAAAGTTGAGATGCATCCTAGACTTTTACAGTGAGGCTTTCTTTCCTATAGCCTGACATGTCTACTCAGGAATAAAGCAGTAGAAAAAAAATCACCTACCTACACAGGCAGTCCCTGTTATATCTGGCGTGTAGCCTGTTTTGCAGATACAGTGATATGACCCTCTGTCATTGACACACTCCCCGTTTCGGCAAACATCGTGAATAACCTTGCACTCATCAATATCTAGGATAGATATAGATCACAATAATAAATACATTAAAATATATAATGGACAACATCAATACATAGAGGTCACTTGAGTGTAAAATTTCATAGACTGTGTTACTATATTATGGACCAAAATATTAAACCAAGAGGAGACGGAGCAGATTTCTCTCTTTCTTTTCTTTTTCTTTTTTCTTTTCCTTTTTTCTTTTCTTTTTCTATTTTTTTTTTTTTTTGGCTGTTCAAAACAGGGTAACAGCCCTATGGTCCTGGAACTCACTTTGTAGAACAGGCTGGCTGAGAACTCACAAAGATCTGCCTGCTTCTGTGTCCAGAGTGCTGGGATTAAATGTGTGTGCCACCACCACCGGGCTCAAGAGTGGATTTAATGTATAATGGTAACTCTTTGAACAGCTAGTGAATGTGTCAGATGACTATTTTACATGCACTGGTAACTACCATATTTTCCAGCGTATAAGATGACTGGGTGTATAAGACAACACTTAAGTTTTCCAGTTAAAACATAGAGTTTAAAGTATACTTGCCACATATGACTATCCCTCTTCCAACGCACATCCTGTGCAGCAGACTCGGGCATGTGTCTATTTGCAGGCAGGGCACAGACAGCCAGGCACTTCATTAAATGCCGCAGACAGCCAGCGCCAGCCTACACTGCCCCTTAAAGCATGCTTCACACTCAACCCAAAGATGCACAGCCCTCTGAGTCGAATGGGCAGATTCTGGTGGAGAGGCAATCCACCCTCCTCGAGGTACAGGAAGATGTGTGCAGCCTGCTCCTCCCTGCTTCATATGCCCCCATACAGAGCAGGGAATTGGCCGCAGCATCCCCCACTGCATGCACCAGACATATGAAGCAGGGGGAAGCAAGCTGTAGGTCAGAACCCAGCATATAAGACGACCCCAACTTTGGCACTGATTTTCCTTTCTTTCTTTCTTTTTTTAAAGATTTGTTTATTTATTATGTATACAATGCACATCAGATCACATTATAGATGGTTGTGAGCCACCATGTGGTTGCTTTCTTTCTCTTTCTTCCTTCCTTCCTTCCTTCCTTCCTTTCTTTCTTTCTTTCTTTCTTTCTTTCTTTCTTTCTTTCTTTCTGCTTCTAACTGCCACTCCTGAGAATTGAACTCAGGACCTCTGGAAGGGCAGTCAGTGCTCTTAACCACTGAGCCATCTCTCCATCCCCGGCTCTGATTTTTCAGTTGTGTGTGTGTGTTAAAAAGTCATCTTATATGCTGGAAAAATATGGTAACTCATCGAACAGCTAATGAATGAGTATGTCAGGTGATTATTTAATATGCAATGATAACTTATCAAATAGCAGATGAATAATTGTGTGAGGTGATAATGTGGAGCTACTCGAACAAAGGGAAAGCCTTAACATAATTGGTCCTCTAACTCTGTGTTATTCTTCTCTTCTGGGTTCACAGAACACCCTACTGAGACGTATTTGGCCCTCTGCTCCATCTAGCCATCACTCTTGCTGCCCCGCCTGCATCACATGAGCAAAGCACAGCAGAGGACCCGTCGGACAAAGGAAGTCCAGCTTTTCTTTCTAACGTTGCAGGTTCAAAAACAAGAAGGAAAGTTCCTTAACATTCTCTTTGTCCTATTTGAAGTTAACCCTGAAAAATATCAGATTACATAACATGGGGTGGGGGTAGAATGGGATGGGTGGAAACTAACCAAGGCTCTGGGGCAGATGACGGGGTTGGGCTTTTGCAGTTGACTAGAAAGAGACACCCTTATTCATGTCTCCATTACAGACAATGTGCACTGATAGCCATCAGAGACACTCTCCCCCACCTTGTGTCCCAGCTAGGACAGGGCACCAACACAAGCACTTTGCACATGTTGTCAGCCCTTTACTGGCAAATAATTATTTAATATCAGCAGACATCGTTTTCTAATTCTTTCTTTCTTTCTTTTTGCTTCTAAGCGCCACTCCCCAGAAGCACAACAGAACTATATCAGACGCTCTTCTCAGTCCTTGTACAGACTAAACCCCAATTCTGATCACTATTGATAAATGTGGGCTCACGTGAGGCTTCTGGGTCTTCAGGGCTTCCCCAGACACCTCAGTGGACCCCATACATATCTAGGTTTCTGGCTGAGAGCAGCTTGTGCATTTCAGACACAATTTGCGCCAATTCCTAGCATTCCGGTAGTATTTCTACTTCTTTGATATAATACATCTTAGCTAGTTTTGATTTAAAATGAATATTGGTGAGTGGAACTAAGTCATCACTTATTTCATCGTTCATCTATAAATGGTCTCATTTCTTCCGGACTCTTGCAACGCAGAGGCAAGGACCCAATCACACCCAACTCAGTCAACTAGACCAAGGACACTTAGCAAAAGGCTTTGGGTGTTTACAGCACCACAAGGAAGAACTTCTGTCACTCTCAATCGCACAGATGACACAAGCCTAGATCGTCCGTTCCAAACTGCCATCGGTTCCCCCAGTGAAACACAGAGACTCCTTGCAGCTGACTTTGTCTTATAATGAAATCACAAAAACCTAGCGATGAGAGAAGAGCTCACACCTTTTGTGGAAAACAGAACGGAATGAAGTACCTGCTCCATTAGTCATGAATCCTCGGCCGTGGGGACACAGCTTCTTGTAAGCCACAGTGCCCTCAAAGGGGCAGATCTCACAGTGGGGTCCCCAGCCTCCACCTCCATCACAGCAGCACTCCGACTTGGTGACAGGATTCCTGTTGCTTGAGCCAATCTGACACATGTTCTGCAGGACTTCTGAGAAGCAGTACCCTTCCCGGTTGTCTGGAAGAGACAGTCCGCGGCAAAGAGGGGTTGAGATACTGTCCTGAGTGCGTGGGGCAGTAGGAATTTTCGGATATTAAAAAACCAAAAGGATGTAACACTTTACCCTGGGTGAAGAGGAGCGAGAAGGGAAAGCTGGAAACAGCGGAGAGAGAGAAAGGAGGCGTCTGAGGGAAACAAGACAAGAAATCCGTGAGTTGGCAGACAGGCATTGGTGCAGACAAGCTTTTAATTCTTTGTGCCCCAGACATATGGAAGGACAGTTGCAACAGCCATGCTACAGGAAAGGGGGCAGAAAACATACGCAAGTGGGCCTGGTCATGAAGGCCTTAAAAGGCAGCAAGAAGGAAACCCCAAGCTTGCAATTCTGTGTGCAATTAGCAAAGGAAGAACTTCGCTCCAAGGAGGTCCTGACCCAGTGGACACTCGGTCACTAAGTCATCTCCCAAGGATGACTGTTTTCAGCCCCTTTTCAATTTTTTTTGATATTTTTTCTTATTTCAAACCAGAAATAATGTTGTGGAATATCCCAGCCTGAGAGCTGGATCTAGGGAAGGCAGCGGTGAGGTCAGCGCCAGGTACTCACCCAAGCACTCGTCCTGTGTGGGGCTGGCTGTGAAGCCGTCATTGCACTCACAGGTGTAGCTCCCCCGGGTGTTAAGGCAACGTCCGTTCTCACAGATGCCTGGCTTGGTCTGACACTCATTCTCATCTGTGTGGAGAGAGACAGGAGTCAATCCGACATTTATAGAAAGGTTAATTTTTCTTCCTTGATTCCTCTCTTCCTCCCTCCCGTTCTCCCTCCCTCCCTTCCTTCATTTCTTCCTTCCTTCACTCACTCACTCACTCTCTCAATTTGGTTTGAAAACAAGTAGCCTCTTCACATGATCAAAAGCTAGAAATCCAGGAAAGGCCAGGAAGAAAATCTACCAATGTCCGCCTTTCCTCTGTATCCTCAGCCACCAAAACCCTCATCCAGACTACCAATTTCCGATGTGCTCTTCCAGAGATGGATTATGAAATAAAAGTAATCTCAATCTTCCCCCCCCCACCCTCTGCTCTTGTAAGGCATCCTTGAGCATATTGCTGATACAGCTATATGCAATGGCAGCATTTAGGCACACTTACATTTTTTTTTTTTTTATTTCAGTCTCACCCCATCTGTACATAAAGAATATTCCTGGGAGGTTTGTTATCGTTTTAAAGGGATATGTTACTTCATCAGAATAATGCCAGGAAGTTGTGTTGACTCAGGGACATTATTAGTCTGGCCTGATCTTCAGCTTCACCATAGCTTGTTTGCACTCTTCAGCAATATTATTGAGAAATAATAACCATAATTTAACATCCCAGGTTTAAGGAGAACATTAAAATGGCTGGAGTATCTTTGGGTTATCTGGTGATTGTTTAGATCTGAATACCACTCACTTCCCCAGTGTCTCAAAGAGAATAGCTTTGAGTCCCTGAAACACGGAGCTCTCTGAGAGAGGCAGAGGCTGGAAAATGATACCCAGTGCTCAGCCAAACCTGATGGTACAGGCCAGCAACCCAACTGCTTGGGAAGCCAAGGTGCAGGAGGTGTTTAATAAAACTTTATTCACAAAAGAAGCTGCAGGCAAGCGTTGAATTTGGTTGGAAGCAGGAGTCTGCATTCCCTGGTCCAAGGCTGCGGTTCTCAATATTTGATACATGTTGGAATCACCTGGGGACCTTTAAAATACCACTACTTGGACCCACCTCTAGGTAAGAGCAGATTTCAAGTTAGAGCCACCGGCTTAGAAATAGTCCTGGCACAGGGGGACGCAACACAGGATCTTAATGAGACAACTGAGTCAACCGAGTGGTGAGGGCAAGCAGTGGAAAGAGCTATCTCCTGGACGGCCACATGCACAAAAGAGCAAGGGTCAAAGGTCAGTGACTGACTCTGGCAGCAATACAGGCCAAGAGAGAAGGCCAGCCCGGTGGAGAGAACCGCAAGGCCTCTCCACTGTGTGCTGTGATGTGAGATGAAGCAGGAAAGAGCACACTGCCAGCCCGACTCAGAGCTCAAGTCACTTTTGCTCCTTTTCGCTTCAAGGTCACGCTGAGCAATTTGTACAGAAATAGCCTTACCTACGCAGCCCTCTCCATCAGGTCTTCGCTGGTACCCAGGGCCACAGATGCACATGTAGGTACCTATGAGGTTCTTGCACTCCATTTGCTTTTCGGTACAGTCGTGCTTTCCTTCGGCACACTCATCCTCATCTGGAAAGAATGCATAACCACAACTTATGGACAGGCTGCACTCAACGCTCGCCCTTTAAACACAAAACATGCATCTTTTCTACTTTAGTGCTGAACTTGTTTCCTTTTATATTTGTTGGCCGTTGATATGTTAAAAATGGGAAGGGCTTTTCTAACTCCCTTTGAACTTGGTGAAGAAACTGCTTTGTGACCAACGGATGAGCTCATCAGAAGCAAGATGCTATGCAGACCCTTCCTGACTCCCTTACTTTATAAACATGCTTGTGTGTTGAAGCATTTATAATTCTTATGAATAAATGGACCAAAAAGGGCCTTATGTTATTATAATACATTGATATCTCAATCTCATAACAATGCTAAAAGTATTAGCACTGTAGTATGCATAGATGACATATGACATATATTATAAATATCATGGGTATAATATAATATAACAACAGAACCCTGTTACATAACAATTATAACAATGCCATATATGGCATTATTTTAACATGGTTGTGTTATCTAATGTAATTAGTATCATGCAATATCAGAGCAGTCGTTGTGCGGATGAAGCTTAGTTGAGGAAAAGACAAGCGTTCCCGAGCACCTTATTCCCCATGCTTTCCCTTTCCCATTCCATTTTCCTTGAGTCGGTGTGTTCTCATTCTCTGCCTTTCTTTTCTTTTCTTTTCTTTTCTTTCTTTCTTTTTTTTTTTTTTTTTTTTTTTGGTTTTGGTTTTGGTTTTTGGTTTATTATTATTAATTTTTGAGATAAGGTTTCTCTATATAGCCTTGGCCATCCTGGACTCACATTATAGAGCAGGCTGGCCTCGAACTCACAGAGATCCACCCGCCTCTGCCTCTCTGAGTGCTGGGATTATAGATGTGTGCCACCGCACCAGGCTCATGCTCTGCTCTTAATAGCACCGTGTTTCTCTCTTTCTCCTCTCTTCCATGTCCTAAGTTGTGGCCTTTGGATTCTATTCTGCATGCGGTAAGGAACTTTCAGTTACTGAAGCTTCCCCTTCAGACAAAATAGGATTTTAGCCATTTTGAGAGACCAGGTATCTGCTTATTAAAGGAATTCAGTGGGATTCTTCAAACAGTGCCCCAGTTACTCTGCCCCTGGCTCCACGCTCTGAGACTGCCAGTGTTCAGCAAATTCTTTTTAATGGAAATGTGTTAAGAAACACAGATTTTGCCATCCCATTTTAAAAACGTAGTATCTCTTTTTTCCCTTGGGTTGTCATATGCCCATTATTTTGTATTCTCAGAACATTTTGCTTTTGTATATTTTAAGATTTACTTTTTTCATGTGTATATCTGCATGTAATTGCCCTTGGAGGCCAGAAGAGGCCATTAGATCTTCTGGAGTTGGAGTTACAGGCAGTTGTGAGCCGCCTAATGGGAGTGCTGGGAACTGAATTTGGTCCTCTGTAAGAGAAGCAAGCACACTATATCACCAAACCATCTCCCCAGCCACCACCTCTGAACGTTTGGTATATATAACCCTCATCATATTTATGACACTAGGATGATTTATTTACATTTTTGTCTTTTTTCTCAACTTCTACATACTGAGCTCTGAGGATGTTGGAAAATACCTTTGTCCAGAACATATCTTATACCTCATAGGATGCCTGACATGTCTTAGACATGCGATACATAGCAAACTCACCCAAGGCCTTCAGGGCAGCCCTCCATGGGCTAATTGTACTTCTTGTAACAATCTAGGGGTGAAGGGAGAAATGGCAAGCCCTGCGTTCCCTATGGGTTAGGAGACCTCACTCAGTTTCCAGACCTTTCCTTCTCATGGACACTTTAGAAGGACATCTGCCCTCATACTTAAAGACAGAGCTTCTGGCTTGAATGAGCTCCACCAGGGACCTCACCTTTGCACATCCTCCGGTCTTCTCGAAGAATGTATCCAACAGGGCATTTGCATTCATAGGACCCATAGGTATTTACACAGCGGAAGGCACAGAGCAGAGGATTCTGGGCACATTCATTTATATCTGCAGTAAAAGAAAGTAAAATAATGAGGCAATAACACCAAGAATGACAAAAAGAGTAATATGAACTGTTGTTAAAAGCCAACAGTCTTCCTTGTCATAAGCATGAATGGATCCAGACAATTATAAAAACGAGTTGATTATTTATTGGTATAAATATGGTGGCCATATTTTCTGGCTCTCACAGCACAGCCCCCAAGCTTGCTGCCCTGGTGTAATTATGGATTTACATAAACGAGAAAGAATAGCTCCATTTTGTATACTTGGAAGACTCAGGTTGACCAGGTCCTTTGTACATGGACTATGGATTGCCTTTGCTTCCTTCAACTAAATCAATTATGGTCAGAAGAGAAGCCAAGCCCTCTAATACTCTTAGTCACTTCTCCTTCTCCAAACAAAGAGGTTTCCTATGAGACAACAGGGATTCTTCTGCTCAGAGTGTTATGGTCATTTTATACTTAGAGAAATAAAGTTTACACAGATGCCCAAGTTCTAGCCCTGATTAAAAGGGAATGGCTTTACGTCTATTGGGCAAAGTAACTTTCCTAGAGTTTATAGTTTAGAAATATCAGGATGTAGTTTCCAAAAGTGAGATGGTAAAAACAAGCCACTTGGATGATCATCTTGCTTCCCAGGAACGATAATGTGAGTAGAGGACAGGACTGAGTGCCCAGGTCATGGTTTATTCACAACCTCTAAAGGCTCACAACCCTCTGAAGGTGCCAGCAATCCGTATCTCTGATGAAGGGCTCCTCTCAGTGCCAACATATACCCCCTCCCTCTCCCCCTGCCCCTTCTTTTCTCACACCAGTGAACCTCATCTTGAGGAGCACGGGGACTATCTGGACAGCTGGTGGGCCCCACTTCTAGAGTTTGTGATTCTGTGACATAGAATGAGACCACAAAATTTGTATCCCTAACAACTCCCCCGGGGGATTCTGAGGTGAGCAATCTGGAGACCAACCACTCTCTGGCATCCCTAAGCCTTTCCTTCTTTTCCACACACTTCCTTCCAGGCAGTCATCCTGACAAATACTTTTCAGATGCTTCTACGGATTAGGCAACCTCTCTTCTGAGATTGCCTCCAGATGACCACAGGACGTCAGTGGTCACCTAGCTCTGTGTGCAGAAATTTCCAAAAGGAGAAAAGAAGAACACAAAAGAGGGGGGGGGGAACCCTTAGAAACAACAACAACAATACAAAACAAAACAAAAACAAAAAGGAAAGAAAAGGAAATAGAAAATAAAGTGGGAGGTAGTAAACAAGACAGGAGCTGTGTTGAAATAAAAGCACAGGAGACACACGAGGTAAGCACACCGCAGTACACAGTATAGCTTCTGCCATAAGCCACCTATATTGTTTGTTATATTTCCTGAAGAGATGAGGCCACTCAGAGAAGAAATGATGCAACAGCCTACCAGGCTCAGATGTTCTTAATTCTCCACACCCTAAAAGGTATTTAATACTAAGAAGCGAAATCAAGCAGCTGCTCCCATGATCAGTGTGGGCAGCCGACTCTTCTGTATTTAAGGCACTGACCTTCACACGTCATCATTGGACCAGGCTCAAATCCTTCCTCACAGGTACACTCAAAACCTCCGATCACATTCTTGCAGGTCCCGTTTCCGCAAGGATTGCCCACGGAGCATTCATCAGTATCTGCCAGTGGTGCAAAGAGATAAAACGAGTGAGGATTAGTGGGCTCAGTCTCGGATGCCACTATTCATTCTGTCTGGGTTCCTGGATCTGCACTGTCTTGCTCAGTTCTCCTGTGCTTGCAAGGAGGGACTGTGTGTGACTTCTGATCACGGGGTTCTAGCTGGAGCTTGCCCTCGCTTACAGGCAGAGACTGTGAGCGAGACAAAGTCTAACCCTTATATTGCCCGTGTGGTTTTCTGCAGCCTGTCCTTAGGAAGAAGTGCATGTTTCCGTGGGAGGAGCTGCTCTAATAGGGAAAATAAGGCTCCCCCATGCTGCCAGGGGTTCTGCTGGTTCGAAGACAGAGTCTCCAATTGGCCTCACATTACATCATTGCACAGGAAGGCTTAAATATGATGGAGTCTTGCCAGATATAAAATAGAAGACTAAATTTACACAAAATAAGAGACCTAAGATTAAGTAGAATTAATGTACTGGATAAAATCCAACACTCAAGTACATTTTGTTGATTCTGTTAAAACCAGGTGGTTTATGTTAGGCAGGGGGGAAGAAAAGGCTAGAAAAAAAAAAAAAAAAAAAGAAAGAAAGAAACATGTTTAGGGCGTGACCTTTCTAAACAACTGTGGAGAAAGAAAACATTTTACCAAAAGAGAAAAAAAAAAAAAAAAAAAAAAGAAAAAGAAAAAAAAAATCCCTAAAAGATGCAGCTGTCTTCTAATCCAACCACCTGGAACACCCACTGTTCTCATTTCTGCCCCAGGCCTCAGGGACAATATTTCCCTTGGGAAAGAGAGAACCCTATTTTTAGAAATTGCATTGCTATTTTAGAGATCTGAACCCCAGGAAAATAGTGCGCTCTTGTCCAGGGTTCCTCCTTCTGGGCGAGGAGGAACACACACAGCACACACACAGCAGCAAACTGAAGATTTCAAAAAGCTAACATTGATAACATTTGTTTCTGTTTTGCTACTAAACCCCACTTTACAGTGAAGAACACTGTATCTCCTTTGATTTAACAAAAACAACAGTATCTTTGCGGTTTAGAGCTGCCAGGGTAATTAGACACAAATCAGTCATTTGCATAATAGCCCAAGCGAGGTGGGAGAGGTTAACGGATACATGTGGGCTCCACCCTTAGCCAGCACTGCAGTCCTGGGACTCCCACTCCTCATGAAAAGGCAGTGCTTTTCCGTCTGCACATTCATTGTTGAGCACACTTTGTTTTAGAGTTGTTGGACATAGTATTTGAACCCAGCTTACAGTGAATGTAACTAAGAGTCAATGGTCCACACAGGAGTCATTCTTGGGCATTTTAATGAAAAGGCTAAAACAAGAAACTGGATTGGGTGGGTGGTCTTTCCTATTGTCAAATAGACATGATGCATACAAAACGTTTGGCATTTTTACATACCAAAAGTATAAATTACAGCCACTAGCAGTATATTTTTTAAGTTGTACTAAGACTTCTGTTTACTGTTATCCTTTTCGGTATTTCTTAGGACATGCCCCGGATCTGCCTTCCAAGTTACACTACAAGGGTCGGGCAAGGAAGGACTGTCCTTGCTTGTTTCACTACTCTAGGCTCCTAACTAGACAAGGCGACTTAGCTGGCCGTCTAAACGAAGACGTCCTCAATGTGACTCCTACCTTGGTTGAATAAAAGCCAAGTAACTCAACTTTCTCATAATACAATTCCAAAGGAGGAGGTGGAGGAACTACTTACCCACACACTCATTCCCTTCTAGAATATAGCCAAAGGGACACTCGCAGCGATAGGAGCCGTCTGTGTTGATGCACTGGCCATGTTTACAGACATCAGGTTCTTTGCATTCGTCCATATCTTAAGTGAAGGAAGAAAAAGCAGTAAAAAGCAAAGTATTTCTCTTAAACTACTGCCATTTTCCGTGTTCAGTGGTGAATATCTGACATCAAAATGCAAATATCATCCAAGTGACACAACAACAACCAGAAGAGAGTATTTCTCCCAGGTAGGTAAGGAGACCTAAGACCTGGAGGAAGGACGCAGAAGAGACTGGGAGGACCTTCCTTGGGGCACTCACCCACTGCTGAGTCATCAGGGCCCACAATGATCCCACTTCCGAAGGGGCAGATCTGGCGGAAAGCCTCTGCGGTAGAAAGAAGCACTCATTAGTGGGCAGGCCAGGCACAGTGACAGGTTTCCCAGGCCCCTATCCATTGCCTGTTTGTGGCCACAAGCTGGGGACAGTGAGGGCTAACGAACAAGACACCCAGAAACAAAGAGCCATGACCAACATTGCTAACAATGTGTCCATTCTTTGGATGGCTTTGATTTATAACATATTGAAAAGAGAAAATAACTACCATGCATGCTCCTTAGATAAAAGTAGTTTTTTTTTTTTGTTTTGGTCTTTCGAGACAGGGTCTCTCTGTGTAGCCTTGACGATCCTGGACTTGCTTTGTAGACCAGGCTGGCCTCAAACTCACAGCGATCCGCCTGCCTCTGCTTCCCCAGTGCTGGGATTAAAGGCGTGCGTCACCACACCCAGCATAAAATATGTTTTAATAGGCATTCTTATTACACTTTAAATTCAATTATCCTATTGGCCTTAAGGCTGCCACTGTTACTGATTTCATGGTCATATGTTCATGAGATCATGCAACGAGAAACAAAGATGCTAGACTTACCATCAGGCTCGGTGGGGCACAACTCGCACGGGTCTCCCCAGCCCTCTCCCTTCAGAGCACAGCAGCACTCCTGCTTGGAATGGTTTCTGGATTTGGGTGACGAGCACTTTCCACCTTCAAACTTCGCGTAACAGTAGCTCATCCTCAAATCTGTGACATAAACCCACACAGTACACTTCAGTTGACTTCCTGCTGGATCTTTGCTGTGTGATAGTGGGCCAATGTGTTCTCTTGTTAACCAGAGCAATACTCCATTAAGTGACTGGAATTACCCACTACTTCAAAGCAGCCTGATGTGAACACTAAAGTCCAACCCTGTCAGTCTTAACAGATTTCTACTAATGACTTCAGGACCATAACATTCCCTGATGGAACCAATCACAAAGACAAATCCCCTGCACAGTGGCTTTTCTTGCGTGAGTTCTGCGCAACTTTCAGCAAACAGACTAAGGGAGGACAGTCTCCTGGTTCTAAGACACATACTGTCGTTCTGTGTCCTGTACACCCTGGAACCAAAGAAAACCCCACACCATAGCATAGAGCAAGTGAAGAAGTGGTAAGTGTGTGGGCCGGGGAAAGTGTGCCACCAGGGGCGTTCACCGAAGTAGCCACTCATGGCATTGTGGGGACACATTTCAAGTGGGGTTCCCTGCAGACTTTATGCTCACACACACACACAGCTACATCAAAATTAAATTTCCACACAAAGCCTGTTCAGTGCAATAGAAAGATGAAGAAAAAAAAAAAAAAAAAAAAAAAAAAAAAAAAAAAAAAGAGGACAGAAGGCAAGACTACGGGTGGGTGTGGGCAGAATAACCGGTCTCTCAAAGAATATGCGTTTCTTTACATACACTATTGCTCTGGTAACAGCAAAGAAAGGAGACTTCTTTCTTAGAAACACTCTAATGTCGCGTGACATAATTTTGGAGCCTAACTTTTCCAGTTCTCCTAGAGCAGACTGGGGAGCTCTGAGCAGTGAGCTCATCTAGGGGGTCTGGAGTATGTTTTAATTAAAACTTGACTTCCAGAGCCTTGCCCAACTTCGCTGTCATTACACAGTGGCTAAACTTCACAGGTCTGAGGACGTGCTTGCTTCCCCAGGCATTTTGCACCACCTTTCAGCTTTAGATCCGCCCACCTCTCATTTCTCCATTCTGTACCACCAGTTTTCCAGCAGCACAGAAAGCATGCTCATATCGCACTGTTTGCCACCCAAATATCTACTTCGTGGAGAAATACCAAGATCTAACTAATTTTCATTTTCCGGGGGGGGTGGGGGGGAAGGGAGCCCCCTCTTCATTTGCTTTATTCTGCGAGTTCTCTGTCACATCCATGTTTTGCATAAACAGTGCTATTTTTACCACTTATTCCTGTCCTTGGGTTGCTGACCCAGTTCTATCTTCCCCACACAGAAAGAAAAATAAATATCTTTGACTCAGAAGCAGACTCAAGTTGCATGAAGTCCCAAGTCAATCAAAAACGACAGATCTCTGTCCCTGAATCTTGCAGGTAAGAGTACTCCTTTACAACGTAGCGCCCAGTGCCGGAGTCTGCCCCCTCTGGCCCTGAGTGTAGCCACATTTGGTGCTTAAAAACCCCAAATCAGTGGTTCTGTGGAACTTTCTCATTTTTTGGCCAACAGAAGCTTGATTCAATTTGTCGCCCTATAAGGAAACTCCTAGTTTCCAAGTTTCAGGGTCCAGCGGGGCATGCACTCAGTAGGGGATATGTTTTCAGTCCTGTTGGTCCCTGTAGGCGAGCTTAAAGGTGCTCTGCATTGAGAAACAGCTCTGTGCTCACAAGTACCGCCTTAGCCAGAGCTCCCTGGGATGCCAGCTTCCCAGTCCATCTGCAAACAGCCCCTCCTGACCTCTGAAATTCCTTTGGAAGTATGAAAGTCACTCTCCCTGCTTGCATTCCTCAGTTCTGGCTGAGGATGTGGCAGGGTTCTCGCAGCTGGCCTGGTTCTTCCTGCAATGTCAGCTTGCCCTGTGACAAGCCAGTGCAAATTGAATTAATAGCCTTGGAGTTTCCTCTGGCTTGCCACATCGGCAGATTCACACCTGGCTTCTCACTGCTTTCTTTCCGAATGCAGGCCAAGCCAAAGACACAAATGAGGGAGTAGAAATCAGGCTCTACCAGGGCTGGCCTGTGCCTCAATCATGGCTCGGAAACCCCTGTGGCCTTCTGATAGTTCCCTACAAGATCAAACGAGCCAGGGAATTTGCAACTTTTCCATTAGTACTTCTGCAATGATCAAATGGAAAAGTAAAACAAACAAACAAACAAACAAACAAACAAAACCCATAACCAGGCAGAATAGTAATAACAAGAGTTTTCAGAAGACAACAGAACTCTGTCATACACACAGGAAGATTGTTTGGGTTGGCATGGGGTGAGTGCTGGTGTGGTTTGGGTGACCAAACTGGACTTTTACGCCAATACATGGCTCCTCCAGTCAAAACTTGTCAGGCCTAGGACCCACAAAGCCTTATGTTAGACTCTTAAATTATATTCTATACCTAGTATTTGGTAATATGAAGCAAACCACATAAACAAAACAAACAAATAAAACCATAAAGCAACAAATAGACACTGACTGACCGACTGACTGACCAACCGACCGACCGACTGACACTCTAAATGTAAATCGGTGGGCCTTTCCTCGTCCTGCAATTCATTAAACTAGTTTGTGTGCGAATAGCCAAGTAACATAACAATTGCATTGTTTAAGAATGTCTAAACAAGTTTCTGGGTTTTAACCAAACACTGTTTTGTGTTTCCTTTCAGAGTCTTTAAATTTTTTTTTCCCTTTTGTTTTAAAGTTAGCCTGGCAAGCCCTTGAATATTTTCACCATTTGACAAGTATTATTCTGTTTCCCCAGAGGATCTGTGAAGCAAAGATGGAGGACAAGGTGATCAGTTTGCACTTCCTCTGTCTGAGGATCTTGGCTTGTACCCACATTCATATAGGTGGAGAACTCACAGCTGATCTGGCCTCAGTGACTCCCAGGGATGCCCCCCAAAGAGCCCATCAGTATCTGTGCTTGTCAGAGGGCGAGGGGTGTAAGTGCCAAGAAAGTTGTAGAAGCAACAGAAACTTGATGGATGGGTTTTTAACCTTAAAAGTAAAAAAATGAACTTTCAGGCATATGGTACTCATTAGACCTGTGGGTGAATGAAACGTCTTCCCGTTCACAGAGGCTCAGAGCCTTGCCATGTTTAAAACATAAGACCACAACAAATAAACACAGCGTAATGGAAGTCCAAAGTGTTCATAGGCATTTACCTTGGCACCTTCTTCCAGTTGAGGATAGGGAGAATCCTTCTGGGCACAGACATTTGAAGCTGCCCTCGGTGTTGCTGCAGGTCCCCAAAGCGCAGATTTCTGGCTCTTCAACACACTCATCAATATCTAAAAGAATTATGCATGCCAGAGTCAGGATGTCACAGAGACCTCATTAGTCACCAAGTTGAAAACATACAAGTTGAGCGTTCTAGCTGTTTCAGAATCCTTCCAACAGGGAGGTGATTGCCTGTTACATATATTTTAAGGTGAATTTTTAAAAAGTCACTTCTAACAAATCTTGATGTATAAAAATGGAAGCCATAAGCATCTCCTAGGAGTTGTCGTGATGGACTTCTCTCTCATTCGTGGAGGTGCAGGGCCAGTCAGAGAAGCCACACCAACTCCACACCACACTGAGCTGGGACAGAGGCCTGAACCCCAGCATCCCGCCTCACCACTGCACAACCCAAGTGCAAGGCTGATCTCAAGGAGAGCTGAGTTCTCTCCACTCACCAATGCAGCCTTCCCAACATCCTATGCTGTAGCTTTCCCAATATACCACTGCTGAAGCCTTAAAGACACCAATAGCCTCATTACCTAAACACAATCCCATCCCAGAGCATGATTCTGATCTGCAAGTTAGTTTTTCTGAAGATATAAAAATCTTTTTTTTTTTTTTTTTTTTTTTTTTAATAGACTAGAGCTTTTCCTTCCTCACAGAGCTAACAGGAATTGGACACATGTGAATTAAGGCCTGGGCTCTTTAGCACATCAGTATATTGTATCACCTATAAGGGGTGACCTATTGAGAAGTCAGAGTGCCTCAGCTAACCAGTGTACCATAAGGGTTTTCCTAAGAGACTCCTAGCAGGTACACATTGGTGTGACTTATAATTAAGTATTCCTTCTCTTTCTCAAACTTATCTCAGTCTAGTGACTTACACAAGCATTGCGCTTTCGTAAAAAGCATAGCCACTCTACTCATCCACTCCCTGTGACTCTCCGCTAGAATTTATAGTGAAGGAAGGTCTTTATAGTCTTAAATCTGGGCTATACTGTCTTAGTCTAAATGCACACACGCACACACACACACACACACACACACACACACACACACACACTATCTCTTTTTGTTTCACATCTGTACAATTGTGCCTACACCAAGATGCATTTACACGACTTTGTTCTCCAAAGGCCATCTAAGGGAAAGCCAAGAAACTAACTCCATTTTCTTGCCTTAATATGGTAACAACCATGCAAGAGATAGCATAGAAATAAAGGCGTCAGTCAATGTGATTATTCTCTTGTGGAATGCGAAATCAGCCTCCTCGTCACTGCCTCCATAGTGTATATTTTTTAATTGTCATTTTTGGGCTTACTAATGAGTTTGGACTCCTCTTCTTTGAATCACTTTATTCTTAAACTCTTTTCACCACTACACCTGACCTTTCCTTAAAAAAAAAAAAGTTAACTTTTGTAAAAATGTTCAAACATTTCCTTTTGGAGGTTGCTTTTATGATTATTATCAATCTTTTGTTATTATATATGATGCACATGGGTATGTGTGTATGTGTCTGAAGGTGTGTGTGTGCACATGGACGTGTGTGTGCATGAGGCCACACGTTGACATTAGATGACTTCCTAGATCATTCTCCATCTTATTTCTTGAGACAGGCTCTCTCGAGTTAATGTAAAGCATGCTGGCTTGTCTCGTCTAGCTGGCTAGCTTGTCCCAGGGATCCCATGTGTCTACCTCCCAAGCTCTGGGGGTACAGGAGGGCCACCTCACTCACCTGGCATTGACGTGGGTGACCGAGATGCAGACTCAAGCCCACACACTCGTGCCAACTTAGACTTTTTAAAAAAAATGTATTCTAAACTGGAAATGCCACTGCAAAAACATCCTGACTTCAGCGATTCTAGTGCAATGCCCTTACCCTTCTCCTTGCCGTCACAGCCCCGCCTTACCTTCACATTTGTCATTCTGTAGACTGTACCCTGGTGGGCAAATGCATCTGTAGGAGCCATCTAAGTTCTGACAGGTCCCAGGTGCACACTTCCCAGGATCCAGAGCACATTCATTGACATCTGCAGAGAAAAGGAAAGTGGAGAGAGGTTCCTGCCCGCACGCTCTCCATCAAGCAGGGCACACTTCATCAAAGGACCCACAAGCAAACCGGAGAAGAGCGTGGAGCCCATTAGAAGCCACAGAGGCCTCCCAAAGAGGAAAACAATTACTTTTAAAAGCTTCCCAAAGGGTGCAACACAAATTGAGTATTGTTAGGGAAGTGTAGTTCTCGGAAGGGGTTTTAAAGACACGTAAAAGATTATGGGAACTAATCTCTGGAGAGGTATTTTGAGCAAAATATAACGAACTATAGATATTAAGTTTAACAGTTGTTTTTTTTTTTATGACTATAACCGAATTTTTAAAATAAGAAAATGGCAATATGTATGCATTAAAAAAAAAAAAAAAGCCTTTACCAGCAAGAATAGTGTAATCCTATGGTGATTTTTCCTTTCGCTGCCCACAGTAGGATTAGAACAGAGACTTCCTAGTTCTGTGTTCGGAACTGGGGACATTTTCTCAGGGACTTTTTTTACTTCCTTTTTTTTTTTTTTTAAATTTGAGGACTTCATAAGTACACTGTATTTGAGTATTTTTCACCTTCCCTGGCCCCTTTCCAACTCCTCCCCATGTCCCCCCAAAACTCCTCTTGATTTATGACTTCTATATTTATTTTTGTGGTTTACACACACACACACACACACACCACCACCACCACCACCACCACCACCACCACCACCACCACCACCACACCACAAAGCCTTTCCCTTATTTGCATGTGTTGCACTGACCCTTAGGACTGGCCTTCCCCCCTGTCAAGGTCTTCCTGAGCCCTGCACTCACCCACACAGGTCCTGCCATCTGGAGCCACTTCGTAGCCTTCATTGCACCTGCACTGAAAAGACCCCACCGTGTTGACGCACTGGCCATTTCTGCAAAGGTTCCCATTGCCCGTTGCGCATTCGTCGACATCTGAAAAAAAAGATCTTTGTTATGTTCCAAGGAAAAATGTCAGAATCCCAGCCTTCATTCTAAACTTTGGTGGCCTTTGTGGACCTGGCTAAATATAGGAAATTACAGTGAAGATCTGGTTTCAGCCACAGACCCAGCTGTAGGCACCCACGCAAATATAATGCAAAGATTACACTATCAAGTTAAAGCTGGTAATTCGCATAATAATTTTGTAGCAGTTTTGTGTATATATATAATCTAGCCTTTTTGTATTGTTGGTTTAAAATTTTTAATTCAATTTATAATACAAGATTAGGTTTCATCATGGACTTTTTAACACAAACAAAATTTGTTTTGTAGACTTTCAGCTTCATTCCCTGACTCTCCCTGGTCTCCTTTCACCCACAAAACTTCTTTTGCTTTTGTTTGCAATGTGTCCTTCCGCCCTCTCTGGGCTCCTTCAACACCTTCTTCCCCCTCTTTCTGGTCTCTTTAATTTAGATTTTATTTTTAAAAGATAAAATGGATTTACTGGGTACATAATTCAGATGAATTCATACTTTAGTACTGCAAATAGAAGAATTTAAAGTTAGCGTCTAACTCTATACAGTATTTGGTACTGTTTCTTAGCATCCCTTCTTTAAATTCTTTTTTAGTTTAAAATAATGGGTTTCATTATGATGTTTTCACACATATATATCCTTGCATATATGTATATGTAAGTATACACATAAAATGCATATGTATGTTTTATATAGCACATACATAAGGCTAAGTCTACATTCCATACCTGGGAGGAAATGCCTATCGCGTCTATACACTAATAACTTGTTTATTTGAAGAGAGACTGCAGAGAGGGATCTAGGCAAGGCGTTCCACATTTTCTAAAATTATGTATTTTATAAAGACTTGTTTTTGTATATTTTAACCTAAAGCATTTATCTTCAAAAAAATTTTTTTTTCTTGAAAAATGTTAAACGTAAATCAAAGTCGATATAAAAGCTGCAGCAGTGGACACAGTACGATAAAGGAATAGGGTTGCTACCTTTGACTTTTAATTAACACATTATATTTGACTGTCATGTGACAGAGCAGCCTGCGCGCTGCCTGGTCTGGCGACATTTCCCGGCACACTCACCTATGCAGTCGTTGTTGTGAGAAAGTATGAAGCCGTGATTGCAGCGGCAGTTGAAGGAACCAATTGTGTTTCTGCAGGTCCCGTTCCCGCAGGCGTCTCTCTCACACTCATTTATGTCTGAGGGAAGAAAGGGCCGAGAGGGACACCGTGACTGAAGGAGAAAGTGAGCGTGTGGTCCCTGATGCCGCAGGGCGGCTAAGGCTGCAGGAGCTGAGATGCTGTGGCTGAGAAGCTAAGGTGAGGGCCTACACCTTGGAAGGCCAGTGCTTCCTCAGCTGCCGTGTGGGAGGAGGCGAGGTGAGGACATGAGAACTGGACAGGAATCTTAACTCTATTTGCCTCTCAAATTCCTCACTCTTGCCACTTCACTCAAATATTTTCACTTGGAAACGGAAAAACTTCTGTGTGCATCTGGGCCTTCGTTTGTTGCCACCGTTGCACAGTTCAGCTTGCAGGATTCGTACTCCAAGTTACCCCAGAGTCATGACTCACCAGGCTTTGCTCTGCAGTCAGCAATGGAACTCTGTTCTCCAGCTAACCTAACCTGCCGCTTTGGATGCTTCTTCTTTCTCCCGCCAGGGATAACTTAGCGGTCCCTCTGAACTCAGCGGAGGGATGAAACAGTCCTCAGCCTGGCTTTGCTCAGAAGTCCTGGCATTGTTTGTCATTTTATTTATTGGTCTGTGGCTTTTCTCTTTGCTGCTTTATGAAGCATATTCTGGCAACTGAAATATTTTTGCATATCACTTACAGCGGCTAGCATCTTTCTTGTGTACTATATTAAGGAGGGAGTAGAAAAAAGTGGGCATAAGAACACCAGTACTATTGGTTTGAAGAGGGAGGCCTGGTGAAAAGGGCCGTGGATAAAAGGGAGAGAGTGAGTGGAAAGAGACTCCAGGGGGAAGGTCAAAATGTAGCAATGGTGAAAGTCAAGACCGCCTCTTTCAAGCCTGGGACCTAAAGATAACCTTTTATGACTCCGATGGTCAACTGATTGCTAGCTCCCTGGTGCCTTGAATATGGACTGAGCATTACATCCAAATTGTGAGTCACTGCCACCATGCCAGCTGCCTGGGAATTGGGAAGGCACAGCAAAGCTGTCATGTTGTCAGGTTTCAGAAAATTCTGAGAGAGTCAGAGAGGGCGGGGGAGGGAGAGAGGGAGAGGGAGAGAGAGAGACAGTAGAGTAGATTTTATGGCAACGCAAAGAAGGGTGAGCCACCCTGGGATGAGCCAAGCCCAATCATGGAGAAAATAAAATGTCATTCACAGGTGGACCTAGTTATAGCCAAAGGTAAGTGGTTTGAACAGGACTCTGTAGGCTTTCTTCCAATGGAAGTTTGATTCATGGGCTTAAAGACCCTCAGAAACCTAATGGATGCAGCCTTAAGTCAGAAAAAGAAGGAAGGAATGTGAGAACTTGAGTGCTGTGTGTTGTGAAGCAATTGGACAGTCCTGAAAAGGAATTGAAACCCTGACATCTCCCTCTTTTCCCTATAGGGAAATGATTCCTGTCCACACTTTGTAACAATTTTCAATTTACCTTTGAAGATTTGACACAAACTGGACACACACACACACACACACACACACACACACACACACACACACACACACAAATGGCCGTATATTCACACGCAGAGGTCTGGCCATATAAATACTATCCCAAACCACACACTGTTAACATTTGTATTAACAAATTAAATTGTTGTTTCAATATATTTCTCCATTTATCTGTTAGTTAAATGTCTTTTTTTTCCCTGAGGCTAGGGGTGCAACTCAGTGGTCGAGAGCCCCCCAGTGTGCACGAAGCCTTAAGTTTGATGCCAAACATTGCAAGAAAAGGATTCATACACACTGGCATTAACCATTGATGGTTAGTTATCCGGGATTAAGGAATATCCAGGGAGCTTATTGCATTCACAGTTCCAAAGACTAAGTGGTGGGTCACCGCTCATGCTTATTCTTATTTTGGGACCAGCAAACCAATTAACAAACAAGTTAGCATTGACTCTTGCCCTTACTCAGATGCACACACTTACCCAAGCACATGGTTTGATCGGCGTTTGTTTTGAAGCCGGTGTGACAAAGGCAGTAGAAGCTTCCCACCGTGTCGATGCACTGGCCATGGCTGCATATGTTGGGGATTTCTTGACACTCATTTCGATCTGTGAACCGAAGGCATCTCAGGTGAGCACTATGCCTCTACATGCATGTTTTCTTGCATGGAGACTTAGACCACAAAGCAATGGAATAGATTTAATCATTCTCAGAGACACTCCTAACTCGAAACCGAGGTGGTGAAGCAGATGGCACGCTGCCTATTTTAACTTTGAAATCAGCTAGAGTTACTTTCAGGGCATTAGTACTTAGTAAATGGAGGAAATGGGTTCCTTCACCCAGAGGAAAATAAACAAATAAGTTTAGAATGGGGAGCAGTGCTCAAACTAGGTGTTTAAACAGCATCATATGGACTTGATATCTCTAGGTTTTGGTACCAAAGATCATGGGCACTTTGGGGGTTTCTTTAGAAATTCTATAGCAAAGTCAAACACATTATGCTTTTATTGAAATGGGACGATATCGTAATCGAATAGGTGCTCGCGGTTAGACTTATTGCTTTGCCTCCCTCCTTTCAGCTTTCACTCCAGCACATCCTGCTTCTAGCTGAAATCCAGGCTGTTTCTCTCAGGCCTAGAGAACTGTTAACATCAGAGAAAAAGGTCTGGGTCTGGCAGAGACCTTCCTCTCAGCCAATTCCAAGCAGAATCGATCAATAAGGTACTTTTTAAAAAGTCTCAAGTGTAGGAGGGGAATTGGGATCACAGTGCTTGGAAGCTATGGCTGGTCAGCACTGAAAACAGTTAACAAATATCACTGTTCTCCTTTGCAAGACTATCCAAAATGAAGAACGGGTGGGAAAGAAAAGGGGATTTTTACTTTTATGAGCAGAAGAAGGAGTTGCCCTTGAGGCAGGTCAGGTGTTGTTGGATCTAGGAGTGTGCAAGGACCAGGTATATCTCTCCTTTATCTTATGACACTGAAAAAAATATGGAGTACTTGAGGGTTCTAGTGACAAAGCAAAAGTCAGCATTTTAGACAGTGTTGGCTCACTTTTCTGGGTCTAAATAACTAGGACTCTGTAAGAGCCGTATTTTAAAATCCCAGGAGATTATGGTTGAGGTTTCCTGGGGAAGCTTGGCCAACCTTTGGTGTAGGGGCAGGATCTCAAACAGGAAGAGTAGCGATCATAAGAAAATGGTGAGGCATGCTGCTGGGGAAGGCATTTATTTCTGCAGGGGTAGGATTTGCTATTGAGGTCAAACCGGCAACCTGAGCTCCACCCTCGGCAGTGATATGTGAGGCTAGAACCACTGTGATTTGGAGTTGGAAACAAAACGTGTACGAATCCAAATGAAAGTCTCCTAGGATGATATTTTAATTTTAAATACAGGCAGAGAAATAAATGCTTTGCGTTCAGCCTGAAAATTACCAGGACAAGACAGTGCTTAAAAATGTTTGTAAAATAGCTTAAAAGTAGACCGGCAACCTAACATGGCAGCCAAGAACTGGAACCAGCACCCCGGATGTGAAACAAAGGGATAGGGGTAAACTTGAGGCCAGCCTGAGCTAAACAGTAAGAGCCTGCCTCAAAAACCAACAACAAAAGTGACATGGGACGCCGGGCGTGGTGGTGCACGCCTTTAATCCCAGCACTCGGGAGGCAGAGGCAGGCGGATTCCTGTGAGTTCGAGGCCAGCCTGGTCTACAAAGCAAGTCTAGGACAGCCAAGGCTACACAGAGAAACCTTGTCTCAAAAAACCAACAAAACAAAACAAAACAGTGACATGGGAAGGAAGGAGTTTCAGAACAGAACCTTCAACCTTCAAAGCTGAGTACGTTACAAAACTCCAGGGCCTCGGTAAATGGGGGAAGTTCAACTGCGGCCTACATAAACTGCTCTGCCAGGCTTTCCCTGTCAGTACCAGATGTGGTTTAGGTTAACATCCTATAGGAAAACACAAAGGGACTTGAGCTGTGGTAGGCTGCAGCTGGTTATCTTGTGCTGATCTATTAATAGCCCAACTTAATGGCCAAGTAAAAGGTCTACAGTGGCACACTCAGTATGACCAGCCAGACTTTGTTTTAACTGGACTTATTACACCCAGCTCCTAAGAAGTATAAATGGAAAGTCAAATGCAGGAAAGCAGAGCTGGAGCCTGATGTCACTGGGGGAATTGTGCTTCATATCAGCGAGGCCCTCATTTTTCCTGTTCTGTATCTTTGCTTGATGGATAACCTCAGCCCCATTGACAGAATGTTAAATACCTGCACATGCTCCCTTAAACTCAACAACACAAATCTTGGTTTGCAAAGTGATTTTTTTGTGTTTTTTTTTTTTTTTGTTGTTGTTGTTGTTGTTGTTCTGTCCTTGCACCCTCTTCCCACCAAGGTCTCATTAAACAATGGAAAATACCCTGCAGAGAGCAACACACTTCCTGCCACTTAATCACAACTGGGCAAGAGAGCCAAGGAAAACCTGACCGGGGTGCTCCCCGAGTTGTTTCATTCACAAGTGCACAAAACCCCAGGAAACTTTGGAAGTGAGCCCCGAGCAGGGCGACACACTCTTCCAGACCTTGAAAGCACAAATGAGTGTAACCACGCTGGGGCTTACATGAGGACCAGTCCAAAGTCTTAGTCAGCCTCTGAGCTCAAACACAAGGGTCTTAGTTATAGATACCATCAAATGTTGACTAAATTTATCCCCAGTGTAAGTTAGCCACACATTACTTTCTTATTTATGCCACATTCTCATGCAGGTGAACAGCAGGACCTCCTGCTCACTGCAGGCACTGTGGAGGTGTTGGGACTATTAATGTTTGTGGCCTTCAGGGAGGGAAGACAAGGGTGGTGTGTGTTTGTGTGTGTGTGTGTGTGTGTTGTGCATTTTAAATCTGTCTATGCAGAAAAATCTGATCCAACTCAAGGGAGTGTAGCCATTTAACACATGTGGAGAAGATGATGAAGACCTCCTCTAAGGGAGATTATGTAGAAGATGACAACGACGACGACGACGACGATGCTGATGATGATAATTTGGTCATGAACACTGATTAGAGAACTGTGGGCTTATGTGTGTGGGTGGGTGGGTATTTCTGGGTGGGGTAGGGGCATAGGCAACCATTTATGTAAATGACCTCATTTCTCCTTTGCAAATATCTCACTTATAAGGAAGGCAAAATACTAAGTGTTTAGACATTTCAACAATTTTCCTGTTTTCTTTTTCCCTCTTTAGTTACTTTGAGTTTGTGAGCCTAAATTGTTACCTCTATCCCTTAGCCTTATACTCTCTAAAGAAGTGCAGATATCAACCCCTCAACAGCGACCTCCCCTGGGTGGGTGCTACGTACCGTTGCACTGGCCCGTGGAGGTGAGGCGGTAGCCTGGCTTACAGTCACAGCGGTAGCTACCTGCAGTGTTGATGCATTCAGCATTGCGCTGGCACACCGGGCCATTCTGACACTCATCAATATCTGCAAGCAGAAGAGAATTTAATTCAAGGGCGAAAAGAGTCTGGTGCTGAGTCAGTGATGTCTAACTCCTTACATTGGCTCAGTCTTCTGAAAAGACAGCAGTGGATATTTGCAGCAGGTTCATTCATCATGACAAGAACTTGAAAGCAACCAAGAAGCCCCTCAGTAGGGGAATGCGCCCTAAATGCACTGTGGTATATTAAGATGGTAGAATATCAGTCAACATTCTACTGGCCAACAACAAGAAGACATGGGAGAAAGTCACATGTGGATTAATAAGTGAAGGGAGCCACCTGAAAAAGCCATATGCTGTTCTGATTCCAACTATCTGAATTTCTGGAAAAGGCAAAACTATGGGACCAATAAAAAGATTAGTAGTTTCCAGGGCTTAGATTGGGGGTTGTTGGGGAGGGCAGGTAGGTAAAACCCAGAGAAGTTTAGGGCAAAGAAACTATGATACAATCACTATAAAATCATAGTAGATATATACGTCACTGTAAATGTGTTCCAGATGCCAGGAAGTACAATTCCGATGGTGGATCTTGTTCCCTAAGTGATGAGATATAAAAGGCCGAGGAAGGGAACAGAACTTTCAAGCCTCAGGAGGGAGAGGAAACTCTGGCTGAGGGCCAGGCAAGCTGCCTGCAAGTTGTTCAGGGAGCGGCTGCTATGAACTGTCCCCCATGTTGGGGTAGGGTAGGCTTTCGATGATGTAGCTGCCTATGGGCATCCATGCTCCCGTGTGGAACCTCTCACCCATCCTCCTGTATATGACTCAGGAAAAGTTACTAGTCCACTACGGTAGACTCTGGTAGAATTGCTTCTTTGGTCTCCTGTCAGTGCCCAACCTGGAGTGAATTTTGTTTGTTCAGACCTCTCCAGGAAAAGCCACAACAGAAATACATCAGGATGTCTCTCAGGCCTGTGCTTTTTATGATGGGGAAACCTTCCCACCACAGATGGAGCTCCCGGGAGTGGGATTGTGTGAGGTTGGGTGAGCTGCACCTCTCCGGCAGTAGGCCTGTGAGTAGCAGTGTGGTGCCAGTGTTGTAATGGACACAGCATTGCTTCACCCACTAGTTCTGCCCTGCTTGTAAACTGTAAAGAAACACAGCGTCAACTACGCCACAGAAGAAGCCAAGTGGTGTGACAGGCAGGCACTTCTGTGACTTGCAAGCCTAACATCTGCTCATGTACTTCCTTGTGCAAAGTATAAATATGGAAGTCCCCCAAAACATTCCTGGAATCCTTTCCAGTTGCAGGACAGCTGAGACGTGAATGAAGTTAACCTTCATTTTCTGATTTATTTTGAAAGCTAAGAATGTGTTGGGAAGTGGCTGCGTGTATTTAAACACTCACCTCCAAGATGAATAACTTGTGAAATGGAACCCAAAAATCAGGGTACCTAATCTTCTTCACGTTCTCTGAACGGGGCTGTTTCATGACATCTTTATAAGCAGAACCAGTGGGTGAAGCATGCTGGGTCTTCCCCGACAGCAGGGTACCATGCCCTGACCCAGCAGGCTTTCAATCCCATGTATACTGCAAGGTCTGGGCTGACTTTGTACTCATGGGTGGCCTTGCCTATGTGTCCTGGCCAAGGGCAGCACTGTTGGCAAAATTAAGTGGCATAGGGGGTATTTGAATAATTATACAAGGGGCCTCTACCTGGCAGGCATCCTGAGGTGTGTTCCGGAAGGGAAAGAGTACAGTCACGAGGAAGATCTACTGTCCCTGTTCTTCCTACAGCTGCACTTTCTCTGTAGGAACCCGATTCTTGATGGTTCCTGCAAACCCCACAGCTGGAACCATGGTCTGAATTGGCTATCTCCATGAAAAGTCCCAGATTGGCTATCACCCCCACCCACAACCCACACAGCAAGCAGGGCAAGCAATGCCTGCCCAGTTGGCCACGGTGCTTGAAAGCTGGCAGGAAAGCCTAGCAAGTATGTGGTTACTAATGGAACGTAACTCTGTGTATGGATTTTAAACTGTCCCTCAGAGAGAAAGGATTGCGAATGTCAAAATATTGACATGTGTGCCATAGCGCATGCGCCAAGGGGGTAACAACCCCTCTACAATGTGTAAAATTTGGCTAGAGGCCTGCCGTTCAAGCATTAAGTAGAAACTGACTTGAGTTGTCCTGAGGAACATCACATACTTCATACGCAGCAGTGTCTCTTCCACTAAAATGTAAGAGAGTGCTATCCTCCCTGACAGAGGGGGAAAGTATGAAGTTATAAGGAACACTTGGAATCTCAGTCTGTACACGCATGGCAACAGGAGGCAGCCGAAAGTCCATTTGCGCACGTGCCAACATTCTCCATATAAAATCAGATTTGTTCTTTTCGCCATTTAGAGTTCTCGGGTGAGTTTGGAATGTTGCGTTCACCATTGTTTCCATTTGTGGGGAGGGGCAGAGTCTCTGTTTGGAAGAGAACACTGACTTTGACATTTAGTTAAAGATGACTACCCTCTTGTGTTTGCTTTGAAGAAAGGGAAACAAAAGCAATCCATTCGACACACCCAGGAACTCAAAGCTTCTTCCTATCAGCTGGGAATCTAATATATCATGTTGTCAGAGGATGAGGTTCTAGCATAGACAGCATAGTTTTCCCACTGGGAGTTAATGAAAAAAAAAATTCTTTTTGCATGAAATCTCATCTGAGTCTCTGCCGTGTGCTTTTCTTAATTAATTAATTTAAAAAAAAAAATAGTATTTTTGTCAAGAATTTTCTGCAATGTGTTTTTCTGCTCTACCTCTTGATTGGAGTCCACTCTTACAGAACTTGGCAAGGGTGTTGCTGAGTAGCTTGTTGGTTGCTCCATTTGTACGTGTAGTGTAGGCACACTTACCTTCACAAACCAGTAGCTTGTCATTGTAGAAGAATCCCACTGGGCACTCACACCGGAAGCTGCCAACCATGTTGATGCACACTCCGTTTTCACAGACCCCTGGGATTTCCCGGCATTCGTCAATATCTAGAAACAGGGAAGCCCCTTGTGAGCCATAGTCTGGTCCCAGATCCTGTACAGGCTCAGACAGGACTGAAAGGCAGACACACACGTGTCTATGTGGAGTCCTTATCTTTCGGGATGAGTTTTGTTGCAAAGCATCCAATTGGTAAGGTAGGGACCACTTGTGAATCCACTGAGCAACATGTACAGCAGGTGAGGAGGGTCTGACTAAAGGTCAGCTCTGAGGAAGGACTGCTGTAGTAGACTGCGTTTTCCAAGGCCAGAGGGTTAGGCTTGTCTGCTTCTTCTTCTTCTTCTTCTTCTAGAGGGCCCCTCTGTCTGCTTGTCAGAATTTGACAGACCATGTCAGTTGGGCAGTACAGCCTACACTCACAAGTCTCTAGTCCTGAGGCTTCTGTTACTCTAATCAGGAGGCCCTGTAGGGTATTTTCCTTGCCTGAGATGTAAGGCAGCCACCGTGGGCTAAGGTGGGGTTTAGCAGAACAGCGGACACTTCAGAGCAGCACACCCTGAAGCCAACCTGTCCAGGGCCCCTCTTGATGAGTTTGATTTTGTTTGAAAGCAAATTAACGTCCTTAATGGAAAACACAGATTAGTTTCTCCTGAGGAGATGTAGGCCGTGAAACTAGAAAGGCGATCTCTAGAGAGGGGGCTCTCACGGGAGGCGAGAAGTAGGGTAATTGGTTACTATAGCAAGAAAGCAGGAGTGGGCTGACTGGAGGGAGGAAGGGACCAGGCATAGGTGCAAAGGGAAGAAGCATAACTACATGTGTGTATGGAAAATGTCATGATAAAGCCCATTGTTTTACATGCTAACCTAAGGAAACTGATTTAAAAAAATATCTCCAAGGGTACAATGTCAAAGCATCACTATTTTGAACACAGGTAGTTTTGACCTTTGGCACCAATGTTAAGTAGCCATGTGAGGTAACATCACAACTATGTTTTATCTGCAAACAACACCCAATTTAGAATCCACATGAAATAGGGTCACCCGTATTCGTTAGTTCCAAGTAGAAATGATGTGTTATTACCTAGCTTAGCAAACACTCACTGAGTCGAATCTCATCGTTAGGTACAAAACAGCCAATGGATATTATTAAATGTGGTCTTTTTCTTTTCCTGTCTGGATTCCATTTCCACTTGGAGAAGTTTAGTAAACATGCTATAGTTTTAGCTGCATGAGAATGAACTCTATATGGCAAGAGTTCTAAGACCTTTCAGAAGGAGGCTATAAGCTCAAATAAAATAAGGCATGTTTTGTCATGGCAGAATTTGGTGACTCTAAGTGCATTGCTAAATACCATGTTTCTAGCTGCCCAGAGCTAGAGCCAAGCAAACTGTGAGTCAGGACTGGGTTCTGGTCCCAGCTCTGTTACTAATTAGCTTGGTGGCCTTGGGTGAGTCTCTTCCCTTTTCTGGGCCTCTGCCTCCTCCACTGGAAAGCAAAGGAGTTGGACAGGATGATTGGAGGTCTTCCCAGGTCGGCTAGTGGATGGTGCTAATGCCATTTCACATCTTTGCTCACTGCCAAGTGTGGGGGCCAGGCCTTGCTGGGTTACGTGCCTGGACTGCCCATGGAGGCCTATTACCATTAGAGGCCACTTACCTCCCAATCACAGATTCTAGACAGATTAAAAGATGTTTTGGGAAGGAGGAAAACAGAGTCGCTAAGGCCAGGTGCGCCATGCCAATGTCATTTAGCAGTTTTTCTTTCCAAACCATGAAGTTTCTTTGGATGTTGACTGGCCTGTGGAGCCATATGGATTTGGCACTAAGAGAGTCTGCTGATTGCTGGACCAGGCCCTTGTTTTCTTAAACAAGGTCACTGGAAAGGCTGATGTGGACTTCACGTTTACTTACTAGGAATAAGGCAAGCTGGAGCAAGCCCGTGGTGTCTGCTATCAGACACAGTCGCAGAGGCTTAGGGGGCATCTAAGGACTGACATAAATCATGCCATGGGGGGCAGGGAGGGGTGTTTTGGGAATGCAACAGCTTCCATTGACTTTGGTGGTATTTGCTTCTAAACCGCAAGGACACTGCCCATGCTGGCTACACGCTGTGCAATGCTTCTCAATCCACTGTGCTTCTGAATCTACTACAAGCTACTATACCACTGCAGGGCCTGCATCAGCTCCCACACGACCACATACTGAAAAGACTTATGTCATGAAATTTTCCATACAAGGGGCCTAAAGAGAGGCCTGGGGAGACAGAACTGATAGCAAGGGGGCTTTGTGAAACCAGCCCCATAGAAGTACTGAAAAGTCGGGTTACATTTAGACAGAAAGACACTAAATTACAGTCAAATCCAACTTCAGCTGGGCCTGACCTTCCTTTGTTGGTACCTAGCGCTAGATTCGCTAAGCTTGATTGTAACTTCTGAAAAGTTTTCCAGGCCCTTAATCACAAGCAGTAAAGGCTTCTATCCATTAGGGGGCGCTGCAAAGGGCTTTTCACTATTTCAAGTGAAGACTTGCACTTCTTCAAAACAGCGTGAGGATCATCTGACAATGTTTCCTTCTCAGAAAAGAAAAAAAGCGGACCTTAGGAAAATGATGGTGTGTATACCTCCCGCTTCTAACACAGAGGCGGAAGCAGAGAACCCCCACCACACTCACAAGCACACAGGCTCAAACTCACCCACGGGTAAGCCAGTGTAAATATCAATGACGAAACCTGGCCTCTGGCTCCCACAGAGGGTAGCAAACTCATCTGCAAGAAGCAAACAAAGAAGGGGCATAAGTCAAGAGTGAGCAAGAATTCACAGAGAGAAATAACCAGGAAACATTTATAAAAATATATCCATCTGAAAACACTGGAAGTAGCAGTGCCTGTGACACAGACACTGAAGGGAAAAACAACCTCCCCGCTGACAGTGAGAGAGAACGGGTTTCCACATGCCCCATCCTCTTTGCTGTGTCTGGCTTTCATGTGAGTTCTCATCAATCCCACTCAGGCCCTCTCACTCGCATGGTGAGTGATTTTATACACAGCGCCTTCTCCCCGGCCCAAGGTTAGCTTTAAATACACGAAAAAAGATGCTCATTTATTTATCGGGTGCTTTCCCTGTTGTCCCCTGTGTGGGGGAGCTCTGAAACAATGCTAGCGATGTTTATATTTTCATGATATGTTGAATTTACTGGTTTGGTTACAAAGTTGGATGCAAATTAGAAAATATATAGTGTTACTCAGCGTTCAGCAGGAATGACCACAGGCAACTAACTGCAAAGTAAATGCTCGCCTTGGTAGGTCAAGTTTTCTCTCTGAAAATACAGATTACGCTCTTTTCTCTTTTTACTAAGCCCAGTCTTCTCTGGCAGTTCCTAGCTAACTTCTCCAGCCTGGTCACCTGTGCTTGGAATAGGGCACTGTTCACAGGGCTTGTTCCAGGCCCTGCCAATGTTGTAGGAGCAACAGCACATCTTCTTGGTCATGTTGAACAGGAGTTCCCCATCGCAGGTCTGATTGTCAGCATAGTAGTTTCTGTAGCACAGACTTCTTCTCATGTCTAGGAGGAAAAAGAACAAACGGGCCTGGTGATCTCAGTGTCTCCGCAACTCTTAAGGGGCGACTCAAAAAAGAGCAAGGATCCGTGGTCATCCAGACGTAACAGAAGCAGGAAACCTTCGTGCACACATTGTCTCTCGGCTACAAGCAAGGCACTTGGAGAAGTGTATTCCCTGTGCCACAGGGTGACATCATTATGTAGTGCAGCATTAGCGAGCTTTACATGGCCCTCCACCCACTCTGCTCATAACAATTCTCCACTGCCATTTGGCATGAGTCTCTTATTTCCGACTCATGATGTTTTAATGCTGTTGGTCAGCGCTGTAATATAATTGTATAGAGACACACCTATAAGTCAAATAGAAGGGCCATTAAACTGTTTGGCATCTCCCAACGTCACATTTTAAAGAAAGCCCTCAACTACCACACACAGTGGTGGAAGTGCCAAACTTATGGTCTACCAGGGTCATGTGTGGGCCCTCCCACTACAACAGTTCAAAGAAGGGAATAACTCCGGTGAGCAGAACGGCCCCCACGTGCGCCAGCTGCTTGACTGGTCTTTTGCAGACCAGAGCAGAGCCCCCGTGCTCGAGGAAAACTCAGACTCACCCATGCAGTTATTTCCCCCGTTCACTTGCATGTAGTCTGGAGGGCAAATGCAGGTATAGTTGCCAACGGTGTTGTAACATGTCCCTGGGCCACAGATACCAGGAGTCGCACATTCATTCACATCTGCAACCCAAGAGAGAAAGTGCTAGATGAATAGGAAAGCATCACTCTGGAGCCAGCGGGTGATTGGTGTCAGGGTGGAAGTCGACAGTGAAGAGCAAGACCTCCATCCAGAGCATGTGAAGCCTAGGTCCTTAGCCTGTGGGTGCCCCTTCTCTACGTTAGCTTGTCAGTCAAGAAGGCTCACAGAGGGGCTCATACCTTCTGATATGAGCGCTTAGTAGGTCAGTCCTTAATGGTCCCCCAAAGCACCGAGTGATGGAAATGGGGCAAAATCATAACCATCAAAGTGCACTTCAGAAAGGTAATGACGTATTTCATATATTCACACATATAATCTAGGCTAAAGCCATCAGCAGCTGACTTCCTAACTCTTCGCTGTAAGACAAAGTCAGGTGGGACTCCCTTAGTGCCTCTCCTCTTTCAAACAAGGGGGCTCACTGGAGCATCTGTTAACCACAAGTCTGAGCACTAGGTCTTATGCGTGGCGATGCTCAAATAATTCTTACTGAAGAGGTCTCTTCCCTGACTGGTCCTGCGAATCCTGGATATAGATTGATCCCACCACCCAGTCCTTGAACTAGTTACTCTCAAATTGAAAAATGGTCAAAATCCTCTATCTTTAAAAAGGTGAATGAGGCCATTGGTTGTATCATAAAGATAAACGTTCTCCGGAGGTTTATTTGAACACATGTGTACAGGTGGCAAGTGGTTAAGGAAAAGAAAAGGAGCCCAGAACTGTCCTGTACAGAGATAGCATGCATGATAGTCTAGTGAAAATGGATTTTCTAAACAACACGGTTTAGTTCGAGTTCGGCCTACGAAGCTATTATGCTGCTGGCTCCTCGATCTCCTGGTAACTCTGTTCTGGTTTGGAGGGTTAGTCAGTCCTCAGTATTTGAAGAGCACAGCCTGCAAGGGATCATTTACCATCACACACTCGAGTATCCTCGTTCAGGTAGTAACCAGTTGGGCAGCGGCACTGGAAGCTGCCAAAGGTGTTGATGCACTTCCCGCCTTGGCACAACCCTGGAAGCTCCTGGCACTCATCAATGTCTATTAGGATGAAAAGAAAGCATGCCTTCAGGATCCCATTAAACCCACGGACACCCAAACGGTGTGCATGCTAAGACAAAGTTGGAGCCCTTACCTTCCAATATAACAGTGATGGGATTTGGCCGAAAACCTTCTCCTCCAGGGCAAAGGATTTTATACTCAGCTATAGAAACAAAAAGTTCCATGTGAGTCCTTCTAAATCTAAAACTTCTAAAATAACATCTTCAGGAGGAATGCTGGCACATCTGACTGAAACGCTAACCGTTTGGACTCTTCAGCTCTGATTTACCTATTTAAAGCAAATGAGCATCTTAGCATACAGCACGCCAAACATAAGGCCGCTGTGCTCATCTTGGAAACCCACAGTTACTCTCCTGGTCGTACATTCTTGTGAGATATTTTATTCTTTCTATCTGTCACTGCACTTTAAAAGAGGGTTCCTCCCTATTTTTGTTCCCTGCCAACTTTACTCCATTTTGGTTACACTTAGCATTCCTTCTTAGGTGTCGGCATCTCTCATAATAATCACCAGCTTCTCTCTAAAAGCCCTTTCCAAACAGAGGGTAGGAGATTCTTCATTCTTTTTCTCGGCCCACTCCCCTCCTTGATGGCTAGATATTTTCCTCACTCCTCTGCCACTCATGTGATTCTAAAGATATGATCTTCAAAAGAAGCCAGTTTTTCTAGGCTCTTTTAACTATTCCAGCAAGCCACGAGAGTTTTTCTTTCGGTGTCATGGCTCATTATGTGAGTAACAGTGACCCAGCCCATAATGTCACCCTAAAGAACCTGAGTCTTATTCTTTCAGAATTATCAATGTCTTTCTGAGCCTCATCCTTGCCCTGGCTTTATGAAACCATATGGATTCATATATGTTCAAATTCCCATGTAATCTGAACTGTGATCTCTTGCTCATCATTGTTGTCCTATACCATAGCCCCAAATCCTAATCTAGTTCTGCCCCTCTTAATATCAATGACATTGGGGTCTTCATTCTTAGTTTTCTTCTGCTCTTCCTTTGGGTGTCTCCTCACTTATGTCATGTCTTTTTTTTTTTTTTTTTTTTTTTTTTGGTTTTTCAAGACAGGGTCTCTCTGTGTTAGCTTTGACTGTCCTGGACTCGCTTTGTAGACCAGGCTGGCCTCGAACTCTTTTTTTTTTTAATGCTGAAAAGTTCACCAAGCAGTCAACACCCACTTCCAACTTGAACTAATATCTCCCTCTCTCTGTCTCTGTCTGTCTGTCTGTCTGTCTGTCTGTCTGTCTCTCTCTCTCTCTGAGAGAAGGTGGTGGTGGCCAGGCTGTGCTGGGTGAGGTATCCTAAGACACTACCCTGGCCAAGGTCACACAGCCACCACTCTGAAGGTCCCACCTTGAACCTAGGGCATGTTTTCTGTCCAGTGTGACTTTGTGCCTACTCTTCTTCCTCAGTGGTTAAGGCTCGTGCTGAAGGACAGCGCTTATATTTGTGCCCCATTCTGCCTAACAGGTGCACATTCCTGGAGGGTGGAACTCTGGCTAATCCATATTTCTACTCTCAACTTACTTGGTGAATATTTTGAGGAGCAAATGGCTCTTCTTCAAGGGGTGAACCGATGTTAATGCCAATAAGCAGCAGGCACTGACTTTGGCCAGACTGGCTACACCTGATTTAAATCAAAGTATACAGGACAGAAGTCCCTTTAAAAGAGGTATATCCTTCAAGCTGCATTCTGGAGTTTCCGTTCAAATATACTTGAAAACCTAGCCCTGGAAATACTAAAGTCATTGTAACTTCTTACTAGGATAGGAGACACTCCCTGCCCTACACAGCTTTTAGGGCAAGCCAAAGAGAGAGCTTTTGGGCTCTTATGTCCTGGACTGATGGCCTTGACCCTTTCCTATCCCAAACATGGCGACACCAGCAGATCCCTCCTTCTGTTGTTTCCCCTTCATGACTCTAGAGAGAACACGTCTGGGATGGAGTAATAACAGGCAGGAGGTTGTCCACTTACACGTGTTCACAGCAGGACACAGTTCACACGGAGTTCCCCAGGCTTTACCCAGAGAGCAACAGCAGGAAGCCTTAGAAACACCAACTCCGATTTCATTGCTGCAGGCTGTATCTCCGTTGTCTCCTCGGGGCCGGATATCCAGATAGCAGTTTCCGGATCGAGTATCTATTTGTCACACACACACACACACACACACACACACACACACACACACACACACACACACACACGCACAAACCAAAAAACTTGTCAGGCAAATTCTTCCTGTTGTAGTGGTAGAAGGGGCAAAGAGTCAAACTCATTTCTGAAATTTACTTTTACTAAGAAGAAGCTGAAAAGTGCCCAAGAAAATATATACGGCCGTTTTCCTTCAGAAAAGAAAGCTCAAAGTATATAATGTGTTTAAGAAATATTTATACTTCTATACTATTACTTTTGAAAACATCAGGAGTGGAATACTCAGTAATGCTTTTAAGATAATAAATAGCATGTGCCTTAAAAAAAGTTTTAAGGATCTTACCGACACAGCCAACCCGAGTTGGATTCAGCTCAAAATCAGGTGGACAGTCACATATGTAACTACCAGGGGTGTTGACACAGTTGCCACTGATACAGGTGGTTGGATCCAGACACTCATTGACATCTGCAGCCAAACAGATGGGCAGAATTACCCAGCATCCTGTGTGGACTGACATCACCCAGGCAGTCGCACCTAGTCTCTGGCTCCCAATGAGAACCGTTCTGAGGTTATGCCTACTGATTCCACCTCCCAGCTCCGAGAGTCACCAGGAGGACCTGTGTTGAAGTCTTTGATCCAACCCCCACCCCCTGACCATGTTTACCCTTCGAATTTGTCATCAGAATAAAAAGTAGCTTTGAAGCTAAGAAAAATATTCCAGTCAAGGTAACTGGCGGCAAAACATTGTTTTGACCCCGGTCAACCAAAATTTCAGACATAGGTTTATAAAAGCAATATTTAATATGTGTGGAGTGTTATTTTGTCAGATTAGAGCAAGCTGTCCCAGGGAACACTTGGGAGCAGGTGGTCTCTGCTGTCCTCTTGCATACACATGCAGGAGGCTTAGTGTGCTTCTTCAAGCTCGTAAGACTTTCCTCACCCAGATGCTGTGCAGAGCATTTCCTTTTGGTTTCTAGTCCAAAAATACGCACAGCATTCCAGATACTTAGGACATGGATTTTTTTTTTTTTTTGACAAATTCTAACCCTGTACAACCTTCTTTTTTTGTTTTTAATGTTTTAGAAACACCCCGAACTAGACAAATGGCTTTGGAGCAGACAGTGTGGGGAATCAGGATGCTTGTCTTGGGGTGTTTGCTGTGGCCTGGGAACCCCGATGTCCTTGAGGATGGGACCTGCTTCCTCTGTATTTTGAGTAGGAGGGTGGACAAAAAAAAAAAAAAAGAAAGAAAGAAAGAAAGAAACTGACTGTCAGCCTTTTCTTGGTGCCAAAGAGAGCTGTGTGGTGGATAACTGTAGGTTTTTTGTTTTGTTTTGTTTTTTTAATGTTTCCCTAGGAGTCCTTTGTTCTACAGAAAAATTACTTATGTATTAAATGGAGCTAAGAAGATAGTTCAGTGGGTGAAGCATTGGCAATGCAAGTAGGGGAACCCGAGTTGAGATGCCCTGTATTCATAGACTGCTCGGAGTAGGAGAAAGAAGCAGGAAGCTCTCAGGACCTCATGGCAGCCAGTCTAGCCAATCAGTGAGCTCTAGGCACAGTGAGAGACCATGTCTCAACAAGTGCAACAGAGGAAGACACTGGACCTTGACTTCCGGCCTCCACATACATAGGTACAGACACCTAACCACCTACTTGTACCCCCAACACCCACCACTGCGCACAAAAGAAATGCATGGCCTGCCCCTACACATCAGGCACTCTGGTGCTCAGTACCCAGAGCAAGGGTGGAAATGTGTGGGTATTGCATTGGAAATGTACAAGGAACGAATCAGAGATCTCAAGGCATGGCCCCTGAATGGAGGTTCTGAAGGTGTATTCTAGGAGGGAAGGAAATGGCAGGAGGCCGTGCAGCGAGAGCTCCCCAGAAATATCCCTCTAGAGCCACAAGCTCACGTCCATACCTACAGACCTATCTCTTTACTTTGTACACTCTTACCTCATCCATTCCAGGCCTGAGAAAATACACCCTTGACTCTCAATGCCTTACTCTTTCTATCTTTTCCTCTGCAGCTTGTTTGGTCCTGGTGATGCCCGAGTAACATGCCCCCTAGGGTACCCGAAGCCCTTATTTTTTTTTACATGAATGATACCTTACCTGTGCAGTTCCCACCACTCCGGTCCAGCTCGTAGCCAATCTCACACTCACAACGGAAGAGGCCCGGGAGATTGTGGCAAGTTCCAAAGACACAGATGTTTGGAAGGGAGCACTCATCAATATCTTGGGGGGAGGGATTACAAAAAGAGGGAGAATTTTTTAAAAACTCCATTAAAGAAGCCACCCAATAAAATTAGCCAATGGATATTGGCATTAAGAACATGTAGTCTACCTGCCAACAATGTAGGCAGTCCCCTAGACTTACAGGGGATTGTCACTACACCAAAGGCTTGCTAGTGACAGGCTATGTCTCCTTGGGCCCCATCACATGCCAAGCCATAGCCTGAACATTTTCTAGACAGCCATCTGTCTTTGTGACATTTGATATAGATTTACATCTTGATGTAATCAAAAGCCAAACAGAACAATACAGACTAAATTCTTGTGCTGTTCTTATCTAAATATTCCACAGTTTTGGTGGAGAATTAAAATTTTAAGACCCTCTTTAGGATAGCTTTAAAGTTCAGTTTTCTGCTCTGTCCTAGTTCTATGGGTGTGCTTGCTGTGGTCCATAGGAGACCCACGCACTGCGGATGCCTCTTCCAGGCCTCCTCCGCACGCCCCCCTCCCCCCCGCACCGACTACTTCCCCAGAGTGTTCTGTTTGTGTGATGAATACACACATTTTCAGACTGGAGACTGCTTTAACTAGGCGTGACCACTCTGTCGGTGATGATTTATATTAAGGACAAACAAACAGACAAACCCTTCCTGTAAAGTTTTAAGAGAAGCAACATTTGCCCTGGGACTGTTTGTGTCACCAGTAGTGGCATAGTGCCTATGTCCCCTGGGCTTGGGGGTACAGAAGCCAACAAGGCATTAGGCTCATGAGCAAGAGCATAATATAGTGTCTTGCCTCAGAAGCTTTCTTTTGGTGCTGCGTTTTTAACAGGAACACAATAAAGAATGCCCAAGGGTTCCAAAACTAAGGAAAATACAGAAATCAATGCATACAACACAGCTGGGGATTCTGAGTTCATATCTGCTTAATAAGGAACAGCTATTGGCTAATGCGCTAATCGGGGTCTTGCCTAAACTTCTGTCAATCGTTATCATTCGTTTATTTCTCCTGAAATCACTTTAGTTCACTGTAGTCCCTAATTACGTTCAATAAAGACAATGTGCTTAGATTTGACAAGTGTGAGTAAGAGGAAGAATCTGTTACTTCCTAATTGGATCCATCCTGAGTCAACAGGCTCCCAGGCCTCTTCCTGTCTGACCAATGCTTCCCAGAAAGACAGAGCTTGAAGCCGAGAGACCAAAGCAAGTGGCGCTATTCCAGGGAACTCTCCTCCAGGGACATGTCAAATCCCGTTCTCCATCTACATGCTGGAGGTATTTAGAGAATGTTCTAAGATATATTTAGGCCAATACTCCACACAAGGAAGCAAACTCTGTGCTGTCATTATCTGGAAGACTTGATCTCTAGAAACCAAAGCCTGGCCGACATCAACAACCATGCTTCTGTATTTATAGACAGCTCTCAGAACATCAAGGGATCTGGGCTTTGAGAGGGTTTTTTTTTTCCCCTCAGAAGTAGGGATAACTGAGTCCCACGGAATGAACTACGCATAGTCACTGTTTCTCTCTTATGTGCCATGGTCTGACACTGCAGACCCCTTGGCCCAGATTTTCTCTGCATTAACAGAAATGGTCCACCTGAAGGTACAGTTATCTTCTACCAGTCACTTGTCCTGTTGGTGTGACAAAATACCCAAAAAAAAAAAAAAAGTAGCAAAAGTAAGAGCGTTTATTTCAGCTCACGTGTGTTTGTGGCAGGGACATTGGGGTAGCAGATGCCTGAGGCTATCATGTATGTCCACGGCCAGGAAGCAGAGAGCAGTGGCTTCTGATGTTCTGTTCTCTTTCTCTTACCTTACCTAATCCAGGACCCCTGCCTATAAAATGGTGCTCCCCAGAGTTTAGATGACTCTCACCTCAGGTAATCTCATCTAGATAATTCCTCACAGGCATGCCCGGAGGCTTGACTCTCAGTGTCTCTAGATCTTCTGAGGTTGACAACACTAGCCATCCCACTCCTCTACCGAGTCAACGGACCAGCTTACATGTGAAGGCAAAACATACTCCAGGTTTAGAGTAGAAAAAAAGTCAGTAATGTGTGAATAATCAAATCTCATCCAGCCCTGCCAGGCTCTTACAGCTTCCCCATGGTTACCTTCACAGGCCTTCCCGTCAGCACTGGGCACAAAGCCCATGTCACATTCGCAGCGGTACCCGCCAGGGGCGTTGAGGCACTGGCCATTGCCACAAAGGTTCAGGTTGTCCGAGCACTCGTCGAGGTCTGCAGACAGAAACACAAGCTATACTTTTTGCAATCAAGCGCTTTCCAGTGCCTCAGGTCCTATAATTTTTATAACTGCCAAGTTCCTGAGCTTAGCGGAACTTCGTCCTAACTCCTGCTTGATAAATGTAAACTCACTGGCTTTTTCTTTGGAATGCCCATATTGAATGTGCAGCAGTGTTAGGTACAGACTCAGAACTCTGAATCCTATATCATCCCTAATGCTGCAGAATGAATATTAGGTCAAACTCATTATTCAGGCTAAGATCTTTTGACAAGAAGGGTCACCCACAGGGAGGACATGTGCCAGACCCAAAAGGACACATCACAGTGTGTACCCATTTCTCAGGCTTCGGGCACAGACAAAGTGGCGTGCATGTGAGCATCAATGCCTAATGAGTGCATAAAATAATAAGATAAAACATCCCTGGATTGGGCAGAGATGATTTCAGCTATGATAAAACTTCCAGTGCATTTTAGAAAGTCACCCAGTGACCCTTCGCTTTTTTGCACTTACCTCCCACCTTATTAATAACTTCACAGTGCCGGACGGAAACCAGCTCTTCTCAATTTTTAAAATTAATTTAAGCTGATTCTCTAAGTCACATAGGTGACTTAAAATATGGATGGTATAGTCATACCACTTTATGGCCAATGGGTAATGGGTCTGTCTTATTTAATCCCAAAGCCTTGACACAAGAAGTACTGTCTTTGTGGACAAGCACAGGTGAGTATCTGCATGAACTACACCATTGCATAGTAGGCAATCATACATATTTAAATTCATATTGCAAGTTTGTGCCAATTCTGTGACTTTTAATTAGAGCTAAGAAGAGTGATGATTTCATGAGTACATCATAAGGTAAGAGAAAACCTTACAAAATAGTTTTGAACTGTTGTTATGCCAATACACTGTGATGGTTTGGTGATGTGGTGAAGGTTTGTACTGCCTCCCTCGTGCAGAACACCACATCCTCTGCCCTGTGTCTTCCTACAGGAAGTTCATCCTTGGGTTTGATAAGACAGGAAGTCACCAGTGAGAAACAGATATGAAGGCACAAAGGTGAACACATAACTGGTAGGATGATTTGCTTTAGAATCGTGATGCCATCATATAGATTGATATATGTGCATATAAATGTATATGTGTACATATATATACATATGCATATACATGAGATGTCTGTGTGTGAGAGAGACAGGCAGATATACACACATAGACTGTGCTAGCTTTTGAGTTCTTCTTGGTGACTTGCCACCAAGGTTTCATAGCATGGGGACGACCTAATCTCTGATAAAAAAAAAATCTTATCTGGCACTTGATTGGGACAGCCCAGTCTTCAAAAAGAATTGTTGGTTACACAGTCACATGGTTGTTTCCAAAGCAAGCATACCTGTGCAGGTGAAGCCATCGCCCGTGTATCCGTCTTTACAGAGACAGCGGTACGACCCCATGGTGTTCTTGCAGTCCGCGTGTTGGCTGCACATGTGCGTTCCATTAGAGCATTCATCCAGATCTTAAGAACAAATGATTATCAATACCACGACATTTACATCGAGTAATACACAAATCAAACCTCACTTTATAAAATTCATATTTTCACATTTCTAATCCATGTAGCTCACGAATGCAACTTCCGCCATTTTTCCAGTTCACCTGTGCACTTAACGCCGTCTCCAATCCAGCCAGGGCTGCAGCTGCACTTGAAGCTCCCCGCCGTGTTGGTGCATAGAGCATGTCTGCCACAGTTATGTGCTCCGATCTCACATTCATTGATGTCTGGAAAATAACCAGCACTTCAGAAAAAAGTTTGGCACCAAAGCTTTTTTATTTGTTTTTTTGTGCTTTTTTTGCCTTTTAAAAAATGACTTAGCAGTACTCAAAAGCAAATTCTCTCTCATCCTCACCACAGTATAATACAGATATGTAGATGCTAAGTTCTCTATTGAGTGGCTTTGCATTTTAATTTGCAAAGACAGAAGAATGTGCTCATTGCATTTGCTGTGGGTGGCCGCCATTCGCCATTCTCTGCCCAGCCTCCTCTTGGCAAAGCCACCTCTCTCCAAGTGACAACATAAAAAGTGAGTCGCCTAATGCCTTCCAGTTAGTGTTTACGGTCATGTTTTTATTGGCAATATATCTTGTTAAGACAACTATAGGAAATATGCATTTCTCATATTTATAGGCAAATGAATATAATGTTGACCACATCAGAAAATTCTTGAATGATGACATATTTTTATTATTAAAGTTAAAGCATTGTTATTTCGGTATGCTTTATTTTTGTACGATTCTTGTTTTAGGCAGTATCCCTTCGGTCATATGCAGAAGATGTTGCTTGAGGCTTTGTGTACTCTTCCCTAGCTTCCTGTCAGTCGGCAGCACACTGCAGCCTAAGCCTTCGTGAGCTTCATGTAAGACTAACGTCAGCCTACAAAAGAACTTTTGTCAGAATAAGAAATACCAGATTACAGCACTCGGGAGGCAGAGGCAGGCTGATGGCTGTGAATTCGAGGCCAGCCTGGTCTACAAAGCGAGTCCAGGACAGCCAAGGCTACACAGAGAGACCCTGTCTTGGAAAAAAAAAAAAAAGAAGAAGAAGAAAGAAATACCAGATTAGGACAAGTTAATAAAAGATCAAAAGTGATTTCTTTTTTTCTCTCTTCTCTGAAATTTCATTTCAAATGTATCTAAGATAGACTGTATAAAAACATTATGGTGACTTTTTTCCATCAAATGGATTCAATGTATAAGGGATTATCTTCATAATTAGCTCTGTCACTTACTAGAAACAGATATGCATGGATAAGGTACTATGATTTTTTAAGTGGAAACCAATGCCTCACACAAACCTTGGGCAGTCAGAAGAAATGTTGCAAGGATTTCCAGTGGCCACTCAGATAGTGGCTGAAGAAGAATTCAGGTGGGAACCCTATACTTGCTCTTTTGTTTACTGTTTTTTTTGTTTTCTCTTTTGTTTCCTCTTTTGTTTACTCAGTTAAATGATTCAGAAGTGTTAAGAAACAGGTGGCTTGCCAAAGGTTCCATCTTAAGCCTAGAACGGTCTTTTGCTAAGTGTAATTTCACAATTAGTCAGAGCCTGTCCATCTGTAAGTCTATACTCTCCAATTTTCTCTTTTTACTAGCATATATTCATTTTGTAAGATGGGTCTGATTACGTCTTCATGCATATATGTCATGTCCTTTGACCATATTCAACCCCCAATTGTCTTTTTATTCTCTCTTTGTCCAGTTGTCTATTGGTCAAAGATACCACTATTTTCATATGCTTTTATCTTTTCCATTAATCTTACATTTAACAGAATGGCCACTTCTTTTGATACAGGAATTTATTATTATTATTATTATTATTATTATTATTATTATTATTATTATTATTAAAATGTAATGATAAATGATTTTATAGGTTTAATAAATTATTAATAAAATATAATAATAAAATAAAAATATTTTTAGACTTTTGTCATGCTTTTGAGGTGAAAGAAATTCCATTTGCAAGAGGATATGTGTTGTGATCTTTGGAATACCTGAAAAGGGTAACTTCAGGGTCACGTTCAAGCCTCATGTTGTGAATATAATGAATCCTGCTAAGTAGCTTATGTTCTTAGGGCGTAAGAAGCAGATGAGAAAGACAGCAGCTCAAAGGATGCAAACACATTTCCAAGTTAACAGCGTCAGCGTGAGTATGGACACACACACACACACACACACACACACACACACACACACACACACACACCAGCTCTTATTAACTGTTTCCATGGCAGACTTGGGCAAACAGAGGGAAACTGAGCCATAAGGAAAACAAGCAAACAAAAGCAGCATACTGAAACACTCTTCACTAGCATGAAGGAAACGACACACATTTGCCAAGAACATCTCTTTCTGTACAAATGTTCTCTTTTCTCCACAAGTTTGCTCCAGACAGAAAATTCATTTTTCAGAAGAAGTGGAAGCCAAGCAAAGCAAAGAAATTCACATTCAGGCTGACACTGCAAGCTCCTTAACCCCACTGGTCCTCTGTCACAAAGACTCTCACAGGTCCTTTGAACAGGGCCCCCTGGAGGGTAAGGGACTCCATGGCAGGGCTTTGCCTACGCCCACAATCTGTCACCCAGCCATGGGATGTATTTTGAACTTCTGTAGTCTCTCACCCATGCCACCTACACAGATGTTTGTCTTTCTGCCCCAGATATCTTCTGTCCCACGATCCTGAGCCTATCGTCTTGGCTTAGAGGGGATCTCTAGAACTCAGGGCTGAGGAAGTGGGCGTGATAGCTTAAATGCAAGGGCTACTTGGATTTCTTAATTTGGGTCAAAATTTGAGCCAAAACTATTAACTGAAGTGAACACCCATGGAGTTTCCACAGGCTGAGAGCCAGTGGAGGAAAATTTGTGGTGATAAGAACGCAGGAGGAAATGACTAGCTGTTGGTGCGGAAGCGTATGACTCTGAGAACCGCCAGAAACAGTCTCCATGTGATAGGAACACAGAGTTTGAGAAACAGATTTATCCAGAATTCTTGCTAATCCAACTGTTCTGATTTTATCCCCCGGTTAAGAGATCCAGAGGGTCCTAGAAACCTACAAGAAGAACATTATGATGGGCAGATCTGAGCCCAGGGGTCCTGCTCAAACTATGGCACCAGCCAAGGACAATATGTGCAGTAAACTTCGAACCCCTACCCAGATCTAGGCAATGGACAGGACATTCTCCACAGTTGAGTGGAGAGTGGGGTATGACTTTCACATGAACTCTGGTGCCCCATATTTGACCATGTCCCCTTGATGGGGAGGCCCGGTGGAACTCAGGGGAAGGATCACAGGCTATCAAGAAGAGACTTGATACCCTATGAGCATATACAGGGGGAGGAGGTCCCCCTCAGTCACAGTCATAGGGGAGGGGAGTAGGGGGAAAGCAGGAGGGAGGGAAGAATGGGAGGATACAAGGGATGGGATAACAATTGAGATGTATTATGAATAAATTAATAAAATATTTTTTTAAAAAAGAGAGAGCATGTGATGCCAGGTAGGTTCTAAAACTCGAGCTTGTGAAAGCCGAGACCCACTTGGGCGGCACCCTGCAATGGCTTTATCGTCTTCTCATTATAGTTAGAACAAGCAGCAGAGGTCACAGGGAAACTGTGACCCTGCCCACTCAAGCCAAAAACAGAGGAGCTGCATCCTAGGTTTCAAGCAAATGCACATTCTCTCTCCATTAAGTCAAACATTCCCCATCAACAGTATCCACAATGTGGACAAAGCTAAAGAAGAAAAAAAATGAAACCCTTAGCATCTGTGTGGGCTGGGAATGTGAGTCAGTGGGTGGACTCTTAACACTGCCGATGCGATTGGGAGAAGAAAACATGTTTATTTGTTAAAATGGAAACAATCAATAATGACAAGGGGGCTGACATATTTAGACGGAGCCGTAATGGAGTCCAGAGGGTGACCAGTCCTCATGAAACAGTCCCTCCTTAGAAAACAGCATATGTGTTCTTAAGCCTCTCAGGGTGCTCATTTAAAAAATATTCTATCTAAATAAGCAGGGTGTGCAAGTATGTGGTGTGTGTGTGTGTGTGTGTGTGTGTGTGTGTGTGTGTGTGTGTGTGTGTGTTATGACACAGTTGCAACATCTCTTTTTGCTGCTAATTGCAGTGCGTCTTACTTAGCCACTTGGGCAGGATAAGCATCTCCGTTTACATTAGTTGTCTGGGATGTTATAAACACTGGCCTTTAACAGGACCATCACCAAGGTGACCTGGTGGCGCTTGAAGCTATGAGTAACACTGACTTGAAAACCAGCCTGAGAGAGCCCTAGTTACATGGAACTGAAAAGGCAGTTTGGCTGATTTTTAAAAAACTTGTTTGCAAATGTGTGAGGCTTCTTGCCAGTTCCTGTCTGCCTAAGTCATTTCCGGTCCAGTGTGATGCCCTTGGCTGTTACTAACAGGATTGTTCACAGACGTCTTTTTTTCTCCTCACTGGAAGGCAGCCCCCACCTCCCATAGGTCACTGCAGTGTTCTTTGCCCAAGGGGGTTGTTTGGTTAAAAATCAGAGGCCCCCGGTCATTTGTTTATGATCACAAACCCGCGGAAGAGCCCAGAACAAAATCCTGGATTCTACTCTTTCAAATGTGAAATATCAAAAGCCATATGCAACAGTGATATCGAAGAGGCCACAAAACTGGGGGCCTCCTCCTATAGTTAGTTCTTGGTGGATATCGTTAAATTGAAAGGCCATCCCAGACTGCAGTTGGACAGACTAGGGAGGCAATGGCCCTTCTGAAAGGACACTATTTCTCTGAGTATATTTCTGCTCCTGGGGTTTACTAGAAGGTGATTACTGTACTCTAACATTGGCACTGACTCATCCAGCACGCAGTGAGTACTTCCTGTCCCCTCTGTCTCAGCATGGCTGAAAATTCAATTACAAAAGATTTCCCTCTAAAAATGGAGTGCATGCATGTGTGGCAAACAGTTACATAGAAGTTTCGGTAGACTTCACGTTGCCTCGAGGCAGGGTATCTGAACGGCAGTAAGTTGCCGTACACCATATCTCCTTTACCTATAATGATGCAACTATAGTGCGGATATAACCTTTCATCATGGCAAAGGCTCTAAAATAGCCATCCCCTGCCACTCCCCAGTTAAACGGACCTTGTAAATGGAGCTCTCCAGACTCTTTCCCTAGAGCCAATGAAGAGTGTACCCAATGAAGACTGTGTCTCCTTGGGATCACCACCTTCCTTGCCTTGAACATCAATGAGTTTTATTTTTTTTTTCCCTCTATTCATGACAACACACCATAGAATTAGTCTACCTGCCTACTCACGCTGCCAGGCCACAATCCCTTAGCAAGCCTTATGTCGACACTGGGAGCTCATAGTAAATTCTGAACCAGAGAATCCTTTGTGCTCGAGTGCCTACGCAGAGAAGCTGAGAGTTTAAGCATTCTGCCGTTTACCAGAAGGGACTTTGGATAAGCAACAGAGGTAGCAGAGAAATGTTTCAGTGTTCCGCCTCCTCCAGTGGCTTTGGCGGACTGTCATTTTTAAAACACCAATAATATTCCTGCCATGTATTGGTAAGTTTGACAGTTAACAAGGCCACTTTGTAACTAATAAATATATTTTGACGCCTACTTGAGATACACTGATATAATCAAGCTGAGGATCCACACATTATCCAACTGCCAATATGACAATTTTAATGTTTAAGTCATAAGGCCTTGCCAAGCAGCTTCTAGAATTCAAGGCCAGTCCATTACTTGTTAATGGTCAAACTCACCACAATGTCCATGATGTTTTAGATTATGTTATATGCTATAATTTATAGCTTTAATATAAGTTATCATGGTAAAACTTCATGCCATCCCATGTACATAACTTCATTATTTCCTGTTTGAACACAACAACTAAACACTTATAAGGTAACATCATGGCACAGAGTGGCTTCTTCCATTTGGCATTTAATAGACTAGTCTCCTGAAAATATTGCAAGAGGAGGTTTTCTTTCTTTTTTTTTTTTTTTTTTTTTTTTTTTTGGTTTTTCGAGACAGGGTTTCTCTGTGTAGCCTTGGCCATCCTGGACTCACTTTGTAGACCAGGCTGGCCTCGAACTCACAGCGATCGCCTGCCTCTGCCTCCCGAGTGCTGGGATTAAAGGCGTGCGCCACCACGCCCGGCTCTTCTTAAGTGCTATTGATAACAAAGCAGAAAACTGTGACTGGCTCAAGTCCTTGACACTAGCTATGTCACACAAACAAAGACTTGTTTAGGCTGAAAAGTTAATGCGTCAAAAGCAATCTAACTTGAGGACTGAAAGACTGGAAAGAACTGATGAAATGCAGGGCGTTTTCTTTGAATGAGCAATTTCAGCTGTAAAATGAAGTGCTGGCAAAGAAGCTTGGTCTGACCAAGGGTTGACAACCTCCAGGAACCAGCGTGGTCACTTAGGTGGCCTGAAAGTATGACTCTTAACCTATAAAACCCATAGCATTCACTGTGTTAACTTATGCAGCACAGCACAGCCGTCACCATGTTAACTTATGCAGCACAGCACAGCCGTCACTATGTTAACCTATCCAGCACAGCATACCTTTGTTTTCACAGAAAAAAGACAGATTTCATTCACCTTGGTTCTAATAAATCATGGAAAGTTTCAAAGGCATAGAAGCTAAAGTAATAAATTATGGCACACAAAATACCTACAATGCAGTTAAAACAGTAAGTTTAGAAATGGGTTAAACTGTAATTATTATGGCGGTTTCTTAGCTACTTGATTTTTTTATTAATATGAAAAAGAAAACATACCTGTGCAGCCTGTTTTCCCTTTCTTCCCTGAATAGCCCATATCACAGTGGCAGATAAAGGAGCCTTTAGTGTTCTCACAGGTCCCGCTGAGGCAGATATTTGGATTCAGGTCACATTCATTGACATCTGTAAGACACACACACACACACACGATCCATGTATCCAGGTTTCTGCTGCACTGGATACTTATTTTCTGAGATAAAAGAACTATGCTAGAAAACTAAGAAAAGGTGAGATACTTTCACTAAAATAATAATCTTGGAAAGAAAACATTATAAAATATACTTAAAATGCTTTCACTCAGAAAAAAAAAATATAAGAAACAACATTCACACTGGCACACTTTAGTGTGGCTCAGCATGTAGCCTGACTTTTACCCCCACCATGAAGGATCAGTAAACCTAACTCCTGCGGTGCAGAAACTCGCTTATGGGATGGATTTTCTAGGAGATGACATTCTCCGTGGTAAGGTAACTGTGATTCTGTCTGTCTGAGGCCTACATTTTACTTTCCGTATTTAAAAAAGAAAGGATGAAGGGGTAGGAGAGATGGCTCAGTGGTTGAGAGCACTGGCTGTTCTCCCAGAGGATCAGGGGTTTGATACCCAGCACCCGCATGGCTGTTCACAACTGTCTGTAACTCCAGTCCTAAGTGATCTGATGCCACCTTCTGCCCTTCACTGGCACCAGGATTGAATGTGGTGCACAGATTACTCATGCAGGCAAAACACTGTCCACATAATGAAGGTGCACATGACCATCCTACGTGCCTACCTCTGGCCAAGAGGGAATGATCTTCTCACCAGAAACAACAAAAAGAAATTAAAACAGAAAAATGGACAATAGATAGACAGAATGTTCTTCTAGGCCCTGGACAGGAGGCAACAAAAATGCAGTGATTCTTAAGATAAAGAAAATAAACTGGGTTCTAGATTATTCTCAGATTATTGAAGAACAAATTCTAAGCCCAGGTCTATGGAAGAGGATAAATCACATAGAACCAGCTGACATCACTGGCCCAGGTAAAGTCAGGGGAGGAAGGGAGGGAGAGAGAGAAAGTGAGAGAGAGAGAGAGACAGAGAGAGAGAGAGAGAGACAGAGACAGACAGAGAGAGAGAGAGAGACAGAGACAGACAGACAGACAGACACAGAGATATCACCAAAAGAGAGAACACAAATGATCTGCAGATACTCAGAGCAGTGGTGGGCTCGCTCATGCAAAGAAACAAACCACCCACACTGGGGAAAGCATTGTTCAATACAGTCCAGCAGTCCTTGGCATTTACAGAAGAGCAACATTAGTGCCCTTTCCCCATGGCTAAATTAGAAAGCCATATGCTTCACAGGGAATCGAGCTGAGTTCCAAAAGGGTCTTGTCTCAGTAATATAGAAAAACCAGTTCTGAACTAACTGTTGCTTAAAAGAAAGACGTTTAAAAGGATCAGCCTGGTTGCAGATGACAAAAATACACCCTCGTAGTTCAACAATACTCTAGAACACAGAAATCGCCAGCACTTACTAAGGTGAAATTTAAAACGACCAGTTTATAATAGTTATCAGGCAGGAAATATGAGCAAACTGATCTTCACATGCTTTCACAATCCTTGTGACTGAACAGGTAAGTCAGATGATGCTGCCTTCTTTCTTACCTACGCAAGTTTTCATGTCTTCAGATGCCATGAAGCCATCATAGCACAGACACCTGTATTCTCCAGGTATGTTTGTGCACTGGCCACCATCGCAGATATTGGGGTTATCTTCACACTCATCAATGTCTGAAAAGAAGAAAATCAACAACCATGGGTTATAGATACTGATATTGGCTCCATTATTCAGCAAGGAGGCATGAACTGACCCAATGTAACAGCCCACTTGCATAAGATGAGTATCTCCTAAGTAAATCCAAACGAAACTTTGTATCAGTTACCTCATCAGGTTATCTTGGGGACTAAGAAACAGTCAATCCCAAAATTCTCAGTATACAGTCTAAGCACACAGCAGACCCACGTGGGTGTGAAATACTATCCATATGAATTTCAACATATGAATTTGTAACTCAAAATAATTACGAATCATATTTTATCATTGTCCTGTTATAAATGGTTACTTTCAACATTTACTTTGGAGAGTCAAATTACACAGAGATGGGTTTTATGTGTGTGTGTGTGGGGAGGAGTTTGGGGGTGTTAAAAGTCAAATGCAATCATTGGTTCCTAGGTTCAAATTCTCTTCTTAACCAGAGGCAAAATCAAAGCCTGAGTCACTTTTTATCTCCTTTTTATCTCTTGCTGGCTGCCTGGCTCGTCTAGCATAAGGTAGTAAGATGGGAGTACAAGTTAGGAGAGTGGCTCTCAGACTTTAGCATCTATCCAAACACATGGGTCAGCAAAATGACCTCATCAAGATGACCCAGGACTTTGCAAGTCAGTAGATTTGGATGGAGGTTGAGGCTTTGTGTATCCACAAATCCTCGGGTCATGTGGCTGCTTCAGAAAACCCAGTCGGCATTACACCAAATTAGGTTCAGGATACAACTCTCCAAAAGTCTGTTTCGTGAAGAAAATGCTTTCTACTCCATGGATTACAAGCTGGGTGCTATACTAAACTTTCTTCCTCTTGCCCACAGTCTCAACTCCATTTTATAAATGAAGATTTGCTGATAAGTGTGTGGCTTGAAGACACAGCCAAAATATGCAACTGACAAGGACCTGAATGCAAGGCTGTCACGCTCTTAAGCCTAGGCCCTGAGTCGCTCTGCTTGGGGGACTGTCACTGAGGGAGATACAAGCAGAGGGGAAAGCCGCTCACCTGTACAGGACCGCTGGTCTGGCATAAGCGCGAAGCCTGGCTGACAGCTGCATTCATAGCTGCCCTCGGAGTTTGTGCAGAAGGTTTCACAGCCACCATTCATTATGCTGCACTCATCGATGTCTGAGAGAAGTGAGAAGAACGTAAGAATGCTGGTCCTCCCTCAGACTCCTGCCGAAACTTAATTAACCACCAGAGAAGAATTGAGGGGTGAGGCCGTTAGATTAGGAGGACTCCATTCTCATGGGTAGCATCGGTACCATTACTAAATGGGCGAATTTGGCCTCTCTCCCCCCCCCCCCACATTTTTGGTGCAGCAAGAAGGCGCATGTTCAGTGCCAGAACTTCGCCATTGCTTCCCAGCCTCCAGAGCTGTGAATCAATGAATTTCTATCATTATAAATTAGCCAGCCTCGGCTCTTCCGGTATAGCACATAAACACTGGCGGAGACACCTTCTCCTGTGTCTAGAGTTGTGCCGATCTTCTTGGTCACTGACTCAGTTATAACCGTGGATTACGGCTTGATGGGCTGAGGTTCTGAACCTGAACTGAAGTCTTGAGTTGTTCTTGGCTAGATTTCAAAAGAATCTGGGCTGATTTATGGTTTTGGGTGGAAACCATCTGAGACTTGGCAGATCCACATGGTGTACACCCCAAGCCAGGCCCAAACTGGCAGCATTTATACAATGTCATTTTGACGTTGGGCATGATAAAACCACAGGGCCTCCCTGTGTCACTCTTCATGGTACAGAGGACCAACCACAAAGCAAAATCTTTGTCCCACAGAAAGCCACACTTAAGAAGTGCCAGGCATGGCTTTTATTTCAGAGTAAGACATGAACATTCCCTGACCTTCTTGTCAGTGGTCACTCTTTGAAATCTTTAGGTGATATCCACCAAGTAGGGCAGAGACCTCACCTCATGCCTTCCTGTGTTTTCCATGGCACTTGCTACACTTAGTTCATGCCAGGGTTAATTATCACTGCCTGATGTGCTTTGGCATGCATACGCTACGCTCATTATTAAAAAAGTGTGCAGCTGATTACACATCTCTCACTCGTCTGCCCCTTTGAGGACGGAAGTAAGGTGTGAGAACCGTGAGCTGCTGTGAGGATTTTACTTCCAGAGAAACAAGAAAGACTAAGCAAAAGCCCCTAGCAATAAAAGCAGAACCCACAATGCACAGCTTGGGTGATTTGCAAAGAGAGCCAAAGGAGGCTAGAACTTACCGACACAGAACAGCCTATCAGGAGTGGAGTGGTAACCCGGGTTGCAGGCACACTGATACTTTCCTATGAGGTTCACACAACGGCCATGGGGACAGAGGTTTGCACTCAGCTCACACTCGTTGATGTCTGTTTGGAAACAAAGGCCGTCATAGAAACAGTGTCTGAGTGTGGCAGGGATGGGGTCAAACAACTGACCTCACGCAGGCGGTCTGAGAGAGTTTCTCCTTACCGATGCATGCAGAGATGTTTGGGGACAGTTGGTGACCAGGAGGGCATTCGCAGCGATAACTTCCCTCTGTATTGTGGCAAATGCCACCTCGGCATAGGAGAGGATTTCGCTGACATTCATCAATATCTGTAAAATGGAAAGGCCCCACATTGAAGATGCTGATGCCTTGCTCTGTGTCAGGCCGTTTCCTTTTCCAACCCTCAGTTGCTGGGAGTCCCGGCTACCGACGGCTTCTCAGTTCCCTTCTGGGAGAACTGCTGTCCACCACCCTCAGAAATGCCTGGACGGCGGAAGAGCGCAGTGTTCTCCCGCATGAGAAGCAGTCCACAGCCAGTCATGATTGTCTGGCCTCGACCTTGTCTCCACACAGGACAACGCCTGGTGTCACTCACTCCTCCAGAGCTCCCTATGGGATCTGAATGGGCTGCACTCCAGCCAGACTCTGCACTAGCCCACTTCACTGCCGCTCTGAGGGGTTCCTTGCTCCAAACATTTCCTTCAAAAACCATAACAAAACAAAGCACAAACAACCCAAACAAATGAGCCCAAGTCTACCACACTTGTGTGCAGGAATCTCATCTCAGACTCTGTTCACAGGGGAACCTGACCTAAGGCAGCTTAGTTAACAGTGTCTTCTAGAATTGTTGGGCACACATCCTGAGGTGGGGCTGCTACTATGCCATGTATGTGAATGGCTCTCAATTCGCTGTGTCAGGCGCTGAAGTCTCTCAGGCTCTCACAGCTTGCCACTGGAGTCACTCACAGTTGTTTAGCCGCTCAGTGCCTTCCTCTATGAGTCTCCATCAGTCACAGACTGCTTTCACTGGTCAGAAGGCCAGACAGATGGAAATGCCCGGGATTCCGCCTCTGAGGAATCCAGGCCTCTCGCGGTTCTTTGCTTCCTAGACTGGTTACAGCGGCACACAACTTACCCATGCAGTTCTTCATCATCATGAATCCGCTTTCATAGCCTTCATCACACTTGCATTCAAAGTCCCCTGGGGTGTTCACACACTGGCCTCGGCCACAGAGGTCAGGAGATATGCGGCACTCGTCAATGTCTGCGTGAGAAACAGCCGGCAGCCACCGTGAGGGCAAGGACAGCCTTACAATGCGAAGCAACCCAGGAAACAGGGCCTTTGGCGACTCGTCGCCTCTGAAGGCGACCCCCTCTGCCCCCCCCCCCGGAGAGCCGCTCACTGACCTGTGCAGTTCCTCTCTTCAGAATCCAGAGCAAAGCCACTGTCGCACCTGCACTTGAAGCTGCCGATGGTGTTTCTGCACTTGCCGTGGGTACAGAGGCTCGGGATCATCTTGCACTCATTGATATCTTCAGGAAAACGAAAATGCAGGGAAGAAAAGTGTGTGGGCAAGCAGGATGTCTCAGGGGTTCCCGCTTTACACCCAGAGGGTTGGAAGGCCTCGGTTTAAAGTCTTGACAGTATCCATCTCAAAACGTATGCTAGTCCAGGACTAGGGTGTCATAAATATCCCTAGCTGTTCTGACTTGTACATTTCAAGAGAATGCTTAGCATTATTTTCGTACATGGAAGTAACAATCACTGTGCCACTGTCCATAGGAGTTAAACTGGTCTCAGAATTAGATTAAAGTTATAACTTCTTATTCCGACATGGACTTTAGATTATGGCATGACCAAAATAATTAATAACAATAACAATAACAATAACAATAATAATAATAATAATAAACAATAATGTTTGAAACACAGTAAACCGCAGAAGTGAAATTCATTGCGTTTGGACAAAGAACACTTGCTAGTGCACTCTCACTCCACTCACCAAGGTAGGAAAGTTTCAAGTAGTGACAGAAGGCCAAATCACACCATTTTGCAGATTATCTGACTCCCTTTAATTCTCGGGATACTATTAAGATTTATTTTTACTAGCTAATGGATAGAAGAGGTAAGAAGTTCTGAGAATTAGGGACTTGGGGGGGGGCATGGGCGGGGCAGGGGGCGTCATTACCATTGGTAAGAGGGATAGGGAGAGCTTTTCTCAGAACATTGAAGTGCTGAAGGAATGACTATCTGTAGCAAACTGGGCTCCCGAAAAGGCATTTCCCAAAACCCCAACCAGCCACAGGGAGCTCTGTACCTTTGAAGAAAGGTTTCCCATTTGTAATATCTTTTGTCGCAAAGCCAGGTCCTCGGGGACAGAGCTCCTCATACTCCCGGCTGTTTCTCACTGGACATTCCTCACACTCTTCGGTTCCCCAGGCTGCCCCAACCGAGCAGCAGCAGGCATCCATTCGGTGGCGGCCAGCGATGGGCAGGGTGCATTCTTCATCCTCGTACCTCAGGAAGCAGGTTTCCAGGCGGATGTCTGTCAGAGGGGCAGGAGACTGAGGCTAGCTGTCCCTCACTGTCCCATGCTGCCAACTTTTGTTAGAGAAACTGCATGCTAATTTGCTATACCCATGACTACATTTTTTTTTCCCCAGATGAAAACCAGGATTATGTGGTACGTGTTCCTGTGAATGAAGACTTTAACTTTTTCCTCAGGCATGTTTAAATATCCTACTTATGAAAAGCTTCCTTTTGGTGTTTTCTGATAATTCTACAATGACTGAAAAGTGTCACTTTGCTGCTTGCAGGCATCGTTCTCCCTGTAAAGCCATATTCATCATCAATGCCTGCATTCCGTGATGCCTTGGCATCTCCTCTCTATGGAAGCGCAAATTCTGTTGTTGGAATGCATCCTATCACTCAAATGGTCCTGACTCAGATCTACTGTATTTTTCGGACCATAAGACAAACTTTTCCCCAAAAAAATTGGGGGAGGAGGATTAGGGTGCACCTTATGGTCCAATTGCTGTTCTTACTGTTTTTTCTTGTTTTGCTGCTCTAAAAACAGGGTGCGTCTTATGGTCAGGTACATCTTATAGTTCGAAAAAATATGGTACTTCATTTCTGAAGAGGTGGAATAACAGTCTGGTGTGAGGGCTTCCCTGCTTACGATAAAAGAGGAAATGGCGAACAAAAGCCATCCATTCTTCTAAGATGAGCCACGTGTGTGTGTGTGTGTGTGTGTGTGTGTGTGTGTGTCTGTCTGTCTGTCTGTCTGTCCCCAAATGTCCAATTGCATCTTATTTATCTTTACCAAGGCAAATTCTGCCCGTGGCATCCAAAGTCATCCCATTGGGACACTCGCACTTGAATGAACCCCTGGAGTTGACACACAGGCCATTCTTGCATACTCCTGGGAACACTTCACACTCATTGATATCTAAAAAAGAAAACAAGGAAGCATTAATTCGGCATATCTGTATAAGTTAATCCTGGCTTACCCCACTCATAGATACACAGGATTCTTACATAAGAAAGGGCCTTTTCTGAGCCTGATGAGTTTAAAACAGAAGCGTGCCTCCAAACAGTTCTTATGAACTTCTGATGTGACTAACTAGCAGACAGTGGGTTTGCGAACGCTGGGAGTCTCTACAGTGGCCTGTAGGGATAGTCTTTGAGTTGTGGAGATAGGGGCCAAGGGGTTGGGGGACAGCTCTGGTAGGTAAGGTTCCGAGGGTTTTAATTAGCTTGAGGACACACGATGAGTGGAAATAGACAAAAATTATCAAAGAAGAAAAAGCTTAAACATGAGTGTGTAAAAATCAAGTCTTACTGTGGGATATGCGGGTTGGTCAGGGAGTACTGAGCCCAGGAGGGAGGGTCAACACATGAGCGTCCATTCATCATTTACCAGTGCTGCCCAGACCTACTGACCCTCCCCAGTTTGCCTCATGGAGCAGTATGTTCTCTGCACTTAATTTGGAAAACCAGACATCATTGAATTAATCCAAAGAAAGGCAATCTAAATGCCAAAAAGGGGAGCCTTAGTTAAGACAGACAGACACACACACACACACACACACACACACACACACACACACGCATTCACGCACACACACATACACACCACACACACCACACACACACACACACACACACACACACACACACACACATACACACACACACACACAGAGTGTCTATTTTAAAGAGGTCACTCTCTAAGCCAAGAGTGTTGAGAAAAAGTCTCAATTTTTTTTAAGGGAAAACTAAATGGGAATGAAGCTGAACCTACTTTTGGGAGGCTTGTTCCTTGGAGCTTTTCCTTAGCCATTTGTATACTAAAATGTGCTATTAAAGCTCAGATAAGTTATGAACGGCTGGTCTAAACCAGAAAAAGCCAAACGATTCAGTCATCATTTGGAATGCAAGCCTTTGGGTGGGGGTTGTAGTATTCCTCTTTGTTTTAAAAGGAAAAAAAAAAAGGCCTCAATTTTATCCCACATATGGGACTGTTGTTTTTTAAATATTTCAGCTGCTGTGTCATGTCAGGCCGAGTTAGTCATGACCTATATCTACTCAGGACTCCATGAGAAAGAACCACAGTAAACTGGAAAGGGTCCACATGGGCCTTGAAAACAAAGGCAACTGAGTTCACCTCTCTGAGTCACCCAGGAATGTGACACAAATAAACAAGCAATAATAGTTTAACAAAAAAAAAAAAAAAAAAAAAAAAAAAAAAAAAAATAGGGCCAACCAGGAATGCAAACTGCATAATCTTTGAAAATAGAAATGTCTTGGGTTTGTGCTCCAAACAGTGTATGGTCATTCTAAACCATATCCAGCCACACCGTCCTTTAGCCATAGTGATCTGACACTGGCAACAGTTTGTGCATTTAACATCTGTTCTTTTATGCAGCTCTCTGTATTTTTTTTTTCCTCTGCAGCATATTTCTCACTGTGAAGTTGCCTTACACTTTTATCCAGGCCAAATTAACACAAGCATTCTTCATACACAAACACACAAAAAACGCATGGTTTATAAATAATGAGCAATACCTTCACACTGTGTGCCTTTGATTCTTGAGTACCCTTTACCACATATGGGATCTGTGGGAAACAGAATAAAATTAATACCAGCTATCTAGACTTCCCAGACATGGTAAATATAAGAAACCTAAGGAAGGGCCTGGAACAGGAGTTGGGTTTTGCTGATGTGAGGTGAGCATGGGTCTGCATGGATACTAAAGAGCAGTGATGAGATACCTCTGCTAGGAAAGCCCAGCTTGCAGGAAGCACTGCAAGCCTATCACATGGCCACAAGAAGATAGAAAATGGCAAATTGATCAGAATCATATAAAATTGATGTCCGGTTTCCTATTTAGATATATATTTTATCAAGGCCATCTTTAAATTTTCCATGTGGCCAATGAGGTGGCTGCAGAGGCGTGAACCACTTCTCTTACCAACTTGACATATAGTGCATGGGCTCCCCCAGGCAGCACCAAGCGAAGAGCAGCATTCAGACTTCAAGGTTGCCCCATTGATGTTAATCTCACACCGCCCGTCGATGACAGTCTGCCAGCACGTGCCCTTGATCGTTTCTGCGGAAAGACAGGGTGTTGGGCATTTAACAGAATCTTATCAAAAATCCAATGTGCAGACTAGAATTACAGCCAGAATAGCATTATGAAACAAGGAACAATAATCATCTCTAATGTGTTTTCTATATCTAAACTTCCATTGCGGTTCAAGCAGCCATTAAGCATAGTAGCACTGAATTATTGATAAACACTGAAACATGATTCTCAGAAGGATAAATACCTATGCAGATGGTTTTTGTTGGATCCAAGGTACTTTCAGGAGAACATTCACAAATAAAAGAGCCGGGGCTATTCTTGCAGACTCCATTAATGCAAGGACTCGATTCACATTCGTCAATGTCTGAAACAAAACCAGGTCTCCATTACCACTGAAAGCTGGTCTTAAGCATAAAATGCATACTCCGACTTTGGCCTTAATTGCTACCACATATCCTTCATTAGACAGTAAAGCTGGCCTAAACAGTTTTTTCCAAACTAGAAGGAATGTCAAAATACTAATTGAGCATATTTCTTTAGTATAGAAACTGGCACATGAGTGAGTCTTCGTATTCAGAAAAATCTGGGGAGAATTATGGATTCAAATTAGACATGCACAACATTTTCTTCATCTATTAAGTGATGGCAAATAAAATGCCAACTAGAGGCAAATGGAAATGAACGCCCTAAAGCCACCATGAAAGGTGAGTAAAATGCCAAATACAAATGAGTGGCATCCGGGGCTAGAGTTTGTAACAGTGCCATTTAGACTCGGCGAATCCCGAAAGAATTGGTTTGATTATCTAAAGTAGAAGACACTGCAATTTACTGCTAAGGTGGTCTAATGGCTTTGAGAGAGAGAGAGAGAGAGAGAGAGAGAGAGAGAGAGAGAGAGAGAGAGAGAGAGAGAGAGAGAGAGAGATGCACAGTGTAAGAACAAAAGCACAGTTTACCTTCACAGGTTTTTAGGTCAGGTTTGTACACAAATCCCTTGGGGCAGGTACAGACAAAACTTCCAGGTGTGTTTCGACATTGTCCATTGTCACAAAGTAGGCTGTTCAGCACACATTCATTAATATCTGGAAAGACAGCAAACAGGAACGCTTTAAAGAGCTTGTTCCTCAAAGGGAAGGCCTTTAGGTTAGGCCTTTAAATTCTTAATGGTACAATCAAGGCCACACAGAGGCAAGACTCTTGTTCTAGAATCAAAGGGACTTATCTTACTGGTTTAAAGAGCTAAATAAATAGAAAGCAACCTCAATGTGATGGTGTACACCTGCAGTCCTAGCATGAGAGGTGAAGGCCATGAGGGATCACTCAAACCACAGCAGTGAATATACTTTAACAGGACACACACACACACGCACGCACGCACGCACACTCGCGTGCACTTAAATTATGAGAAAATCAGACAGGAAGTTATGTTCCTATTGAGCAAATGAAATGCTGAAGGTCTATCAAAATACTATAAGGAACGCAACTATTTCCCAAGAGTTCCAGACTTCAGGAGGCTTCAAATGGGCCATGCATATAAAGCAGCTGATGGCCAGGGACATATTCGAGCAGGGATTTCCTTCTCCTGAGTCAGAGCCCATGGAGATTCTCATGTGGATGTAACAAGTTGCTGCTACTTGATACGGCCAGACTCTAAGAACAAGCAAGTTTTTATGTCAATCTGAATTATCCCTGAACAATCACTGGCTTCAAAGTTATATCAACTCCTTGGACAGGGACCTTCCCAACTATGGCTCTAAATGCCACTGAGGTAAAAGCAGGAAGCATCTAACTCCCAAGCTCTAAATGGAAATATTAAAAAATATATGAAATCTGAAAAATTTCCAGTTTATCTTATTAATTTGCATCATAGTTCATAAAGATGTATTTGTTTATATTCAAAATATATTTGTTCTTCAAGTAAAAAAAAACCACACCACTTTATATTTCAGTTTGCACAATCCTTTCCCCAGGAGTGTGAGTATCTTGGCTTTAAAAGCTCAACATCAGGAACCACAGGCTGTGTGTCACTCCAGACAGCAGAGGTTTTCAGAAAACACTATTCTAGGCAACTAAAGAATGTTGGAGAAAAAAACTAATGCCCTAGGCCTTAGTTTCTGGGTTCTTCCCTCACTAAAGGTTGTTAGCACATGGGAAATGGTGCTTGTTAAAGCTAATGTACAATCATTAGTACTGAAAACAAGCTATACTTTCTCTGATTAAACCTAACGAGGAATTAGGAGAGCTGTTTCAGTAAAAATAGGAGTGGCTCTGTAGCCATGTGAGAGAGGCTCCTGACACTTGGGTTTTTTACACCTAACAAGCATCTCTTGTGAGTCTGGCACAGTATTCTTCACAAATTGTCAAAAAAAAAAAAAAAAATGTCACAGAAAGTGAGCTGAACTCCTTACCGACACAGTTTTTTCCAGTTATGTCTACTTCGTATCCCGAGTTGCATACACATTTGTAGGTTCCACGGAGGTTTTCACAGATTCCATTTGGGCAAATATCAGGATCTAATGCACATTCATTTATATCTACAGCACCAAAAAGTTCAAGGTCAATCATATTCTAAGACAAACATTAAATGAAAACAAAACAGTGCAGTGTGTGCAATGACCTTAGGACCTCTCAAAGGGTTCACTTGGAAGAGAATATCTCACTCATTTTTGCACACCATAGGACAGTATGAGTCAAATCTCCCTGCCCCCAGACCCTGGAGGGAAACTGGCATCTGAGCTGACCAGAAGATCATCCATCATCCCTGAATTAAGCTGAGGAAGATGTCAGACCCTGGAGGGAAACTGGCATCTGAGCTGACCAGAAGATCATCCATCATCCCTGAATTAAGCTGAGGAAGATGTTCTGGATGGTCTGAGCACCAGGATGGAAGCAGATGATGCTCAGAGCCTGAGCCCCTGACACCACGTCTTTCCTCTTCCCTCTGCCTCACATACTGCCAACAAGGTATCACATCGTGCCCTTGCTTTGAATTTCTGTTAAGTTCAACAATGTCTTCAAATTAAAGCATGAGTCATGTGTTTATTGGCTCTAAGTCTGGTGCTCGTGCAAGGCCCCCTCCCCACTGTGTGGGGAGATCCCTCAGCAGGGTCTCCTTACAGACTGAAAGCAAGCTCAGAGCTTCTGCTCTGGCCCCAAAGAGACCACACATTCTGTGCTCTCACATACTGAGCAGAGCTCTCTAGTGTCAGAGCGGGAGAGAGAGCGACAGCTATGTGGATGGATGGTTTTTACAAGTCAGGGTTGTCATTGCTTCATCCCCCATGTCCTTATCACAGCTTGTCCAATCGCCACTGACTCCTCATCACCAACTGCCTTAGTTCCCCCTTTTCAACAATATGCTCACGTCATCCTCATTCACACATATGATGGGGTGAATCAGCTAGTCTGGTTTTTCCCAGAACCCCTTAGCCAAATTGCTTAGTTTCATATGAGTGAGGAAGTTCCTTCTTCTGGTCACTAGCTTCACACTCAGATCAGTTGTCTCTTTTGATTTTATTCTTCTTAATGGCACCCAATATTTCTTCAGTTCCTACACAAATATTTTATTTTCTTTTAACTCCGTTAGTTGTTATTTCTTGCTATAAAATTTAAGTGGCATCTTAGGATGCAACCTTTGAGAATTAAGAAATCTTTTAGATTGTGAATGGATAACTGCTTGTCCAATCCAAGATTCTCAGCTATATTTGATAATGAAAATTCATAAAAGGTTCGGGCTGCCACTTAAGAATGCACAATGCCAGTCACTGCATCCCATCTACAGCTCTCCATCAATGCCAGTCAGAAAGCCCACAGCCACCAGGGTGCCACAGCAGTTCTGCCATGGGGGCTTCTAGGCATCCCATGGATATCACCAGTGATGGCCAGCAAGGGGGTAGGCCAGACCATGTCATGAAAGTAACTAGATACCCACAGAAGGCTCAATACTGCCTTTGCACAGGCGTAAGTCAGTAAATGCCAAAATGACTCCTTACCTGTGCCTGCTGATGTCATGCCCGGCCCACTGCTGCAGAGTGCTTGGTATTCCGCTGTAATAGATTATCAGATAATAAATGAGTCCCTTGTTTCCAGAAGAGGTAAATTCTGCCCTCACACACATCGTTTCCTCCCAAGCAAGGAGAGCTGAGCTAAAGTGCTAACAGAAGAAGTGGGCATCTTCTGGGGGAGTCACCTTTACAGCAAGCTTTCATGTTAAAGGCTTTGTATCACGGAGGAAACTGGCTCTGAAGGATACAAGGAAGTCATAGCAATTTCTTGGGCAAAGCACTTTTGGAAAAGGTGTTTTTTCCTATAACTCAATTTGTTCACCAGGGAACACTTTACACGTACAGTGAAACGTGCCTATTAAAATGTGGTTTCTTGGCTGTCAATAACACTTTTTCCTGCCATCCTGGGAATAGTTCTGTTTCTCAGTTCTAGTTGTTTTTTTTCCAGTACAATCAGGTTCTCACGTTTCCTCAGTTCTCTGCAGACACTGGGCTCTCTGCACGAGAGCACAACAAAGCATCCAGTCTCACGGAGAACTGTAGTTTTTGAATCATGCGGATGGATACTGTGTTAATTTTCCATGGTGAATCCACAGGAAAACTCTTGATAACTGTTAAAATCATGCATGAGTAACCGGAGAGGAGGGATTTGCTTCCAGCCTAAGTACATTAGCATTCAGATCTCTTCCATACACAGAACAGTCAGGTCCTGACCAGTGGCCAACACAGTGGCCTTGATACACTTCTGTTTAGGGCAAGTATCAGCTAATCAGAATTAGCCATGACAACACTGCCACAGAATTGTCATGGCTTTGTTCTCTTTATTTATTATTCACAAAGTTTCATGTCCATTTTAATAGTTGGGAGTGAGAAGAGATAACAACGATATGTTTTTGTTTTTTGCTGTTGTCTTTCAGTCTCTGGCTTTTAAATACACAGTGACTGATATGGTTTCTCCTTGTTCATTGTTGGTCTTATCAATGTTTGTTTGTTTGTTTGTTTAATGAAGACATTTTACTGCTTGTTATAAGATACAGACTTTGGAGGATTCGTTTCTAATGCGACTTTCTTGTTTCTTGCTTGGTTGTTTAATGAGACAACATAAATGCAGGCAGTTCACACTCTTAATAACTGTTTCCTTAGCTGCCCCAAGGTACAGCAGTGTGACAGGCCGCACGGACACGCCCCAGAGTTGTACTCATAGGGCTCAGCTGACCACTTTTTGAGAAAGGAAAATGCTTGGAGGCTGAGGAGGCGAGAGACTTGCTGCCCACATAAATCAGGTTAGGAGCCAGTGACACAGCTTCACCCGTGCCGGTTCATGGTATGCACACAGTGACCTTGGATATTTACATGGTTCCAATGTCTCACTCAGTTGACTCCTGAAAGGAGGGAGATCCTAAGTAGGGAATCTATCATGATTTGACATTCTTCAGTCACTGATGTGGTGGAAGAAAGTCCATGTGTGGACAGTTTCCATGTAAATATTCTCAGACCAAAACAAAACAACAAAAACAACCCATAAATATAAGCAGGAAGTTAGTGCTCATAGGCTTCTGATTTAGCTTCCGCTGAGCTTTATTGCTTAAAGGAACTGGGTTTTTTTTAGTGACTTTTCCCTAAACCTATATAATTTCCCTGCATAGGAGCATTCTTTGGAGATGCTCTTGGTCCCGAGGGAAAGTGATAAAGCAAAGAACATCTAGGCATGTGCACTATCAGCTTCCCAGCTGTACTGACACACACCTGTCTCACAAATCCACAGTGCATGAGAACAGGACTTTGAAAAATTGGTGTAACCAAGGACAGACTATACAGCTACAGAGTTTTATGCAATTATTTTGTTTGGATGAATATTTGCATACAGCTGAAGTGTATTAAATGTGTATTTAACTGATTTTGGATGACATACAAATAATCTGTGTATTATTCTCAGCCACAGCAACACTTCCTATCTTTTAAGAGGCAGCCCTCACTGCCTTTGAGGTGTTTCCTTTAATTAGCTTCTTATGATATTTAATTCAGAACACTAATTTCAAAGATTATTTTCATTTACACATCTTTGAAAGTCATACCTGGATTAATTTTTAATGAATTTTACTTAGGAAGGAGATGAAATAACGGAATCTTTTAAAAAACATATATATTTATTTTATTACACATGAATAAAACAGGGGGAACCATGAGATGATCATGAGTTATATAAGTGTTACATTCATAGTGATTTGGCTATTTGTATTTGTCAGACTTTAAATAAACATCTTTCCTATTTTGTTGGGTCTAAATTTCTTAATGAACTACAATATCTGTCATATCTCATCTCTATTAACGTAAATCCTTTATCTTGATCTAAAAAGATCTTATCCCCTAAGCAACAAAGAAATAACTGACTGTTACATAAAAACTTACTAAGTGTTTTGTTTTGTTTTTGTTTTTAGTCTTAGCTTTATTTTAGGACAATAAAGGCCAACTGATAAGCTAACTTAAGATCATAATCAAATAATAAAAATCTACCATCTTCATTTCAATAAGTTACTTTCTTTGTTCCTAAATATATGTCAGTTTTACTCCCCTGACACTCTTTCTTCTCTCTCATCCTGGTCCTCTTCTTCATCCCAAAGAGTCCTCATTTCTGCTTTCATGTCACAAATATTTTATTACTTTCTCTATCCTCCCACCTCATCACCCCTTTCTACTATTCTCTCTCCCTCACATTCTCTCTCTCTCTCTCTCTCTCTCTCTCTCTCTCTCTCTCTCTCTCTTTCTCTCTCTCCCTCCCTCTCTCCTTCTCTCTCTCATACACACACAATTTGCATATGGGAGACAGAGTCAGATATTTCAGATATTTCAATAAACTATTTTCATTATGAATATAAGTAAGTATATCTGCACAGAACGGTCAGAACACTAGGAATTCCTTGTCCATATAATTCCATTTTATAATTATCCTTATTAATGTGTCTTTTCCAAATGTTTAAATGAGCAAAAATATATACAAATAACTAATCTCCCACAAATCTCTCTGCCTGTGAATAGGGAAAAAGAATTTGACTCACTTCCCTGGTTGTCTTTTCAGTATACTTGCTACCTCAACTGCAGAAAAAAATACTTTTTCCCTAAGGTTGAATAAAGCCATTTAAGAAAAGTACACCAAAATCAACATTAGGATTGTGAACAAAATTTACAAATGGCTTTCTGGGAAACTGTTGGGAATATTCAGGTCATTGGAATGTTATTTTCTTCTACACTGTGTAAAAACTGCCTTTATAATAGTCAGCTCCTGAAAAAAAAAAAAAAAAAAAGGGAGCAAGCATCCTGAAGCTGTGTGTGTTCTCGGGAGCATGACCAGGACTGAGGTGGGGTAGTTCTTACAGAGGCACATGAACTGCCTACGGCAAATCATTGTGAGGGCAAGGAGAGTCACACGTGTCTAGACACTGGCTAGCCTCTGCCAAGACGCAGGGAGGGCATACAAGTTAGCCTTAGGAGTGTGACACAGACTTTTCCGCTGACTTATATGAAAGCAAAGACCATGAATGGTGACAGAAAGCTGGCAGCAGGAGGGCCCCTCCGCGATTCCGCTCACCTGAATTCTGTGCAGGACACGGCTGGCAGGGCTCCCCAAATGCGTACTCTGTGCTGGCACAACAGCATTCGGATTTGGTAACAGCACCAAATAGAGGCTTCACACACTGGCCTCTCCTGTATCCCCCGTAGCACGTGCTCCGCATGTGTGTGTCTAACCAGGAGGAAGCACTGGTCATTACCCTGTCGTTTTAAGCAGATAAAAGCCCCTGCACTGCAGCCAACGCCGCCCTTGTTTCTTCACTGTCCCTGCTGTGACTCACAGGGAATGCCTCTGTATTTAGGACATGACAATGAGAAGACAAAACTCTAAACCCACATTAGCTTCTGAGCAGTGGGGCCCAGTGGCCAGAGCCAACCTGTCTCCTTGGGCTATCGTAGTGAGCAAACTGTGAGGCCCTTAAGAGCTAGGGTTATTTTTCATTCATTTTTGTCTTCCTTAGGCATGCACAGAGCAGAAACTATAAACACTGGTTGAAGGCTGGATCTCACACTGTGATAAGTAAGACCTTTATTAGAAATGTGGCTTACTTGAAAATAAACATGCGGTTATTGAATGTCTAAATTGGGTTCACTTTCCAAAAGGGAGAAAGTTTAGTGTGTAAAAGGTTCATTGTATAAACCTGCAGATGCTGGTCAACTAGGCTGTGTTATCTTTATCTCTAGAGAAAGAATTTCCGGCTTCACCCAATCCTTTCTAATTCAAAGGGTTTACTGAGTATCTTTTAAATGTCACCTGGATAAAAGTTATTTAACAAATCCAAAGCCTCATAAACTATCATCGCATGTTTCTGATTTATCCATGTTTCGGTGGCATCATACATTTCTCTTGGGTATTTAATTCTCTATTAAAATGTATACCACAAAATGGTGTTCATATACAAGCCACGTCTATAGACTGTAATTTTTTTTATCCACAAAGAAAGATGGGAGAAAATTGAAGCTGGCTATATATTCAGGGAAGAAAAGGCAAGGATTCCCTGGCCTTTCTTTACTTAACCTTATCTCCCTATTCCCAACACTAGTATCCAATTTATTCAAGAAGAGAATTGAATTTGTTAAATCATTGTTCAGCAAAAATTACCGTATCCTACCTGCTAGGGTAAGACACACTTGTTACTGATAAGGATTGCTGACTACTGGAGCATTTATTAAAAACCAGGCTGTGGCTTTTTCTTACCAACACACACGCGTCCATCTAGACCCACAGCCAGGCCAGGAAAGCATTCGCATCTGTAGGAGCCATCGGTGTTCACACAGCGCCCGTTCATGCAGATCCCAGGGGTTTCACATTCATTGATGTCTGTAGCAGGAAGAGGCATTTCTTTAACACCACTGAACAAGCTCACTATGCTAATACTGGCACATGGGTGGTGTGGACAATGATTCCCAATAGCTGCAGCACCACAGTAGTGGGATGCCTGCTTAGTGCTCTTCCAGAGATGGAAAATGGAGAAATCAACCGTGCTTGCTACCATCTATTAAAACTATCTTCACGGAACCCTCCCAAGATGCTTGCTATCAAAAATAAAAATACAAAAGCCAGACAGAACTGGTAGATGAAAGAAAATGACCACTAGAAGACAAAGGACTCTGTATCACACACATCCCACTGTAGCCGTGCCAGAATCTGCTTATAAACCGCATCTTTGACTGTGGTGGGAAGCTTTCCCTTCCTGGAGCCGACACCCAGGCTGGCATCCCTGCTAGTGTCAGCCCTGTCTGAGACCGCCGAGACAGTTAGACAAAAGCAGATATTAACTCCCAGAAGGGGCACCACAGAGACAGAACAAGGAGGGATACAGGATGGTTCTGATGACAGCCCCGGCTCAGGACAACAACTCGAAACCGCTGAAATGTGGTAAAGTCTTTCTTAAGAACTGTTGAGTAATTTTAGTATCATCTGTGTGTTCTTAAGTACTGGAAGAGATGTCATTGGGTCCATATTAGCAATAGTGGAGATTTCCCCCATTAATATGACTAAGCAGAAAGGGTAGGTACCCAAATTGAGTTTTGAAAACAAGGATGCTTAGAAAAAAGGCATCCTCTAGCAGTCCTTTTTACAATACACAGCTAGAGTATGCAATGATCTCCTTTCTCCTGACCTTAAAAAGGCAAATTGAGAGTGAAGCACCTCTGTGTTTTACTTAGCTTGTGTTGTTTGGCACAAAATACATTCCAATGGTCCAAGATTTCATGTTCAGATTGTAATTAAAACAGCAGTTATGTATAAGAACCGGAAGTCAGGCTGCTTCATTTGTTTCAGGCACCTCTTGTTCAAGCAGAGACATACAGTGAAGACTATATTCTAAAAAGCAGCCTGAAGAAGGCTTTCCACTGGGTCAGAAAGTCCCTCAGTTGGCACAGGCTCTGTTGGCCAAGCTTTTGGCAGTCATGTGTTTGTGGGTTGAGCATGACAGAGGAAGAAAAAAAAAATCTCATCCCACAGCAAAAGGAGGAACATGGCATAAGGGAAAACAGCATATGATGTTTATCTGAGCTTTATACACTAGGGGAAAAAAGATGAGGACAATAATAAGAGCTGATCGCCTTCCTCTTCCTTTCCCTCTCAGTTGGCTAGGGTGAGCCAATGCAATTACCAGTACTTCCACACAATCCAACCACCCCATTAATGGAGAAGACGCAATGCCTATGGCTACCAATAGCTTCAGAGCCTACATTCATCTTTGAGGTCATAATGTCCTCTGAGACAGCATGATCTAATGCCAAGATGCTATCACCTCTGTCACCACACCTTGGCATTTCAAATAGCCCAGCAAGCATACTCTTCCCCTATCCTTCCCACGGTGACCAGCAAATGCACAGCCTGACACTTACCTTACTGTAGAATGTCACCAACCTCTCTCCTCCACTTCAGTTCCTCCTAGCACAGAGTTCACTGTGTACACAAACCATTTTCCTACTTTAAAATTGGAAAAAAGTCTACTGTTTGTTTTCCACTGACGATGGGCTTTCGCAATACTACGAGCCACCGATGTGAAGGTCACAGGGGATGCAGGTAAACAAGCAAGGGCCGGAAGCTCTTTAAAGGCTGGGGAAAGTGCCCACCTGGCCAAGAACTTAAGACATACGAGGATTTCTTCCATGGCACCTTAACCAGAGCTGAAAATGAGGGATACTCAGAAGAGGCGCTTTGTGACTTTGTCCTGCCTTTTCGGCACGCGAGGCTGCTGCCATTTCCACAGCAGAAACTGTGGACAGAGGCTCTAGGCAACCTAGTAGACTTCCCGGGCTGCTTTACATAGAAGGCTCTGAGGAGTTTGATTCTAGCTCACATCATGCACCCACATGCTAAAGTCCCCCATTCCTGACTCCATACAGCAGGAGAGAGGGACATGTTTGTCTCCAGCAACTCGTTAGGACCCCAATAGCACAAAAGGAACTTCCAAAGTTTTGCTTCCAATACTTGAAGCAATGAGATTATTGCAAAGGTTACCAGGGTACCGCCATGACTCCTGGTGTATTTCTTCTTCCTCTTTTCTTTTTCCTTAATGTAACTTGGTAAAACCCAATTCATTGCTGTTGTGTCTTAGGATAGCCAGATAAAGAGCAAGGAATACAGCATCCACAAATGAATCAGCATTTTGGCTCCAAGGGAAGAGGTGATGAATGGCCTAAGGCAATGATCAAGAAGCAACCGCCCTCCCCACCCACCCTTCTCCTTGCCCCACCCACCCCACCATCCTTATTCCTCAACTAGAAGGAAAAGGCAGAACATGGCTTTATCAGAAAGCTTGACAGATCTGCTGGAACCAATTGGCACTGATTCCAGGATCCTTTGAGAAGAACCCAGATGCCTACTCTGAAAATGAGACTAGCCTTGTTTCATTAAGCATGTCTGTTTGGATGCCTGGAACATAAGAAGGAATAGCAGTCAGGTTTCCACGTGAGACCCTGGGGAACTCATCATGGGAAGTCTCTTCACGGAAGCTGGAGAGAGAAGGCAAGCAGGCAAAGGCCACAGCTCAGGGCTCCCTGGTACACACCTTTGCAGTAGCGGCCGTCTGACGCCAGCTGGAACCCAGGTTTGCAAATACACTTGAAACTTCCATCTTCATTGATGCACATCCCATTCAGGCACATGTTTCTTATGCTGCACTCATCCATGTCTAGAACCAGAGACATGTGTTCTCTCGGTTAGAAGAGGGAGGCAGGCCTAGATGAATATAACTTTGGCTTTTCACTATTCTTTCTTTCTTTCTTTCTTTCTTTCTTTCTTTCTTTCTTTCTTTCTTTCTTTCTTTCTTTCTTTCTTTCTTTCTTTCTTGTTAGTATAGCCTAAGGCTGTTTTTCCTCCAGGTGATAATTACAAAGAGAAGAAAAGGCATGTGAACCAGGCATCACCCCAAGTTCAGGTTGAGTCAACAGAGGGTGGCAGGGTCCTCCTAAGGGTCACAAGTCTACAAAGTGGAAGGAGTGCTAACAGCTTATTTAATTTACTGACCTGTGTTCTCATGACACAAAAATGAAACAAAAATTAAGGCTACCGGGTATGAAAATGTACTTAGGCTAAATAAATCCTGGTTCTTTTTTAAAAAACAAAGGACTATAGGGAGAATTGATATAAGGTTGGGCGGGTAGGGAGGATCTGGAAAGGGCCGGAGGGAGCAGGAAATGTGATCAAAATACAGTGTATGAAATTCTCAAAAAAAATTATCTGAAGAATAATAAAAAGTAGAAGAAAGCATGTCATTTAAGCAATTTGAAGTAGATACTGCAAAGCTGGATTTAGTAAGTGCTAGACCTGGCTATGGGATCCAGCTGAGCCCACTAATATTTAGGTCTCTTTGATCTCAGAGACACTTCTTAATTTCACGGGCATGCTGGTCTCTGAGCGATTGAAGCTATCCCGGGAGGCCCGCGCCTCTTGACATGACCTCTTTTCACTTACAGGCTTTTAGTCAGACTAAAGTAATTTATGATTTTCTTTTATTTAAAAAAAAATAGATTTGACCCTAACTGGGAATTTTGGCATTGAGTCCATGGATTGAATCACCAAGATAATATTCTGCCAAACATGTTCCCAAGAACAATTTTGAAATTCTTTTCAACATATTAACAGATCCTTGGGGCCTTTCCTAAAGAAATTTGAAAACATGATAAGGAGCGTTCTGCACCTTCTGCTAAAGGCCCACAAAGCAGACACTTACCCATCGCAGTCATATTTACTTTGTAAGTGAAAGCTGGCCACGTGGTGAGTTCAGAGGTCAAATATAAAAGCTTGGCTCTACACACCCCACAGTTCTCTCAAAAACAATTCTACATGCCCAGTCACTGGTTATGGGGTCTTACTACCAGGCAGGCACTTTATACAAAAAGGATTCTAAGTAACTGTAGAAAGCATGGGCTTAAAACATGGTCTTCTCATGGTTTTGTTTGTTGTTAGGGCATAAAAACTCCACAATATAAAACTTTGATCACATAAAACTAAGAAGCAATGGTACACTCCACAAAAGCTTTACCACACGTGGTACCTTCAAACACCCATGGCTGCTAGCATGTGTAAATGTTACTTGACAGGTACAAATGTGACTGTGGTCACGACAACGTGGAAATTCACACTTGCCTTTCAGGAAGAAACTGGCGAGACACCTGTGAGAGTTTGATCTTTCACGCAGCCCCTGGCTCTTGTCTTGCACCGAAGCTCTGATCAGAGGGGAAGGGAGCAGCCTGAGGACAGTGCACTTACCTTCACAGTTCTTTCCATCCCGGGTGACGTGGAAGCCCGCGTTGCACACGCAGTGGAAGCTGCCATCCGTGTTAATGCAGCGCCCGTTGTTGCAGATGCGGCCATTCTGAAGACACTCGTCGATGTCTGAGGTTAAGATTAGAAAGGAGGAAGGATAGCAGGTTACCAAGAAGAGACTTGATACCCTATGAGCATATACAGGGGGAGGAAGTCCCCCTCAGTCACAGTCATAGGGGAGGGGAGTAAGGGAAAATGGGAGGGAGGGAAGAATGGGAGGATACAAGGGATGAGATAACCATTGAGATGTAACAAGAATAAATTAATAAAAAATTAAAAAAAAAAAGATTAGAAGGGATGAAGTTGACTCAGAGGACTTTCAATTGCTTTCTTTCTCCCTCCATTTCTAAACTTATGGCCTTAATCTTGGATTCCAATTACTTGATACACTATCCGTCACCTTACACACCATACCGGATAACAAAGTATGTGGGGCCCACAGTGTCAGAAAGATAGGAAACAGAAAAAAAAAGGTTTAGCGATCGCATTCACTCTTGCTCTCTATTAAGACCACTCGGATCTCAGTTATATGAAGAAAATAGAGCTTTCACCATTTTTCTAGATAATTTATTGAGTGGTATATGTGATTATTTATATTGACCTTTGGCTGATATAATTTCAAATACGATTAAAAGGTAAATATTACAACAAAATCAGAAGTAACAGAAATGCTTTGTACATTTTTTCCCCAGAAATTGCTCAATTCTCCCTAATAACTCTCTTTATAGCTACAAGATGTCCACGTGGCTCACTGCAGTTCTGGACTAAGTATAGTTTCACTGGGCATGCATATGAGTCTCAGTCTAAACTTTATGACTATTCTACCTACCAAGCAAAGCATTGATCCTGTGGAGGGTGTCCCATCCTCAATCAATAATAATAATAATAATAATAATAATAATAATAATAATAATAATAATAATAAGTTATTATTAAATAATACAAATTATTGTTATTATTAAATAATTATTATTACAAAATAAAATTATTGTCGATATTATTATTATTATTATACCAATTATAATAGAACTAAGAGATGTTTTTAAATGACATAAGCTTAAAAATTTTAATTCCATGATTTAAAAGTCACCCTTGATAGCAGGTATCCTGGGTCTGCTGCTTCTGTCCCAGGGACTACAAATGGATGGCCTTCAAAGGGTCACTGCCTTGTCCCAGCAACATGCAACCATCTCCATGCTCTGTCCCCAGAAGATGTAGAACAAGGCCCAGTTGGATGAGAGCAACCCATCCACGTTGAGCAGAGGCCCTGAGTGTGAGCATCCTGCACACCCTAGTGAGGAATGTGCATTTACGACCTGCCCAGTTATCCTGTCTGCCCAGTGTCTGCACCGTGTCTGTGGTTGACCTCCTACGCGTTCGCTTTCCAAGCTGATCCCACAGTGGTTTCTGTGTGAGCCATTGGACTAGCTGAAGCAGTCTGGGCTTTTCTTCTGTCTGATCTTAGTGCCAAACGCCTCTGATTTCTTCTCTTTTTCCCCCCTCAACTTTATTCTTAATGTTCACTAAAACCTGTCTTGCTCCACAAAGAAAAATAGTAAAAAAAAAAAAAAAAAAAAAAAAAATCCACATATTCTCAAACCAATTTTAACATTCTATAATTTTTTGAGGTTAAAATAAACAAGAAAAAGAGTCCCTCTTTTCTTCTCACTACTCCCAGAATGCCATGGGGGATACCGTACACTTGTAGAAGTCTACACAGCATGAACGTTTCTTACTGAGACTTGCCCTCCACTCGTCTGTCCTTTTTGATCCAAGCACACCTCCTGAGCTAAGGACAAAGACTTCTGGATCCCTCTGCTGAGAGTCTTGTCCTCCAAACACCACAAGTGTGCTCTTACATTCGGTAAATTTGACACTACGGTCCCGGAGCTGTGGGTCAGCCTCAGCTCTAACCAGGCTTCGGATTAAAGGGAAGGTATGCCTTTACTCTGGCTGCCTCTTGTTCTAGCCAATCCCTTCTCAGCAATTTCTCTCAGCTTATAAGCAGCAAAGTCTCTTAACAGTGATTTCTTCTATTGAAAAATGTCCAATGCATGGCTCACAATCAAATCACTTTAACAGCTAAAGCATTCAGAGGACTTTTAAATCAGCAAAATGATCAACCTATTTGGATTTATAATTCAGATTGCAGGCTGCTAATAGCGTTGTGTGGAAATACTATGCTTACAGATTTTGTTTTGTTTTGTTTTGTTTTTTTCTGCTCAAAATTGTCATTGCTGGGTGGTGTACCTAAATATGGTAATGGTGTTAAGTCTCTAAATTTGAGCAAATGCAAAGATTCTGAGGGTAGTTCATAGATGACTATCAAACTTGCTCAATTCACACAAAATGCTTTTGCTAAAGGAGGAAAATAAAATCATCTCATATTAATGAATTCGCAGTTTTAAGTGGCACAAACCTCCCCACCTGCCTTGTGTTTAATAGTGCTCACTTAGTTCTACTGGATTAATGACACAACTCATTCTGTGCTGAACATACAGATAAAGCTCTCGTTCTTGAAGGGAAGGCAGTATATATTACTCATTTCCACCCCCAGAAACTTACTACGTAAATGCCATTTAACCAAAGGCGTATTGGACAGCTTAATAAGGTATTTGAGAACTAAACCTGTGACTTGACAACATGGGCAGGGAAATCTCACAGGGTCCCACAGACATATGAAGAGCTCCAGGGAATCAATGGCTGCTGCGGGGGGTGGGGGCGGTGTTCAGAGTGAAGCCTCCTGATAGGTGTTCTAATTCCAATCAGTCAGCCCTGAACACTTACATACCAGCAACAGCAAATGCACTCAGCAAGCTGCATTTATGAGCGCGCGCGCGCGCGTGTGTGTGTGTGTCTGTGTGTGTGTAAATAAAAATTAAAGAAGAGGTGAGGGGTTGAGGGGCATAGGAGGAGTTGGAGGAGGAAGAGGGAGGGGTGGAAATTATCTAAACACAGTACCAATGTGCAAAAGCCTCCAAAAGTGTGTTACTTTTTATATTTTAGTAAAAGGAGAAGAAATAAATCAGAAGGGCAACCTTTCAGAGAGGACACGTACAGAACTTCTGCAATGTTGGTGTGCACACAGATGGCTGGGGAAGCCTGCCAAGGGCTGGCTCTGATCAGCAGGCCTGAGGAAGGGCTAGAGAACCATTTCAGGCAACCCTCGGGTGATACTGCTGCAGAGCCCAGCATCCTCCTCTCTATAGAGAACTAAAGATGTACCACTTTCACCAGATGCTTCCCCAGTTTCTGTCGCAGAGTTACCACACCCCCCACCCTCTCAGAAGGAAGCTGAACAACTAGCAGAAATAGCTCGAAAGACATGAAAATAAGCTATTCCCCCAGGCACATAGATAGCTTTTTTAAAAATCTGAATGCTTTCTAGACTGCACAGCAACATCCTAAAGGAAATGATGCTTGGATAAGGCACGCACGCGTGCACAGACACACACACACACACACACACACACACACACACACACACACACACATACACACACAGAGCAGCGGTGTGGGGGGATTAGCCCCTTCCATTTTTGTTTCCCTGGAGTCCTTCAAAGCAAAGCCTTCATCTGGGACAGATGCCCTCAGTCCCCAAGAGCCCCTCACCTCTGCACTCGGTCCTGGTGAGCGTGCTCTGGTAGCCAGCCCGGCAGTGACACGTGTAAGAGCCCTGGTTGTTGATACACTCTCCACCAGTACATGGGTTTTTCTCACATTCATCAACATCTGTAAAACACAGTGTGTCATGGTGAAAGTTTGCACAATGGCTCATAATTCTAAGGCTCTATAGGTTTCTTCATGCCTAAAAAACAGTTTCCTTTAAGAAAAGAGGAAAGCCGGGTGGCAGTGGCACACATCTTTAATGCCAGCGCTCAGGAGGCAGAGGCAGGCAGATCTCTGTGAGTTCGAGGACAGCCTGGACTACATAGTGAGTTCCAGGTCATCCAGGGCTGTGTATGGAACCCTTTCTCAACAAAGCAGAACTTGGAAAAAGAAAGAAAGGAAAACTGCATAATGAAAGTATTTTTTTCCCCTTTCCCACTTATACCAGGCCTCTTCCCACTGCAAAACTAGTGGAACAGTCTGCCTGCATTCTTGCCTCTTTTTCCAGGTTCTGCTTGGAACACGTAAGAGCCCTGGTTACTGATACACTCTCCACCGTACATGCTCTGAGATAATAAACACGTTCTGTTTCTTATGTGAATCTGGCCTAAGAAAATCAAATGGACAGATGCGAGAAAGCACATGGCTGTTATTCCAGCTCTTAGGAGTCCGAGGCAGGAGAATTACAAATTTAAGGCCTGCCTAGATGACTTGGTAAGACCCTGTCTCAAAAATAAAAAGACGAAGTACAGTAAGGATGTTACTAAGTGATAGGGCACTGGCCTACCACTTATATAAATTCTGGCTTCAACTCCACGTCCTGGGGAAAAAAATCAAAGAGACTAACATTTACCTCAAAGGTGTGTTCTCTCTCTCTCTCTCTCTCTCTCTCTCTCTCTCTCTCTCTCTCTCTCTCTCTATATATATATATATATATATATATATATATAACTTATATATATAAATATATATATATATATTTTTTTAGTACAAAGAAAGTCTGCCTAATGTCTAAGCATCTCCTGCTGCTGTTCTGTAAAACATGTGAGAAAAAAATGTGGATAGATGGTTGTTTAAAGGGAGGTCCTCATGTGCCATCGTCCATAGCCTTAATCCCGAAGTGCTCCAGTTGTTTTACATACTAGGAGCAGGGCCCACTGGTCTACATTGCCGCTAAGGAGTAAACTAAGGCTCCACAAAGCCTTATTACTCTACAAGTTTCTTGGGGGTGCAGAGTCAAGTCTGACCCTGAGCCACACACTCCTCCCTCTCCTTTGTCACTCTGGATAACCCATAGAAGAGGTTATTCTGCCCATATGATGGGGGTGGGGAGGGGCAGGGGGAAAGGTAGTGAGAAACTAGGAACTGACAACTAAAAAACAAATCTATTTTATGGCGGAAGAGCACACGCCAACCGAATGCTGTCAGATCCAACAGCCCAGTGGTCCTCGTGTTGGACTACTGAAGAGCCTGCCCTCCGGGATGTGTAGATAAAGGAAGGCCACGATGCTGTACTTGTCTCCAGAGTCTGAGAAACTCTAGAAGGGTCAGGAAATTCTCTATCCCGCAGAGGTTCTGAAGCTACAACCCCACCAACACCTAGCTTTTAAGGCCTGTACTGGAAGCCAAAGACAAGAAAGTTCTATGGTTTGGAGCCACTGTTTGAGGTGCTGTGTCACAACAGCAATAGGAAAACAGCACAGGCCCTGGCGGTTGGAATAGGAATAGCCCCATAGGTGCTTGGTCATTAGGGAGCAGGGCTACTTGACAAGGGGTAGGAGGCGTGGCCTTGCTGTGGAGTGAGTGTGGCCTTGTTGGAGGAAATGTGTCACCGGGGGTGGGCTTTGGGGTTTCAAATGCTCAAGTCAAGCCCAATGTCTCTCTCTTTCTTTCTCTCTCTCTCTCTCTGTCTGCTGACCTGGATGTAGAACTCTCCACTTCTCTCCAGAAACCATGTCTGCCTGCCTGCCACCATGTCCCCCCGCCATGATGAAAATGGACTAAACCTCTGATATTGTAAGTAAGCCTCAATGAAAATGTTTTCTTTTATAAGGATGACAGTGGTCATGGTGCGTCTTCACAGCAACACAGCACGGACTAAGACACAGACAATTACAACAGAACTGCGGCACCTCTCAGTTTCAGCCAAGCGATCAATTGCGTACCTATGCACTCCCCGCGGATATCCAGCTGGAAGCCCTTGTTGCACTCACACCGGTAGCTGCCAGGAGTTGGAATGCAGCGTCCATTTTGACAGAGATAGCGGACCAACTGACAGTAGTCGGTAACGTTGAAAGGCAGCACCCCTGGAAGAACAGCATTGAACCCCACTAAAATTATTCATAGCTATGATAGCCGCTCTGTCAGTAGTAAACAAAATACCAAGTCCTAAAGTAAGAGCTACCGAGGGTGAGCCAGGCACTGGAGCACAAGGCCATCCAGCCTCCACAGAGCACACTGCATCCGGCAGGGTAGAAGGTGCTGTGGCCCAGAGGCTTCTCTGCCTGCCTCTTGCCACTCCACCCGCCTCCTTACTCTCAAGCCTCCGGTCTGGGGGAAATAACTATGACAGCAAGGTATTTTCAGTCAACTATTTTGTATACTATATGACCTAAAATATAATTTCATACATCTTCTGCCGTTAATTCTCTCTCTGCATCCGATTTCGGTCTTTCACATACCCCTCCCACATTTGACTGAGACTATCAATCACGAAAGGACATTCATCTCTGGAACATTCAAGAGATAAACGCAAGAGGAAGTAAGTAAGGCTTTTGAATTCTTACTTGGCGGTTCCCGTGATGGAGGCGGATACGGATATTCTGGTGGTGGCCGAGGGACTGGGACCACAGGCCCCGGAGGAAAGCCAGGAGGAACTGGTTGAACTGGAGGAAGGGGGCCAATGGGTGGGGGAAGATAGTCTGGTCTCCCAGGAATTACCAGAGGGACAGAGCACAGCTTGTTGAAATCCTCTGGAAGAAACAAGACAACAGGACACAATCAGTAGAGCCATGGCTGCCTGGAGGCCGGAGAAAACACCCCCTTAAAGAAACCAAAGTGCACTGGCCAATCAGAATAAATGTTTCATTTGTACGCTCAATGTCTACACAATGGCCACATGGAGACAATAATTGAAAGTTTAAACAACAACAAAAACAATAAAAATGTCTCCAGAGCAGGTATCATGTGCTCCTTCCAAAATCTAGAAGGACATTTACACATTGAAACCCACCAGGATAAATGTTAGGTGTCACTCTCCCTGCCCCACCCCCATCCCGCGGCGGCTGCTCCAAGCATCTGAAAAGCACATCAGAGGGCTTGTGTCCTATCAGAAAGAAATATGATAACATAGATGATGAGAAACACTATGATGAGACCCATTACACTGGATGGTAATAATTTTCATACTCACAGACACACAAAATAAGGGCTAGCAAGATGACACAATGGAACTCTGGTGCCCCATATTTGACCATGCCCCCTGGATGGGGAGGCCCGGTGGCACTCAGGGGAAGGATAGCAGGCTACCAAGAAGAGACTTGATATCCTATGAGCATATACAGGGGGAGGAGGTCCCCCTCAGTCACAGTCATAGGGAAGAGGAATAGGGTGAAAGCAGGAGGGAGGGAGGAATGGGAGGATACAAGGGATGGGATAACAATTGAGATGTAATATGAATGAATTAATAAATAATAATAATAATAATAATAAGATGACACAATGGGCAAAGCAGGAGTTGAAATTCAAAGTCACCTTTGGCTACATAGTGAGTATAAGGCCAACCGAGGCTACAGGAGGCGCTATTGTTGTTTGTTTGTTTGTTGTGGTTGTTGTTTTGTAAGGCTTTGGCTTTTATTTTATTGTGTAAAGGGAAGCCACCGCACTCTCTGGCAGGATGTGATCACACGAATCTTTTCAGCTCACTCTTGCTGATGCATAAAGGACTAGAGGGGAGAAACCAAGGACAAGATGATGATGGATGCACCAGGGAAATAATGATGAGACTGACAGCGTGAACAAATGGTCCATGATAGTTTATAAGTAAATAGTAGTGCTTGGTGATGGACAAAATGTCGGAGCCGCAGGAATAAGAACTCAAGAATAACTACTAGTGCTTTGGTCATTCAGATAGATACGCGCTCTTTCCCTTTACTGTGGGAGGAAAGCTGTCAGGAGATGGGGGCTGGTGTGATGGGCAGAAGTCAGACCTTACTTTGAGTTAGGAGGTATCAGACAGCCAAACGGAGATATCACGTAACAATTGTTGAAGACAGTTTGGAGTCCAGAGAAGAGGTTAACTTTTTCAGTTATCAGAAGAGAGGTAACATTTGAAGCCACGGGATGGAAGAGTTGTCCTAAGACATGTGGAAGGCAGGAAGTCCAGAGCAGAGAGCCCTGAGGTTTGTCTGTCAAACACAACTAGACAGATGGAGAAGGCAGGTCTCTGCAGTGGGGCTTGTGAGTGCCTTACAATGATTCTGTGACCTGGGCGCCCTGGCTTGTCAAGTATTTCCCCATGTTTTCACATTTTAGAGTTGAATACTTTTTAAAAAAAAAAAACAATATCAGGTCTCTATGAAAATAAGTCTTTGCTAGGTTCTCGACATCTTTTCTCTGAGTTTCTAGAACAACGGTATTTAAGACAGCATCTAGCTTCAGGGTACGTTCGTGGTACTCATCTGCCGCTTTCCTCCACAGGCACAGATGATGACCATCGCCTTCTGCAGGCCGACTGCAGCATTCTTCATCTTTGCTTTTGGCTAGAATGCCGCTAATTTTATTACCTTGTCCACAGAGTGATTCTTATTCAGCTGTTTTCAACATCGTGCTAACCATTATCATAAAGTAGGCTAATGTTTTCTTTACCTGTGACTACTGGGGTGCTTTCCTAACTCAGCCTCATGGGACGTCCTGCGAATTGACACCTGACTAACCATACCAGACTCCACATGCTCTGCTGTTTCTAAGTCATCCGTTTCTGAATATTCTTCAGCTTTACTTCACACCTATAACTCAGACCAAGTTCAAGCTTCCAGAGAATTCCATTACTAGGCTCTATTGTTTATATGGAATTTTGACCCACAAATTCTTGGCATCTGACTGTATTTGGAAGGGATTTTTCCTTGTCTGTGTTTTCCTGACTCAGGAGTTCTGTTCACTAAATTACAGTGACTCTTCCTACAGAATTATCACTTAGACACACCACATTAATTGTTCCCTGAGGATGTTTTCACCGCATTTCTATGCAGCACTTTAAATCTGGATCATATATAAGCCATAACTAAGTCTCACTCTCAACCTAGTCCTGTGAATTACACCTAAGAGGATTTCAGTACATGTTAGATTTAATTGAATCCTGAGTATATTAAAGGAAACACTTTGTTTTCAAGTGCTTGTAAGCACCGGGTCAACCTCGTTTTAAAATTCTTTTAGGATTTGTGGGGGGGAAAAAAAGTTGGTTGGCTTATAAGTGTTTCTGCTAATTAGGTGAGTATTATTACCTCAAGGACATCACCAGAGTCACCTTAGGCCTGTAGCACATGTATCTAACTGGACCCTAAACTCCTTCTTTCCTCAGAGAGATGGTTTTATTTGTGAGACACTTTATATTAACGATCAGCAGCCAGGGATACTTTTTCTCAATGGTCTTTATTTTTTCTGCCTCCATTCAACTCAGAGAAGAAACATAGCTTTTGTTTGCTTGCTTGCTTTTGTCCTTAAAAGAAAAAGAAATAGAAAAAAGGCGGAGTCCCTCTTACATCACCACTTTGCAGGCCCAGAGCTCAGTAGCACTGTCCTGAAAGATCTGAACAAACAAAGCCTGCCTGAAAATGAGCTTGCACAGTCTCTTTTGCTCTATGCCTGTGTCGGTCTCATGTCTTTCAGCTCCCTGCAAAGTCACACACAAGAGCTCGTATCTCCCTGCCCGAGATCTTACTGCTGGGTCCTTCATCCACAGTCTTCCCATCTCTACTCAAGGTCTCAACACAAGGAATCAAATCAATGTTACTGATTCCCAAATTGATGTGTGTGCTTAAGAAGCAATTCTTCTGGTACCCAAGTTATGCATCTTGGTGGGAAGTCACGTGCTTCTAAACTTGATCCACTGAATAGCTCTGCAGCAAATTAGGAGGGGGGTTTACTTCTTAGGGTGTAAACAGCCAGTGGCCGAATGTATGGCCTGTTGAATCGTATGTATGTATGTATGTATGTATGTATGTATGTATGTATGTATGTATGTACGTACGTATAGAGACACAGAAAGACTGTATTACTTCTCTCACTCACACGTACACTTCTCAGTGGTGAACAGCATCTTACACTGACACCCATGAATGGCTCTATAACCTGTGATGAGACCTGCACATCCTATACGCAGCACACTCAAAGCCATTATGTCAGCTCCTCGTTCCTCTACCCTTGGTTTCACTGCCTCCCCTCAACTCTCCGATTTGACCATGCCATTCAAGAGTCAGATTAAACAGGGCTAAAGGGCAGCCTTTCATTGGGATTTGTGGAGGGAATCATATTTAATGAGCTGTGCGTTCTGCCTGAATGTCTCTTCTGAGCAAGCTTATGCTAACTACTATGGAAAGCATGAGAAATACAAGATTACAATGATGACTAAGACCTCTCCATGAGATTCATAACTAGCGACAGAGCAGTACATGGGCACAAGTGAGCACAAGGCAGAACAGTGCGACCTTGAGCACAGCGGCAAGTACAAACCAGAGCCATAGGGCCATGAGGGTGAGGCCACTCTCTCAGCTGTGGCTATCTTGGCATGTTCATGCCTCAGGCTGTTTGCCCAGATCCGTAACCCTCTAGAGCAGTGGTTCTCAGCCTTCCCAACGCTGTGACCCTTTCATGCAGCTCCTCGTGTCATGGTGACCCCCAACCATAAAATCATTTTTGTTGCTGCTTTCTAGCTGTAATTTTACTACTGTTATGAACTGGAATGTAAACGTCTGTGCTTTCCGATGGTCTCAGGTGAAAGGGTTGTGAGACACCTGCCCCCCCCCCACAGGGGTAGTGACCTACAGGTTGAGAATTACTTCTCCAGAAAGTATGTTAAACAACAAGGGTTGTGGGAAAAGGGAGGAGGGGTTAAGGCATGAATGGTGCAGATATTTTAGGAAAAAAAAAATCCATTTTTTTTTCTAGAAATGCTGAGACTATTCAAGGGAAACATAACCATATAATTTAATTAGAAAATAAGCTGTTGAAAACATTAACAACTAAAAGAAGAACTGGGTTCAGATTGTGGGACTCCAGATGCTAATCCAAATCTTAAATATTTTTTGGTGTCATTTGGACCACCAAATAATGCCAACTGTCATACTAATGAAAATGTCCCAGACATCTTTCTTTCTGTACCTTCTGCAAAGAGAAATTTTAAAGCAACTGTCAGGTGAGCTACATTTTGGGAGAGGTCTATGGCAGGATCTCCCACTGGACACTTGGGAGGCTAGCACAAACATTTGGATCGCAGAACAATAAGCTTTTAGTGCAAATGAAGCGAATATGACAGACAAATGCGAACATATGAAGGATTAAAAAACAACAGGACTAGCCAGGCATGGTGGCACATGCCTTTAATCCCAGCACTCTGGGAGACAGGCCGTGAGTTCGAGGCCAGCCTCGTCTACAAAGTGAGTCCAGGTCAGCCAAGGCTACACAGAGAAACCATGTCTCGGGAAAAAAAAAATAAAAAAAAACAACCAACCAAACAAACAAAACAACAGGAAGAGAAAAGTGATGAATGCTAGGGAAAGAGGAGATGTGCATGGTAGGGGGGTGGGGCTTTGTCCTGCTGAGCTGAGAAGAGGCACAGGAGAGCAACCACATCCCTCACTGAGACCATGAAAGAACAAAGATTTCCTGAGGCGGCTTTTGCTCCATGGCAGTGAGAGAACTAAGTCACCAGCAGATCTAGAAACAGACTTTACCTGTGTACCGTCTGGAGAATTCCTCCATGGCGACACTTTGAATGTCTGGAATCTTATTTATTTACCTGGGTTTCATCTGGACCCGCACTGCACACAGTGCCATGGGCTTGGGAGGGTTGCGTGGGATATGTTGCAGATGTTACAGATGGGCTCTTACCAGTGGATCTGATGGGACACATCTCGGGAGCGACAGTAACCCCTGGAGACCAGCATCGGCCAAGATCACAACAGCACTGCATTTTGGTTATGGACTGTGGCAGCTGGTTAGAGCAGCGCCCGTTTGTCAGAGCTGTGTAGCAGTAACCAGGGCGAACATCTGAGAGAACAAGAAAAAAAAAAAAAAAAAAAAAAAAAAGCACACAAAGTGTTTTAGTTCCAGTGTGGGACAACAATCCTGTGCCTTACCACCACCATACCTCATCCTGAGAAGATTGACAGACTGACCAAGAGTATGTTCTGGAAAGATAGCTTCACGCTTTCTGGCCCTCTATGCAATCAGGAATGCCCTGTCTCCCACCTTGCCCTGCACTCTGGGGCACTTGGCCAAAATTCCACCCAAGGAGAGAAGAAATGATTTAAATCAATGTGCCACAGGGACAAAAAGACTAAGAAAATCATTAGTAGTAACAGCCAGTTAGTCATAAAGACGTGTCTCTATATTAAAGACAACCTCGGCTGTCTTTAGTTTAAATTACTTAATTCGAGCCACTTTAGGCAAACATTTATATAGACTCATTAAAAAACAACATTTCATCTGTGGCATGGGCGTTCATTTTCAGTCTGAAACTGTGCCTCAGACTTGTGAGGCTGTGTTTCAAAGGGATGAATCCATTTTCAGCCAGATCTAAGCTTATTAATCAGGGTTCCCATTTGTCCTGAGGCTCTGAGTAATTTTTTCAAAGGATTCTTAGCCCTATAGGGACCCAACAGTTCTAGATGACTTCTTTTGTTTTTGGCAGAAAAGTATCTCCTCAAAGCAGCATGGTGAGGCCCAGTCCTATAGATCACTTTTATTGGATTACATCATGTCTGACTGTCATGACAACAGCTGACACACTGTGGTACAGCACTCAGCTACCAAAAAGAGCTCACAGCACAGGAGAAGCCCCTGGGATGTTCCTCTGAAGAGAAGAGGCCAGAGCAAAGGGCAAGCACCTATCTTTATCTACACTCAAGGGTGTAGGCTCGCCAAGGAAAATAGATTGCTGTGGAGTCTTATATACAATCAAGTTGTGAAAAGTAAACAATATCTGAAGTATGCTTCTCACTTAACATAAGATATGCAGGACACTTGTGTTTGGGTCCCAGCACCTGTATTAGGAGGCTCACAACTTCTGCTAACTCCAGGGAATCCAACATCCTCTTTGCCTCCACAGGCACCTGTGCCCACAAGTGTACAAAGTTGTGCACACACACACACACCCAAAAAAAATTAAAAATAAATTTTAAAAAGAACAAACTAAACCTTCATTCAATTTCTGTCTTCATGCAAACAGACACCACAATAGTTTAGAGCAGAACTGCCATTGCCTGCAGAGAGGGGTGGGGAGGGAGAGAGAGAGAGAGAGAGACAGAGACAGAGACAGTGTGTGTGTGTGTGTGTGTGTGTGTGTGTGTGTGTGTGTGTGTGTGTGCGCGCGCGCGCGCACAGGTGTGTTATATCACCTTACCCGGAATGTGTACATATGTAGGCATTATCATGCTTGTAGTTTATGTGAAACCACTGGACACTGAAAATCACTAGTTTCCATGTCCTGATGGAAAGTACCCGAGATGTTTAAGCAAGAATGTTATTTGATCAAATGACTATTTTAGGAAGTTAAGTTTGACAAAGAAGATTGTATAGAACCTAGACCAGTTAAAGATTACTGCAAAATATCAGATCTTGATTAACATAGATTCTGGAAAATGACTAAAAGTGGTCATGGGGAGACTGCACCTTAACTCACACACTGAGGATGTCTACAACTCCATAAACGAGGACATACAATGCCTCCACTGGCTAACAGGCCCCTCCACTGTTGAACGCATTTCCACAAATGCTCGTCTTCCCCTCAACTGGTCCGTTACCAAACTTACTCAGAGACATGTTGATGACGGACGATGTATAACAGCCATGCCTGCCATCTGTCATTAAACTCACCTATGCACCTGGTGCCATCAGGAGAGGTGTAAAAACCAGGGGGACATTTGCAGAAGTAACTGCTGACTGTGTTTGTACACTCGCCGCCATCACAGACTCCCGGAATGGGTGCTGCATTCATCGATATCTGCAATATAAGGAGGAGTTCCTGTTAGCTGGAGGGTGCAATGTGAAAGTTCATGGCTACAAAGATGCAAACAAAGCACTTGGAAACTCAAGCCCCCAGAAGCAGCTGTGTGCACTGAAAAAGGACTGCGCAGAGAAGAGCTTTTTCAGACAGATGTTCCCTAGGGATTTACCAAATTCAAGAGATGGAGCAAAATAAATTCATCCTCTTTAGAACCTAAGGTAACAGGCTCCCAGCATGCTGCTTTTCCAAATACATTTGTTTTTAAAACATGCTCTCTCTCTCTCTCTCTGCATATTTTGTACTGTATTAAACTCCTCTTCTAATTATTCTATATTCTTGTCTTCTGTATTTGTTTTCAATCAAATTCCCCACAAGACAGACATTGAAATCCTTCAGAGAAGACCCCATGGCCTGGACATTGATCAGACCTGTGGTGACCAGAAATACCAGCTTGGTTTCCCAGTAGCACATCCAAATGATTGTGATGGGGGCCCTGTGTTGTAAGGATGTGATTTGGTAAGTGAACTCCAGGAGACATTTGGTGCTCTGGTCAGCTCTCTCTTCGGGGAAGGACTGAGTGCTACCCCTGAGTGCTCCCACTGTTGGAGGTGCAGTCAACAGACTGCCTTTGCCTTTTGGTCCTAGCAGGGGTCATTGAGCTGCCTTGCCTGAGGTAGCCTGCCTAGATACCCCACATCTAATAGGAAATCATGGAGGATGGGCAAAAGTCTGGTCATCTCAACCAAGTGAGGGGCATCTGCAAAGTCTACTTGACTCCACACCACTCAGGTCACTTGATGTCACACTGTCCTCTGTGGCCAGTTGATACTGTCTCTGGGATGTACCACAGCTCACCCAATCTGTCTTCACATTCCAGCCACTTTCCCTCTCTTTCCCACACACTGCTCCTAAGGAAATGCTTTAACAAAAATCTTGAATGCTACAGACGCCAGAGAGGATCAGTCATTAGGGCCTGAGGCCACTGGTCTCCTCCAAGGAAACAATAAATATCCCTTTGAGACAAATCTAACCATTTCCTCATAAGGACTTTTCCAAAAAGCCCAAACCTCTCACTCACAAGTATCAGTAGTGGCAAGAGAAGGGAGGAGACGAAATGGAGTGTACTGCACCATCTAGGACAAGCAAGAGGGGTGGCCTAACTGCGCCTCTTGGAGGAACCAGTGCAGCCAGCTGGTATTGCTGACAGTCAGGAAGGCTTAGCACCACTGAATGAGAACACTTCCTCTCACATCCGTGTGCTCCTCTTCATTTAAAAACCAAAACAAGGTTCCAAGCGGACCCCACTCATGCAAATTCTCTTACATGCAAGGATATCCTCATTCAAGTTGACCTGTAGAGTCACAAAATCATCAACGACACCATCGCCATGATGTTTAGCCTCTCGGAAAGCAAAAGAAACCATTTTTCTATGCCAGTCTGGAGGCTGAAGGAAGGTGTCACTGAGCACAGAGTCAAAGCTACAGTGCACAGCACTGTCACTGTAAAGGTAAAGGTGACGCCATTCAGGGGAGAAGCAGCACACACAGTGTAGGCTTTTCTAGACCCAGCACCACACCCCAAGACTCTCCTTACAACATCTTTGCCTTTGGTATCCTTCTGTCTTTCGATTGCCCTCTTATTCTGAACACACACACACACACACACACACATACACACACACACACACACACACACACACAAATCAATGTATCAGTAAGCCTGCAAAACTCAAAACCTAATTTGAGGACAGAGGAAGACATAACCGCAAGGCAAGGCTTTTGTGGTGATATGACTAAGAATGGCCCCAACGGGCTCATGCCTTTGAATTCTTGGGCCCCAGCTGGTGGAACTGTTTGGGAAGGATTAGGAGGTGCGGCCTTATTGACGTTTTAAAGGCCCACACCATTTCTAGGCCTGCTTTCTCTCTCTCTCTCTCTCTCTCTCTCTCTCTCTCTCTCTCTCTCTCTCTCTCTCGATCTCCACCCCCACCCACCTCCCACCCCCGGGAACTGCTAGGGATGAAGAAACTTAATGGAGCCTGGTCTCGGCACTAGCGACAATCTTCCTGGACACTCAGTTGTCCACAATAGTGACTTGACAAGGGACCCAACTACCTGACCCTGAATGTTGTTGTTACCGCTCAAGTGGTGAGAGGCAGACCAAAAACTTGGCAGCAGCTCTTTAAAAGAAATCAGGCAGATTATGCACCTGTGCGCTTAACTTTGTTTCATTGCGCAAATGCTGCCTTTTAAGATACATGCAGCAGACAGGCAGACAGCCAGTGCTGTTTTAGTCACACACTGGTACCCATCAGTCACAGATCACAACTGCGAAGGAGTAAGTGGAGAGGTGAAGAGTTCCGGAGTACAGGACGTTGAAGGGCCTCTCTGTGTCATCGCGTGCGCAGAGTTGGCACCCGATGTAAACTGAGACCACATAGTGAACTGGGGACTTTACCAGGGCTGGGGCTGGGCCCACCTTACTCAGCGGGCCTTTCAGGCTGTAGCACTACTCCATTAACTGTGCAAGGAGCTAGCTATGCTGAGCAGAGAGGTGAGTACTATGTCCGGGAGTCTCACCTGTGGTGATGGCTCAAACAGCCCCAGGGATGCTCACTGGTACCCAAGATGACAAGAGCCCCTAAAGCAGGTAGCTCCTAGGTAAATATGAGATTGCCGTGGTAAAGAGAAACCCCAAGCACTCCAACTCATGCATTAGGGAGCTCGTGGATGTAAGAGCCACGTGGTAAAAATTCCTTCGAATCATGCCATGCTCTCAGGATTGTTGGAGGCTGGGCTAACGACAATGCAAATCCCCAAACATTAAAGGTTAATTATTAATTAAAGGGACTTCTTCCAGGGGAAAAAAACGTAATCCCTTAACTACAGTTTCTTATTTCTTAATTTCCAGCCACAGTAACCTATGCAAAAATGGGCTTCATTTCCCGAAGGGGAAGTCACCTGTGCTCTTCTGGCACACAGGCTTCACAGCCACCAGAAAACAAAACAAAACAAAACAAAACAAAACACAGCAAAGATGTGTCCGTGAGCTCTGGTCCCCTTCTCAGATCCCAGCTATAAATCTCCACCTTTGGGCTGAAGAGATGGCTCAGTGGTTAGGAGCACTGGCTGCTCTTCCAGGAGTCATGGGTTCAATTCCCAGTACCCACATGGCAGCTCGCAACTGTCTGTAACTCTGGGATCTGACACCCTCAGACAGACAGACATCCAGGCAAAACATCAATGTAGGAAAGAAGGGAAGAAAGGAAGGAAGGAAGGAGGAAAAATCTAAAAAATAAAACTAAATCTCCATATTTGCCTTTTAAAATGTTTAAAATCTGATATTGAATCACTTATTAATTTACATTTTAACTGCTCTAAATTTTATGTACCTATTAAGCCTTCATCTATAGGATTTTATTGGGGTTTTAGGAAAAGGAAGATATGAAAAAGGGAGAGTTCTGAAGAGGAAGCTCTCATGAAAAGCACTTGAATACAGCCATCGGGCGGGGGGGGAGTGGTGGCTGCTATCTTAGGAATTTGGTAAGACCCACTAGATTGAAGTGGCTTTTTAACTTTTAAGGTAATATAGGGACTATACAATTTCTTCCTTTCTGAGTCAAGGGAAAACACACTTAAAAAGCCAGCTATAGTGCCAGTGACATGGCTCAGCAAGTAAGGGCACTTGCTGCTAGGCCTGACAACCTGAGATTGAACCCCCAGAACCCACACAATGGAAGGAAAGAATCTCCTCCTCCAAGCTGCCCTCAGACCTCCACACGTGCGCCCTGGGTGCAGGACACATACATACACATAAACCTTTCCTTTTTTAAAGTTCATTCTTTCATGTATTTTGTCATAGTAATAAAAACCTGACTCTCCCACGTGGGCTCAGAATGAGGGCACTATTATGCCAGGCCCTCTTTCCCAGCCATTTATAGGATTTTTTTGTTCTCTTTGTGGTTGTGTGCTAGATCTTCGAGGCTCCCTTCCTTGACCACAAAGGACATCCTGTGCCCAAATAGTGCCACTCCCCTAGTGTGCTGCCTTACTTGGAATATAGTAAGGGAACTGATGAAGAGAACCTAGCTTGCAGAGGGTTCTGGGAAGACTTTTCTGATGGTGTTTCTTCTACCAGGGCAAGACAGGTCAACAATATTTCAAATTGTCCCAGGCCAGAGCACATATAGCACTGACAAGAAAATATCATATCTGGTGTCAATTTGCATAGAAAAATAGAGACGGGAAAAACCACCACCTAAATTTAATATAACTGTGATGGCAGAGGAAACATGAACCCTTGCCAAAGGGTTCTGTCCTCTGGTGAGTTGAGAATTTGGTTTTGTTGTCAAAAAAATATTAATAATTCGCTGGTTGAATTTTAATTTGTTAGACACATCACAAAGTAGGCTTCTTAGCATTAATTTAAAAAAATTCGAGTTCTCTGGAGTTTTCTTTTTCAGTGTGACCATTATGTCTGCATCTTCTGCGTGATGCACAGCCACGGCTGTTCCTGAGGTCGCTAGCGATTCTAATCAAGCAAAAGGCTGTGCTCAGCAATGTCACAGACTTCTCATTTGAAACCTCGGGCCACAGCTGGTGAAATGAGATGACAGCAAAGGACTGGCTTTCTCTGAGCTTGATACGAGATGGATCTTCGGGTGGTGCCGTGAGGCTGTCAGAATATATATACTCCATGAGCTCCATGGACTCATCGACGAGACCGAGAGCTGTCTACGTAGTTCCTGAATGTCTGCATCTCAAAACGAAGCTACCACACCAGAAGGCAGCCTGCTTCTGCATGTAACAGTAGCGTTAGATGCAAACATGTCCCCTGCGTATACATCTTAGAAGCCTACTCTACAAACTAAACAAAGAAAAGCATATATCAGGTTACTTTTTGTTTTTGCTTGACAGACACCAGAACGCTTTTCATTCAATAGTCATGTGTTGTGGCCCAGAAAAGAAATTCCTAAGCTCTAAGTAGGAGCATGGATGTTTATGTTAATATGTCATACACTCAAAATTCTACATTCTAACTAGAAAATAGCAGTGGTATATAATTTTGAATGGTATCTAATGATCAAATTTAAATCCATGCCTCTAGAATTATACAAAACATGCATCTTGAATATTTTAAACCAAATATCAGCCAAAAATATTTCATGTTTTAATATTTAATTTGACTCAGATGGGCCTCTTTATTTTGTGTGTATAAAAGTAGAACAAGCTGTAAGGGCTTTTCTAGTTCCGTGGGCCATAGACATATGATTTCTGTCAGACTGTCATATTTATACTCTCATAGGGCTAACACAGACAGAAGATCTTGGATGTAATCCGCAAACAAGCTTAGCCGATGCCATCTTGTTTGCTCTCCCCCACGTTTCCCTTAGCTTTGAAGCACGAGGTTACTTACCTTCACATTTTTGCGACACTTCATTAAATTTGTGTCCAGCAGGGCATTTGCACTCAAAAGACCCAACAGTATTAATGCAGTTTCCTCCTTGACACAGCCCAGGGATAGCCTGGCATTCATCCACGTCTGTCACATTTGGGAAGAGAGAGAGATTCATTGCAGAAGAAAACATGATAGAGAGTTCATCCACAAACATATTACCATCTTTATATCAAGGCATCCATCACAGCTTTTAGAAAATGATGGTAGCAACTGTCGTGATACATTACGTTAAACAATAACCGTTCGGAGCTCAGGTCCTGTCCCTCCGCATCACTGCTAAGTGAGAGAAAGTCCATGACCTTCCACTGTCTGCCCTAATCTCCCTCACCTACTTCTCCCCTTTCTTCCCAGATTTGCTCAGATACACCACAGACATGCTTGCCTTGGAGTTTTTGTACTCGTGCCCCTATTTCTGGAATATTTTCCCCATTGGAGCCACATGGCTCGTTCTGACTCATCTTTTAGTCTCTGCTCCAGTGCCACTTGGCTCCGGCTCGTGTGACAGCACCATCTAGCCCCGGGTTCTCACTACCAACCTGCCTAACGATGAATCTGTTTTGTTCCTCAACAACATAGGCTTCCCAGCAGCAGAGACTCGGTTCACCTTGCTCAATGCCCCTATCCAAAAAACCTAGGGACTAGCTTCTGGTTCTATATAGTCCAAAATTCACTTCCCCAACAGAGACCTCCTTATGCATGGAGCTGGCTTCCTGGATTCCATTGTGGGGGAAAAAATGTATACAAGTGTATTCTCTCCAGTTCTTCGTTCAGAACACGGAAAATCCCGATTTGCTAATGAGGCCAATGGGTGTCTTAAGTGTCTTCCTTTTGGACTATCTTGTAGACATCTATGAGTGAAGTACCCTCTTTAGGTCCTGATGCTGGGAGAAGCAAGAAAGTCACTGCAGTTTGCCGGCTCTCACTCTACGCTGCTGGGAAAAGTCATCCTTAGCTAAAGGGGAACTAGAGGGGAAATATTTATTTGGGTATAAAAGTGTCATTATTTTAACGGAATGTTCTGATCCACGATGCCTGTGTTGGATTATATTCTACAGTCAGCTTCATCTCTGTCTTACATCAGGGTTTTCTGGATGTTTATTAAAATGTTACTTGAAATCACAATTTCATAGCCAGATGGACAGCTCTAGACAGTTTTGTTGATCATGATTTTTGGCCAACAGGAAATATATATGAAGGCGGCTCCCCACCGTCCACGTAGCCCCGGCCTGTGCCATACAGCCACCTCTAACAACACACCTGCCCACATCCTGCTTCTGCCCCAAGGGCTAGAAACAGCAGCGAGAAGACACACTGGCCACATACTTCGAGACTATCTCCCAGCAGAAGAGACTCTCTTTGCGAGTGACCATATAAGCTGCTCCTTTGAATTCATGGGTTTTTGCCAAGCTACCTTTTAGTCTTCCCCACCTAGGTGTTGACAGTCATGAAGGGACAGGAAGCAAATTTAGGGAAAACCCAGACTGTACGAGACTAAAAGCAAGCTGAGGAGAGTCTATCTTCCCTTTCCTCTCTTTTCCTATTTCTTACTTCCGCTGGTATCCAAACTTCTGACCGGAAGCTCACTGAGCAGGAATTAGAGATCTGCCTTTCTAGTCACCACAACAGTTCATGGGCATTAGCAACTTCAAACTACAATGGGCAACAAATTCCTCAAAACTCAAGGAGACTTTCTAAGAATGTCGTCAAAGAAGACATCAAAGGACACGACGCTTGCGCCTACCAGTCCCTTCCACTTCTAGGATTTTAAAAACAGCATCTTCTGGCTGCGCCTGACATTCAGAGGGACTTGCTCAAGGCCTTGCAGAGGAGTGTTGCCTGAAAGCCAGGCAGATTGAATTTAGTGCAGCCCCACCCTGTAGATGAGAGCAGCTCAAACCCTGTTTTCCCGCATCCTAGCCTTCAGGAAGAACACACGGAACTGAGCCAAACTACTACCTACTTGCCTAAGAAAAGCATATTTTCTGGATTGTATAAAAACACTGCAGCTGTCTAAAAAAAGCACTGCAGACGTCTAAAGGAAGCAGAGATAGCCTGGGAGTTTTCAGGCCCATCAGTTTAGTGTGGAGCGGCCTCTGCTCACTTCCTCCTCTTTCCTGCCAGACATCCAGACAATGAAAGAATTTACACAGCTGGGGGAACAGAGGCAAAGCCAAAACCAGGATTCTAGGGGAGGGCAGAAGAGTGCTAAGGCAACATCTGGGGGTATTTAAAATGGTGAAACCAATTCTAATTTATTTCTGACTTGTTTTTTTTTTTTTTTCCTAAAGCATAATGTAGCATGTCAAATGTCCAGAGGAACAATTTTCTTCAGGTCAGTTAAGTACAACCTCGAGCCCAGGACTCTAGGAGCTTCAGATGAAGAGAAAGCAACAACAACTACCTTGTTCGCTGTGTTCCTACAGGGCACTGCCATCAGACACAGCATCGCCCCGACATACTCGCTACTCCTATGCCAGGTACACATGGAGCCTCTCCTGGGCCAGAGGGGCTGCTGGCAAGACAGACTTAGCAAACCTTCCTGGCTCCAAGAACCATGCTACTGAGGCTTCAGTTGTACCCCCAGGCGGTGCCCAGGACATTCTCAGCAGCTGAGCTATTCCCTTAGCGGGGTGGGGATGGGGGGTGGGTTCTGGGCAGCTGGAGAACCGCCTTCCGCCCTCCTTGTTATTCTCTCAGGCATTACCTTGACAAGCTCCAGTGCGGATGTTGGGAATGAAGCCTCTTCGGCAAGGGTGAGGCTGGGCAGGGCACATCTCACAGGGGTGGCCCCAGGCTCGGCCCACCGTGGCACAGCAGAGGGTTTTGGTGCAGACAATCCCGCTGAGCTGCCCCTGGCACATCTGGTTGCTGACCACAGCGAAACACGGGCCTGTTCTATAATCTGAAAATGAAGAAGAAGTCTTGTCAAAGTCCAGAAGAGCAAGGACCAGTACACAGATGGGCAGCTGTGCCCCCATCCTGCTCAGCTCCAAGCTCAGACACAAACATCCGGCAGCTCGTACATCATTGACACTGTGTGAAAGTCTGAGTGGCCCTTTCCACCCCTAAACCCCATTTTCCTCACCTACAAAGGTGGAAAAACATTAGTTCCTGTCCGCTTTGGAGATGCCCATGTTAAGACGAGATGGATCTAGGGAAACTCTTTAGAACCCTGAATGCTGAGGGAAACACAGCATCCTGGTATTACTACCCAGTCACCGGGTCTAGAAGCATCTAGGTGTCTATATTCTATCATACTCTTTGTGTACCATAGGCACTTTAGTGAGATGAAATCCATGAGTCAGAGAAACATCTGAACTCCCGTGGTCATTGGTATCGTCCATAATTGCTAGGAACGGAAGCAACCCATGTGTCTCTCAGCTAGTGAATGAGGAAACTGTGGTACACATGTCCCATTAAGTATATTCAGTCATGAAAAGGATGGAATCCTGGCATTTGAAGCATCTGAGATGAAAGTGCAGATGCTCATGGTAAGTTAGTAATTTAAGGCAGTGCAGAGAAACAAGTACCGTGTCCTGTCATCCATAGGTGAGTTTTCCACACAGAAGTTGGGAGTAGAACAGTGCTTCTCAAAGGCAAGGCAAAATAGAGGGAAAGAAGGAATGGGGGAGAATTATCATTAACAAGTTAAAATCAGTCCAATGGTTGATGGCAGGCAAGAATAACGCAATGTGCATTTCAAAATCTAGATAAAATTGTATTGAAAGCTTCTGTCAAAAAGAAATGCTAAATGAAGCAGAAATGTTTAAACTGATTTAATGCATTTTTACACGTATGTATTTGTGAAGGGAGGGCCCTCTCATGCCGTGGCATGCACGTGGAGGTCAGGGGAGCTGTAGAAGTCTGTTATCTTCCTCACCATGTCTATCCCTGGGCCAAACACAGGCCATTGGGCTTGGCAGCAGGAACCTTTACCCACCGAAGTCCCACGTTCCCTGTCTAAATTAGTATAACACTACACCATAGGTACAAAATATTTTACTCTACCGACTTTTAAATTTGGCTTGTAGTTAAATTCTAGGTATACTGTGATAGTCCATATAATACACTGGGTTTCTTCAAAGCTTGACATCTTCCATAGGTACTAAGTTTAAAAAGGGAATTCAAAAGTTTACCACTGATCTACTGACTAAAATCGCAGCTTTCATTTTGGTCTCCCAAAAAAGAGGTTGACGAACTCTGAGGTGGACTGCCAGAAAGTCACTCGCATGCAATAACTATGTGGACAAAGTAGAGCACTGAAGTCATCTTTACAAACAGTGCCCCGTAGATGTTTAATAAATACTTCTTATCTATGTTTTTATTATTTTAAACATTAGCACGCAAAATAATGGGTTTCATAGCAGGATTTTCATATGTATATGAAAATTATATATTATTACATGTAATTGTATCTAATACATAATATATAATATTATATGCGATGTTATTATATATACAATTGTATATTATATATATAATTTCCCCCTTCATTCTATTACTCTGTCTTGTTTTTCTCATATATATATATAAAGTATACACATATATATGTATATCTTGAAAAATCTACATTCTACATCTGAGAGAAAACACACAATAGCTGTTTGAGTTTAGGTTATTTTGCGGTCATAAGAGCTCCAGCCCCATCCATTTTCCTGAAAAATGACATAATTTTGTTCTTCTTTATGGCTGAATAAAATTCCACTGTTTATATACACCACATTTCTCCACCCATAAGCTATTCTATAACTTGGCTCTTTTGAACGGTGCTGCAACAGACACGATGTGCAGGTGCCTCTGTGGTGTGCTCACTCAGACTGTTTTGGACATAGGCCCGGCAGTGGTGGAGTTGGACACTCTGTGTTTAGTTTGATGAGGCTACTTCACAACCGCTCCCAGGGGACTGCGTCCACTCACTTTCCCACCAGCGATGTACAAAGGTTCCTCTCCTCCGCATCTACACGGGTTAGTAACTGTTTTGTGCTTACTTTATAACAGCTGTTCTGACTGAGTGGAATATCAGCACTGTAGTTTAGGTCTGCATTTTCCTGCTGGCTAAAGAATGTGTAATCTTTTGTGCATGTATTTGTTTGCTATCTGTACTTCTTTTGAAAGCTGTCTGATCAATTAATTTGCCTCTTTATTGATTGAATGATTTGGCATTTTTTGATGTTTAGCTTTTTAAAAATTCTTCATATATTAAAGATATCAATTCCCAGCAGGCTAGCTCTTTAGTCCATTTATTTTTTTCTTTTATCATTTAGTATTTATCATGTACATTTTATTTAAAATAAAGAAATTATTTTAAACAATTAGAGAAAGGCAATGACACGTAAATAAGAAATCTAACTGTATACAGACTCTTGATTACATGTGGTTATATTATATAAAATCTACAATGTGTGTGTTACTTAATCACAACACAATGATAATATAAGTTTTATCTTATTTGCAAAATAGAATCTTGGTTTCCTTTTAGGAAATGTGTTGCCTAATTTTCATCAAGCTATGGTGTAATTTATTCAATCATTTTCTTACTGTGTTATCATCGAAATCATTTCCAATTCTTCATTATTATACATGGTGTTCTGTGGGTTTAGTTCATGCAACAACCATCAAGATTTGTCTCACTTTATGTATCTTAAACTAAAGCCAGAGCCACACGATATTCCTGTGTGATTAAACAAGGCAGAGAATACAGTCTGGGCCCTTCATTCCTGCTAATTTACTGAGGCAAGTAGAAATGCTTTGACCAAACAGATTTGTACTAGCATGCCATTCTCAATTTTTTTTTGAAAAAGTATAATGGAATGTGGATTTTAATAAACAGGCCTCCCTTCATCACTGCTTGGATCTGTGCTTATTTTAATAATACTCTATGGAGTATCATATACATGAGTGATGTAAGCATTTGGAGTAACGCGAACATGGTGTTTTGTGGATAGCTCCAGCAAACACCAGGAACATCACACAACGCCAAGAAAAGTCCAGTTCAGCCCTGCATGATGCTGGCTCCACCTCAAATATGAATTCCTGACTAAAAAATCTATTCTCTCTCTTTCTCTCCATTTTACATGCTGGTCGTAGCCCCATCCCTTCTCACCTCCCAATCCCACTCTCCCTCCCTCTCCCCCATCCCTGCTCCCCTATTTCTCTGAAAATGGGAGGCTTCCTTCTCATCCACCCCAGCTCATCAAGTCATATCAGGACTGAGTGTGTCCTCTTCCCCCTGTGAACTGGCAAGGCAGCTAACAGAGTCCTTGCCAGAGACAGCCCCTGCTTCCCTCAGTAGAGGACCCACATGAAGCCTGAGCTGCCCATTGGCTACATCTGTGTAGGAAGCCTCAGTCCAGTCCATGCATGGTCCTTGGTCAGTGCTTCAGTCTAAGCAAGGCCCTTCTGGTCCCTGGTCAGTTGTCTCTGTTGGTCTTCTTGTTGAGCTCCTGTCACCTCGAGTTCCTTTCTTTCCTTCACCCCACTTATCCACAAGACCCCGTATACATCTCCCAATTGTTTTGGCTGTGAGTCTCAGCATCTGTTTTGAACTGCTAACAGGTGGAGCCTGTCTGAAGGACAACTCTGCTAGCCTCCTATCTGCAAGCATAACAAACTATTGTTAATAGTGTCAGGGGTTGGCTCTCTCCCATAGGGTGGGTCTTTGGTTGAGGCAGGCATTGGTTGGACATTCCCTCAATCTCTGCTCTATCTGTTCTATCTTTATCCCTGCACGTTTTGTAGACAGGGTAAATTTTGGGTCAAAGTTTTTGTGGGTGGGTTGGTGTTCCCCTCCCTCCACTAGGAGGCTTGTTTAGTTAGAGGGTGCCCTCTTCAGTCTCTATGGTCCCTACTATAAGGAGTCTCCGCTAGAGACCCCCTCATATCCTCCCAGGAGTCTATCCAGATTTAGGTCTCCAGCTTGTCACAGAGATGCCCTTCCCCAAGTTTCTCTTTTTCTCTACAAGCCTTCTGCCTTCCTGCTTTCCCTAGGCCTAATCTCCACCCTTATATCTCTCTGTGCTCTGTCTCCTTCCTTGTTCACCTCTCTTCAGCCATTACCTGTCTATCCTATTTCCCCTTCTGCATGAGATTTCAGCAGCCTCCCTTGGGTCCTCCTCATTACTTATCTTCTTTGGTTCTGCGCATTGTAATATGCTTATCCTGTACTATATGGCTAAAATCACCTGGAAGCTCTTAATATAAAGAATTTTCACAACTTTTTCAGAGTCAAATGGAATGTTGAAATAGATGGAATAGCATGAAATACATGGAGCCGGGATGACACCTGTTAATTCCCACAATGTCCGTTAGATAACTCTACAGCCCACAGGGGCTTATTTTTGCTAATATACTGGACACTGGCCAAATAGCTTGAGTACACAGACTAGAATCTATGGTTCTCACACATGTCTACACTATTAACTTATAGCCACAGATGAAGTAAATTTGAAATTGACTTAGAAGTTACTTGCTTCAATGTTGGCGAACATACTTGAGACCCATACTCTCTGGGGGAAAATGAATATTACAGACAGAGTAGCATAAACTGGGTGAAACGCATTTGGAAATAAAAAATCTCTTAAAAGGGCTTTTAAATGGCACTCTGATTTGGCAGCTTGTGTCTTCATTCTATTCTTTACTATGTTTTTTAAGTTAACCCTTTTTCTGTTCATTCTTCCAAACACAAAAGAAATTTACCTACACTTCCAATGCTTTACTAATAATCCAGTTGTGTATAATTATTTCCATGGCTCCAATGTGATACTAAGCTAAATTTACAACCTTTTCTTTTAATATTTCTTCACATATAGTCCCATGCTAGATACAGACTGTGTCTCACTGTCTGCCTCAACAGAAATAATTCTTTTTCTCCCTCCTCCTCCTTGTTTTCCTCCTTTTCTTTCTTCATTTCTTTCTTCTTTTTTGTTTTGCTGAGAAATTATTATTTTTAATGCAAGTAAAACATGGTATTATAATGATTTTCTATTTGCAAACCTCTCTGCAATTACTTCTTTATAAGAGCTCCATGAACTAGGGCAACCAGACCAGCCTTTTCCGATGTTAAAATGCAAAATTAGTTTTTAATTAAAATTAGTAAACTGGTTTACTCTAGTTTGTATCACTTCTGGGATGCCTTGCCTCGATGTGATCCACTGTGAGTTCAAGGGCTACCCTCTAGACCCATTTGTTTGGCCTCTAGGATTGAGGGGGTTTTGCTTTGTTGCTTTAATTTCACCACACTAGAAAGAAGGCCAGAGGTTAAAAGCATGCACTGCTCTTGCAGAGGACCCAAGTTCAATTCCCACACCCTGGTTAGGTGGCTCCAGGGGGCACCTGATCCCTGGGCCTCAGCAGATACTTGCACTTGTGGACACATATCCATACACATATACACAAACCTATGATTAGAAGTAATTTACATTTTTATTAGGCTTTTTGGAGGAGGGGGTATAGTACGTGTGCCTCTGTGCACATAGGTGGAGGTCAGAGGACATCTTATGGGAGCTGGTTCTTTTCAACTATCATGTGCCTCCTAGAGATTAAACTCAGGTCGTCAGACTTTGTGGCAAGCACCTTTAGTTACTAAGCCACCTTGTCTAGGCTCAAGTCCTGGCCATATAGCTGTGGTCCCTGCTGCTCAGCTTACTTCCAGATCTGCAAAATGCTTGGACTGTAGAATTAGTTCTCTTTTCTTCGTAATCAGACTTTGCTCTGATGCAAACTCATCATTGACAGGCAAAGTGTTCCTGTGGTCAGTAAATTCTTGTCACTCATGCCCAGCCACTGAACCACAAGCTATAGAGGATGTAATTTTGGGTACTAGACTCCAATTATTTAAAACCCTTCCTTTCATAAAATTACATATAGAAGATTAAGATGTCAATTTATTCATGACAGAGAAGTCAGAGCAGGCATGCTTCTCCCAGGAAAGCTGACCGATAAAATTTAAATTCAATTCTTAGGGGGTGGGGGAGAATTCTGAAAGCTTTGAGTCTAAAGAAAACTGAAGGGGGAAACAATCCCAGGATTGAAAGCAGAAGCAGCCTTGTTGCTACTGCTGCTATTTCTTCTTCCAGTCGTGTATTCTCTGCACATCACAGAATCACGTAAGAAGCTTCTGCAAAATACTGGTGCGTGAAATTTTGCCCCTGTTCCAACCAGCCTTGCCACGGACTCTTACTCTACGGGTGTGTCGTGCAATATTCTGTCATTAAAGTATTACCACAAATGAGATGTTCACCAGTAGACCAACATTAAAACAGAATAAAACAGAAAGGCCTATGCTAGCAATGAGGTCATAAAAAATATACTGGTTAACCCCCCCCCCCCCCCGATAGATTCACTTGCTAAGCAGGAGGCACCCAGTAGGCAGCTTCGGAGAGACAGCAGAATGGTGGTTGCCAGGGACACGGGAAAAAAAGGAAAGGAGGGTTTGTGTTTAGTGAGTATAGAGTGTCAGTTTGGGAAGATACCATACAGTTGTTGATGGAGAGCGCCTTCTTGGGTGGATAATACCAATTCCAGAAGCCATGGGTTATCAAACAAAATTCCCAGTGCCAAATATGGGATACTTCTTTATGACCTGTTGGTGAGAAAGGCCCCCAAAGGCCCCCAGAAGGATATAGGCTATTTCCACTGCTGTTGGTTGAGCACAAGAACTTAATGGTAAGGTCTTAGTGCTGAAGACACCACAAAACTTGGTTAGAAGCCGAAACTGCAGTAGAAGCTTACTTGCCGAGGGCTGCCTTCCCTGTGCTGGAATGTGCTCCACAGGCTGCTGGGGGAGAAAAGCCATCAACAGCCTCCCCCAGGTGTGAACTTGTCCTGCTGCAACACCAACTTGCCAGCTAAGATGTGCATACTTGTGCAACAGTGGCATGACTGTCATGATAGCCAACTGCTTTCTGACTGTATCTGAGGCCCACTCTACAGCAGGGAGCTCATGCCTAGAGCTGTGGGCCTGGCCATAGGCCCACGGTTTGGGAGGTCACAGGCCTGAGGGGGTGAATCTATTGCTTTCATTTTCCTAAATGGATGCACGTTGTCAAGCTGTCTCCTAAATATTTATGTTTTTATCCATGGATAACCTTGATCAGAGAGGCTTTTTTTTTTCTTTCTTTCTTTTCAGAAATGCATGAAGAGGTTCACAGTTGCTCACGGTGCTAAGAACAAATGAGTGTTCTCAGTTCCAAGAAGAATATCTGCATTAGCCCCGTCAAGGCTCAGAAATGTCTTGAAAGAGAGGTGGGAAAGAATGTAGGGGACATAAGATAGGGAGGACTGTGAAGCACTGTTTTCTGGAAATGACGCAGCTAGTGCAATCTTGAACTCACAGCAACCGTAGCTGTTTCCACTGGGCCTGCAGAGGACTAGGCCTGTCAATATGGGAGGATCTCATGGAATCTAGCCCTTCTCTGGGGAACCATGGGCACTCATGGCTTCTGAGGAAGTGGAGCCACTGTCTTCAGTGATGTAGCCATTGGTAGTTTACCAATACTCTAGCAGTTAGCTCAACCCTATGCCCATACATGGCTGGCCCACAAAACCAAAAAATCAAACCAAAGACATAAAAAGGAGAAGGGGACTTTCAGAAGGGGCATGACAGTGGTGGGAGAAAGATAATAGAGGGTGGATGGATGAGTGCAACCGGATGCGTTAACACATGTACGGAACTGTCAAAATAAAGTTAACTTAAAAGAGAAGTTGTGGAGCTAGATATGGTGGTGGTTGTCCATTAAGGTGAATTTACTGAGAGCCCCCAAACAGCTCATCTAAAATGGTCACATTGATAAGTTTTATTTTATGTGCATTTTAGAATAAGAAAAAAAAAAAAGACTGTGCTGCACACATAAAGCGTTTTAATATCTCAGCGCTCAGGTCTAAGAGTAAACATTAGGATCAAGGGCTTCTCTATTCATTTCAACCGTCTTTACAGAGTAGCTATGCTGAATCAGTGGGGGGTGCAGTGAAGTCCTCGCAATGCATACATGGGGTTTACAGCCCACTACAGTAGGTGGGTAGGAAATAGGTAAATATATTAGAACAATTTCAGAGCCAGTAAAATCTGTATAAGACTTGTACATGCCCACTGACCAGAGTTCAACTCCTGGAACCCACTTCAAGGTGGAAGGAAACCAACTCCATGGGATTGTCCTTTGACTTCCACATGCACGCCATGGCACAAGCACACCCCACCACACAGATACACACCATATGTGCGTGCACGTGTGCACTTGTGTGCACACACAAAAACAGTGAACAAAATAACTCTAAAAATTAGAAAATGAATTCTAGACATGAAGTTGTGATTTAGCCTACAAATGGCTGCTGGAGCAAAGGAACTGGGAAAGGCAGTCTTGGTGAGATAATCAAAGAAGATTGAGAAAAGCTGACAGAGGACCAGGCCTGGAAGTTGAGTACAAGCTGCACACACAATGTACCACAGGTGTCCCTGGCATTAGCAACCTCAAGGGTGGTGGCTTGAGCTGGGAGGCAGCCTGTCACATCAGGCAGGGACTTAATTTCACAGGAGACTCCAGGCCACAGTGAGGAGTTTGGATTTAATCTCTAAGTTAGCAGAAAGTCACCAGCAGACACTACTTTAAAGGAGGGCTGCCTCATGGTCTCTCTACTGCAGGACTTGCGGTAGGCATAAGCAGTGGCTTGGCCGCAGCTGTGTAGGAACGAGGAAAGGCTATGGATGGCTCGTGGTCTTGGGCAATGGGATCAAGAAAACTGCAGGGGATTGGAAGTGAGGGAGGAGGGAAGCAACAGTTCGAGGCCCTGGCCTTCCAGCTCATTTGTTGAAATGGAGAAACTGAGAGAGAGGTTACATTTTGGTAAAAGTAAGTATTAAAAAGGGTGGTTCACTTTTGCAACAAAGGCGCTATTGCAGGACATGCGATTAGAGCTGAGAAGGCTAGCCCTGAGTGAACGGAGGTGGTATGCGAATCCTGATGCTGTCAAAGCTGAACAAAACCTTAGTAAATATCTTGAATACTTTAACTGTGTCACTAAATTTTTTTTCTTCTTTTCCTTTTAGTAAATAAGCATTCGCTCATATCATAGACGTATGGTTGGGTGGTTGAGACTCTCACTTCAAATGCATTGGCCATTTCTCACAGAAACCTGAGTAGTAAGTACAGAGCAGGAGTGTGTGATGGAATCCTGGCGTGGCGGGAGGGAGCAACTGCCTACAGAGCAATTTCCCTGCTGCTTTCAACAATGACAGGCATGGCAATCCAAGACCACTAGTGTGTGAGCTGCCAGCCCAGCGTTCATTCCACAGTAAATGGATACATACCACATTCCCGTGATGTCATCAATCCTGAGAGGCCTAATAGAAAGTGTACAGCAAGGATGAAGGTGCAGCCATTACCAACTGCATCTGAGAAATGTCTCGTATAAATATGGAGTTTCTGTAATATCGAGCCAGACCTAAGGCCGTGAGATTGTTTACATATACTCATTGGCAAGCATTGTTCCTTGAGTTGGCATTTCACCAGATATGCACTTGCTTGCGGGATTTATAAATCACTCCTCTCTCTCTTGCTCTTCCCTTTCCCTCCCCTCTCTCTTCTCTCTTCTGCAAATACACTATTAAGTAACTCTCAGGGCAGCTCCACTCGTCTCAGAACTTTTCTTTGGAAGTCAATGTCCAATGAAGAAAATTTCCTGACACTGTTTCCAGCTGAACTCGATGGAAGAAAGAAAAGTTGGAAGAAAGTACCACAGCACTCAGGGCACCCGAGTAGACTGTGCAGGGGGCAGTGGATGTAGAACAGAAGGGACAGGCAGCAAGCCCAAATCCAGTGATACAGATTCAAGCGGTTGACCAAACAAACAAACACCACCACCTGCCTCAACACTACAAAACTGTTCTTAAGAGATATCTGTGCATGCTCACATATCAAATCTGACGCATGGACGCTCTCAAAATCTGGCTCACTAGAGCCCCAGTGCCTGGTGCTGGCGGTGGCTCCATGACTGTCCGCATTTAAAAACTAAGAATATGGCAGAGACAGACGGGCCATGGTGAGTAGCTTGGAAACTTCTGGAAGTGAAAAGGCACCGGAGGAAAGTGAACATGGTTAGAAAGTATTAAAGAGATCCCATTGAAAGTGGCCTAACGTGTTCCAAGGGACGAGCTGAAGATCATAATTCTCTCTATTTGTGGGAGAAGTTGGCTTTCTGGTATATTTACAGGCCTACATCGTGTCCCTTTGGGTATTTGTGAAGCATATCAATAACTAACATTGGAATGTCCAAGCTTTTAACAGTTAGAAGTGCACCACTGGTAGAGCATTAAAATTCCATGAGCTTGACATTGCTGTCCCGGGACACCACTTCTCACTGAGGGATTTGAGTTTGAGGCCAGGGCTCTACAACTCAGCCTTCTTATACTCAGATTCCACAGCGTCCAAAGACAGCACACACTTGTATATTGTATGTCTATCTATACACTCCACACTAAACTGTATTTTCAATTTTCTGCATCAACTTTGTGCAGTCAGGGAGTTGTGACTCAAAGATCTTTTTTTATTTTTATTTATTTATTTATTTATTTTTTGAGACAGGGTTTCTCTGTTTAGCCTTGGCTGCCTTGGACTCACTGTGTAGACCAGGCTGGCCTTGAACTCACAGCGATCCGCCTGCTGGGATTAAAGGCATGCGCCACCACGCCTGGCTTAATAGTGTAGTGGTTATCACCTCTGCTTTTCAAGAGGAAGACTCCTCGGTTCAAACTACAGTGACTCAAAGATCTTAAGCAGGAGTTCTAGGATCTGTAGTAACCCCCAGAAGCATGCACAAGTTTGATGGCTCAGGCACAGGTGAGCAGCCATGTATTCTTTCTAGAACTTTGGAATTAGGATTGAAGAGAACCATTTTTCATCCCCACAGCTGCCTGGGACTTTGGGAATTAAAGGGCATCTATTGTGTGGGGAGGCAATGCATCTACATGGAGGCAGGTGTGAGGGCGGCAAGGGGCCAGGGTACACACAGCTCAGAGAACCTGCAAGGACATCTGACCCCAAGGCCATGGCCAAGCAGTGCCCTGCTGCTGCACACCTGCTCTTGAATGACACCCAGCCCGCTGCATCTCATGTTTCTTGATATAAATTCTTTCTGCTTAAGCTTGCTTCTGCACTTCCAGCTTGCAGAATGTGACCTGATCAGAGTGGGTATCATTTCAGAATATGTATGTACAGCTTTCACCAGACTGTCAGCTCAACAGCGGGATAAATAAAGCTCCCCAGTATGTAATAAAAAGCAATTGATAAGAGGACTGACTGCCGATGTAGCTGCCCAGGTTTATTGGAGAGAAGTTTATCTTCCTTTCAATCTCAAAGAAAAGTTAAATGAATGGGTGAATGGGTAAGTGGATGGATGGATGAATGAACAGATGTCCCAATTAGGTTCATAAGCAACCTCTTTTCCTGATTTATAACCCAGGAGGGCCACACAGAAACAAACTTGCACGAGTGTTACCACAGGCCACTCAGCCGCTAACCTCAGAAATACATGTTGGCTGGTCTTCCGAGAGCAGCACGTGAGGCCTGATGGTTTTACTTGGCCAACTGGTGCCATAGGAAAAGCAAAATGCAGTGGCCAAGTCAAAAGGTCTGTGTGCCAGTCTCATGTCAGCTCGAGTTAGATATCCCACAGGTCTTCTTGGATCAAAGAAGCCAAGAGGTGAACTGTGGGTGGGTGCTGCAGGCCTGAGCTAGGACGGTGGCGAACTGGTGGTTGGGGTGTGGGGAGAGATGAGTAGTTTCTATCATACAGAAGGCACAGTGTGTAGAAAGATGGCCAACAGGAGCATCTGTCCTATATTTGATGTCCCTACATACCAATCTCCACAGGCCAGCTCTTCAGGCCATGGACTTGGGGGAGGACACAGTACCCCTCATACTCCACACTTGGTGGCCCACAAGCCCTCCCTCCTCTGTAAACTACTAGTCACTGGCAGGCATCCTTTCCTGTCACCTGTAGAAGAGAGTATATCTGGGAAGAGAGACTGAGGCAGCTAGTGCAGGGTCCTTCCATTTCAGTGCTGGCTTCTTCCCTAATTTGTAACCACCCTCCAGAGATACTAGGTGAACTGTGCTTCCTCAACTCACGCAGCCATTACATTACCTCCTACCCACGGATCTTTGAAAAATGCCATCCTCTCCTTTCCTCTCTCTATTTTCTAGAAAATTCCTCCTCCTGGAAGATTTCCTTGACTGTTTTTTTCCCCTCTACCTTCTGTGGCACTGATTAAACTCTATGGAATCACTCAGGAATAGAACTTTCTTTTATCAGACTATGAGCCTGGAAGGTAAGCATTCTGTCTTTTAAACAACGTGTCTCAGCTGCCCAGATGAGTTTGCAGGCTCATGAAAAGGCCAGGTGAGTGGCTGAACAAACAAAGAGAGTGGCACATGATCTACTTGTAAGTTAATCTAAATCTTTTGCATTCTTCTCTTTCTTTAGTCAAGACACAACTAACTCTCCATGCTCCATCCTGGTCATAACTGTGGGTATTACTGGGGCTGTGAGCGGAATTTGCCTTTACATAAGCTTTCGCTGCCTCCTGGACTAGTGAATGAAACTGTACATAAAACACCTACCATGGTCCCTGGTCCATCTCTCTTCTTTCCCCCTCAAATTTACCATCCACAGATTCTGTTACTCTTAAAAATAGATGATGCCACCAACTCAGCCTCCAAGGAAGCTCATATCTTTAGTCTATTCTACAGAGTGGGCCCAAGTGGCCTCTCCACTCTTGCTTGGTCCTTTCATGTCTGCAATAGTTGAGAATTTCAATAGAGGGTAAAAACAAAAGTAATACAAATTCAGGTTGGATTCAGGGCTGACTCCACAGGAGGGAGCCCACATCCAGTGCTATAAACCTGATCAAAACCCATGCTGGTAAAAATTACACACACACACACACACCCCACATACACACACCACACACACACCACACACACACACCACACAAACACACACACACCGCATACACACACACACACACACACACCACACACACACACACACCACATACACACACCACACACAAACACACACACCACACACACACCACACACATACACACACACACCCCACATACACACACCACACACACACCACACACACACACACACACCCCACATAC